>NW_020948983.1:25567996-26095452 GCF_900497805.2 Vombatus ursinus | reverse complement strand
TAGTAGTAGTAGTAGTAGTAGTAGTAGTAGTAGTAGTAGTAGTAGTAGAAGAATATTTATAAAGTGCTTAGCATAGTGCCTGGCACATAGTAGGTCCTATATAAATGTTAACTAGAAGTAGTAGTAGTTGCAGTAGTAGTAGTGGTCATAGTAGTAGTAGTAAAACATTTATCTTTTAGCATAAAGATATATAAATGTACATATAGCACATTTAAGGTTTTCAAAGTGCTTTACATGTTATCTCATCTTCACAGCAACTCTATGAGATAAATGCTATTATTATCTTCATTTTACAGATGAGAAAACTGAAGCTCAGAGGTTATAACTTATTTGTAAAAGTGAGGTGTTGAACTTCACAATCTCTGAAATCTTTTTTAGCTCTAGATAATAGTAGAGATTTAGAAGTAAAAAGGACCGTAGTTCAACCCCTCATTTTACAAATGAAGAAACTGAGGCACACAGAGAGAGGTTAAGTGACTTTCCCAAGTGATTCCAGGTAAATTGGAGAGTTTAAGACCAGAGAGCCCCAATATGCAAAGTTTTTTGGATGGGAAATAGGAGAAATGAGGCCTTGGCATTTCTACTAATATGTGAAAATGTATCTATTTGATCTTCAGACACTTTTTTTTCTTTTGCAATGACCCTGGAATTAGAAGAACCAGATTCAAGGGCCAATTCTTCACTAATTTGAACTGACCAAAAGTCATTTAACCTTTCTGAGCCTCACCTTTCCTAATCTGTAAAATGAGGATAATATATGCAGTACCCACCTCAAGGAGTTGTTCTTAGGAAAACTCCTTTTTTTTTTTTGGCTAGGCAATGGGGTTAAGTGACTTGTCCAGAGTCACACAGCTAATGTTATGTGTCTGAGGCCGGATTTGAATTCAGGTCCTCCTGAATCCAGGGCCGGTGCTCTATCCACTGCGCCACCTAGCTGCCCTTAGGAAAACTCTTAAAGCACTTTATAAATATGGATTTACTGTTATTGCACCCAGAGTTTCAGGTCTTTTATTCTCACAAACTAAATTCTCAAAGGATAAAACCAAGTTGTATTTGTTAAGGATTACATATTGATATTAAGTGCCATATTAAGTGGAATTATCAAATTATAATGCTAGAAAAATAAGTAGCAATTATTTATAACACTTTAGGGGTTACAAAGCACTTTATAACTATCTCATTTGATCCCCACAACAACCCTGGGAGGTAGATGCTTTTATTATCCCCATTTTACAGATGAAGAAACTGAAGAAGGCATTAAGTGAAGTGACTTACCCAAGGTCGCACAGCTAGTAAGTATCTAAGGCTGGATTTGAACTCAGGTCTTCCTGACTTCAGGTCCAGAATGCTATTCACTGAGCCATATAGGTCAATTTATCCAGTCCTCTGTTTCAACAACAATTCAATAAACATGTATTAAGCTTCTATTATGTGGTAGGTACTGGGGATACCAAGAAGAAATGAAAGAGGTGATCCAGCCCTCTTAGAGGCTGCAACCTAAACGATTATATCTAACCCATCTGGCTTTGTTAGCTGTCCATCTGGCTTGTAACATTTTCTAGGAAAGTTACTCTCTAGCCTCCACTGATAGCTCAGCATGGAATCACAGAGGTCCACTATTGCTTATTCATGACACATAGACCTGAGGGATTGTCCGCATGGGCCATAGCTACCTGAGATTTGAGGCGGAGAAAGTTTTTTCTGGGTTTGGATCAGTCAGAGATTTAGAAATGAGAATTAAGAGGTCCAAAGAAGTGCTCTCAACTGTTCTGAAGGGAGAGCCAAAATCCCTATCCAGTCATTTCAATCCTGTCTCACTCTTTGTGAACCCATTTGGGATTTTCTTGGCAAAGATCCTGGAGTGATTTTGGCGTTTCCTTCTCCAGTTCATTTTACAGATGAGGAAACTGAGGCAAACAGAGTGAAGCGACTTGCACAGGGTCACACAGCTAGTAAGTATCTGAGTCCAGATTTGAACTCAGGTCTTCCTGACTTCAGGCCCAACACTATCCACTGTGCCATCCCTACCCCACCAGAATTTAGTACCCTAGAATTGAGAGCCAGGAGGGGCCTAAGAGATCATTTAGTTAAGCCTCCTCATTTTCTACATGGAGAAATGTAGAACCACAGAGGTTAAGTGATTTGGCCAATGCTACCCAGGTGGTAAGTAGCAGTGATAACATTCAAACTTCAGGGACATCCCAAAGCAAACTCATTCTTGGAACAGCAAGCACAAGAGTGAGCCGAGGTCCCCCGAGGCATCTGGAGCCACTGTGCTTCATGATCCATGGGACCATCTAGGGAGACTCAGTTTCTAGAAATACCTTAGGGTTTGAGATATGGACCTGATGTTGAAACACCATCATCCACAGATATACCAAACCACTCAGTAGTAAGAAGGGGGGAATAAAATAGCACCGTGTTTGCCCTGCTTTTCTCATCATGACATTTGGCTTTTTTCTCAATTTTTTTCCTTACAACTAATTTAAATCCCTGCCCCTACAATAGGCAAATTTTCCTTGGTTCTTGTTTCAGTTGAGACTGTCAAGAACCTCCCTTTTCTATATAAGGTTGTTGCTGCATTTAAATAAAACTATTAATGATCCTTATCCTTATATTTCTTTTCCTTTCTCTGGGCAGATTTGATTATGTACCTATATGTAGGATTATTTCATCTATGCAGGAATTCTCTAACACTGAGTGGCAGCTAGGTGGCACAGTGGATAGAGCACCAGGCCTGGAGTCAGAAAAACTCATCTTCCTGAGTTCAAATCTGGCCTTAGACACTTACTAGCTGTGTGACCCTGGGCAAGTCACTTAACCCTGTTTGCCTCAGTTTCCTCATCTGTAAAATGTGTTGGAGAAGGAAATGGGAAACTACTCCAGTGTCTTTGCCAAGAAAACCCAAATGGGGTCATGAAGAGTCAGAAACAACTGAATACCTAACACTGAACTGTGACCTATAACAGTTTCTTTAGTGGGGAAAAAAAATCATCCTGCTGTGGCCAGTCTGGTGATGAGCCTTTCCAAACTTAACTGTGCTGGTCCTCCCTCATTATTCAGTGCTGGCCCCAAAACAAAACCTTTCCTGTCTAGTGGGACCTCATACTACAATGCCATAGACTTAAAAAAAATAATAGTAAAACCCACTTTCATGCCATAGTGAGGCATTGGGTTAGGACTTTGGTGGAGATTGAATAGTACATGCCAGATTTTTAGTCATGGGAACTAGATTCAAATCCAAGGCACTGTGTCACCTTGGGCAAAGTCAAGTCACCTCGCTATGCATCAGTTTCCTGATCTGTTAAATGAAGGGATCGAACAAGGTGACCTTGAATGCTGTTTCTAGTTCTAAATCTATGTACCTGTGATCATATGTAATGAAGGGAAGTAGGATGTAAAGACAAAAAAGCAACAGATTGAGACAGTCCTCAGTTATGGTACCCTCAGATCAACTCTTCCCGTCTCTACCACTGGTCGAGTGCCTGCAGAGTGCAAAGCCCTGTACTAAATGCTGTGAATGAAGACAGAGGGTACTATCCCTCTTATGGGGATTGTCTAGTCTGTCTTAGGAAGTAGAACACACACTCAATAACAGAATTGTGCATAGGAGTGTAAAGAGCGATGGCACCCCTGAGATACAGGAGTCAGGGAGCAGCTGGAAGAAGGGGAGGAAGATCTTGCATGGCCACATCCTAAAAAGCAGAGACAGCATCACGTGAAGATGGTCACCTCTCAGGCTAAGTACATCCTGTATATTCTTGATAGTGACATCTGCTATCAGTCCATCTCCATCCTCAGCTCTGAGGAGCTTCCTTACATACCAGGCAAGGGCTCATTTCATTGCTCTCCGGTAATAGTCTTCCCTGGTTTTCCTAGCGGAGAAAAAAATGATGGCTTCTGCCTCAGCAGCTGGGAACCAGCAGCTTTACTCACAAGGAAGCCCGTTCCAGCCAGGACACTCAGGAAAGGCATTCAGGTAAGAGGAAGAGCAGGGCTTTGGGTCAGAAGCCCATTTTTTCTTATAAATTTGGCCAGGCTTGCTAACTGGCCCAGAGGGACAGCAAGTGACTTCTTCTTGAGGTGGGTTTTATGTTTGCTTGCTCTTTTTTTTATTAATGCCTGTATTTCTGATGTTTGAATGCCAACAGGGATGTGGTAATTAGTGATTTACTTGTAGATATTTGGTGTTTTGCTTTGTTGTTCAGTCATTTCAGTCATGTCTGACTCTCCATGACCCTATTTGGGGTTTTCTTGGCAGAGATATTGGAATGGTTTGCCATTTCCTTCTCCAGCTCATTTTACAGCTAAGTAACTGAGGCAAGCAGTGACTTGCATAGGGTTCCATAGCTAGTAAGTGTCTGAGGCCAGATTTGAGCTCAGGAAGATGAGTCTTCTTGACTTTAGACCTGGCACTCTATCCACTGAGCCACCTAGGTGTTTGGTATTACTGAATCTTTTTCCTTCTGACTGAAAGCAGTTTGCAAAGAGGCTGAGCCATCAACTACTCTGGATAATGATGCAAGGAGGTCAATATTAGGCCTTGTTTTGCAGCTAATTATATGCTTCTGTGTATTCCATAGTTTGATACCATTCAAGACTGTAATTAGTGCCATCTTTTGGCAGAATCCATGACCTTGGAGAGGGACAAAACCAGAAATCCTGTGGGTAAACCTTATGAAATTACAGGTGTTAACATGCATCTCCAACTTCCCCTGAAGGTCTCCAGCTCACTTATTATTGCACCTTCTTTATCATCAACAAATATTTATTAAGAACCTGCAATTCACTGCTCAGTGGACTACAAAGCAGGATCACTGATCTCTGGGAGCTTACACACTAATTAAAGAAATAAAACATGCACCAAAAGAGATGAATAAAAAATGCAAGGTAACATCTTACTCACAATCTGTCTTCTAAACCTACCACTGAACTAAAACTGCTTTCTTCAAGGTTACCAGTGATCCCTTACTTGCCAAATCCAATGACCTTTTCTTGGTCACCAGCTTTCTAAATCATTCTAAAGAGTTTGACCCTTTGACTAACCACCATTCCCAGATACTCTTCCTCCATGGGTTTTTGTGACATTTCTCTCTCTTGGTTCTCCTAGCTATCCTCAGTCTCCTTTTCTGGATCATCATCCCTGTCCCACTCCCTATCCATGGGTATATCTCAGGAGTCTATCCGTGACATTTTTCTGTCCTCTGTCTATTCTCTCAGTAATTTCACCAGCTTCCAAATTTCATTTCATTCTATGCAAATGTCTCCTACATCTCCATATCTAACCTCCATCTCTCTCCTGAGCTCCAGACCCACTTAACCAACCACCTGCTAGATTTCTCCATCTAAATGTTCTATTGGCCACTCAATATATCCAAAACATAGCTCATTATCTTCCCCCCAAAATCCAACTATTGTTCCTAACTTTCCTGCTTCTATCAAGGGCACCACCATCCTTATAGGAGCTGAGATATGCTACATTAGAGTCATGCTTGGCTTTTACTGTCCTCCCTCTCTCACCCCAACTCCATCTGTCCAGTTGGCTAAGTCTTGCCAATTCCATTTCCACACCATATCTCATATCTATTCCCTTCTTTCCACTCACAGGGTCATTAATTGTGCTCAGGCTGTTATTACCTCTCCTTTGCACTGCCCGCATAGTCTCCATTCTAAAGCACAATTCTAATCATGTCACTCTCCTTCTCAAGAAACTTCAGTGGCTCCTTTCCACTGATAGAATAAAATACGAACTCCTCTTTTGGTGAAGGGCATTGAAAGCCTTCATTGTCTGAATCCAGTCTATCATTCTAGACTAGGAGTGGGCACCCTGTTGCAGCCATTAGAAATAAAATCTTACATAAATCTAGAGCTGGAAGAAGGAGAGTGACATGATTAGAATTGTGCTTTAGAAGAAACCTCAGAGGCCATCTAAGCAAATCCTTTTATTTTACGGAGGAAACAACTGAGGTTGAGGGAGATTGGGTATTTCCCCAAGGTCACAAAAGTAGTATTAGGAGTGAGATTTGAGACAGTTATCAATGAGGTGATGAAAGCCTAGATTGGGTCATGTTGGTAATGGCAATGGAAAAGAAGGGGTGACTATAAAAATCATTGTGAAATAAGCATCCAAGAGACTTGATGACTGACAGAATGAGGAGGTTAGAGAAAATGTTCAGTCTAACTGCCTGGCAAAAGAGTAGTATCCTTGACGGAAATAGGGAGGGCTAGATAGAAGAAAGCCTGGTTTGAAGGGAAAGACTGGTTTTAAACCTTTATCTTTCATTGCAATTGCCTCTTAGAAATACAGGCCTATTATCCTAGAGAATAGATATGAAAGCATTCTTCAAAAAGATGAAAGAATTATAGAGATGCATGGTAGCATTATATATCCGAGAAAACATGCTTTTGCTATAATACAGAGCACGTCTGTTCTTGGCTGAGTCTCTTCTGAACTAGGTATGTTGCAATAGAGCAACCAGAAACCAGAACTGGGTCAAAGAGAAACTTCCTCTGGACTCTTGACATTCCTCATTTCCTTTAGCAAATGGCTAATCTTTCTGTCCTGCATAAAAGAAAAAGGCAGCACTGGTTCTCCTCCCTGTGGTGATGGAAGAAGAAATGAATGAGAGTGAAACTGAAAGGCCCCAACCACACAGAGTCATGGTTTGGAGAATCTTTTTTCATTGGGCTTTCTTGCATTTAATAGAACAGTCACATAATGTGACAATACTGTCAGATTTACATTGTTGTTTTGTTTTTTTTTAATGTGGAAGGAAAGAATAGGAAGGGGTTTAGTAAATTTGATGCAGAATTAGCTAATTTGAATATTGGAATTATGCTTCACACTATTATCAGAAGGAAGCATTTTTAAATAATCAGTGCAAAAATGTTTATGTTTAGCAAGAAAGCTGGAAAGAATATCTAACTCCAACACCATCACCCTCTTTAGAGAGATAAATATTGATCCTAAGAAATAGTCTGGAAGGCATTCCTTAGCACAATTAATAAAATTATAATATTCAATTAAGTAGGTTATTATTAAGTAGTCATAATAATAGTTGACTTATTTAGCACTTTGTTTTGCAAAGCATTTCATATATATTATCTCATTGGCTCATTATGTCATTTATTATGAATCGATCAATGAAATCAACAAGCATTTGTAAGTGACTACTATATACCCAGCACTGTACTTGGGATACAAAGGCAAAAATGAAATATTCCCTGCCCTCACAGAACTTAAATTCAAAGAGAGAGACAACATGTATACAAATAAGTACATTTAGAACATACACAAAATAAATCCAGTGCTTTGCACAGTGCCTGGTACACAGTAAATGCTTAATAAATGTTTATTGGGTGACTTCAGGAACAAAAGAACTAAGTGTTTGGAAAAATCAAGGTGGTGGTAGAGCTTAGTCTTAAAGTAAATAAGAGATTCTCAGAGGAGAAAGTGAGGAGATAGTGCCTTCCATCATGGGGGACAGCCAGCACTAAATGGGGATATGAAACATGGGATGTGTTATATGAGAAATCCTATAGTAATAGCTGACATATATGTAGTGCTTACTGTGTGCCAGGCATTGTGCTAAGTGCTTTACAATTATTATTTCATTTGATACTTGCTATAACTCTGAAGGGTAGGTGCTAATAATACCTAATAATAATAGCTAACATTTATATGGCATTTACTATGTGCTAGGCACTGTGCTAAGTGCTCTACAATTATTATCTCATTTGATCCTCACAAAAACACTCAGAGGTAGGTGGTATTATTATCCCCATTTCACAAATGAGGAGACTGAGGCAAACAGAGGTTAAATAACTTGCCCATGGACACACAGCTATGTTCTAACATCATATTTGAACTCAGGTCTTTCTGCCTCCAGGCCCAGTGCTTTATCCAGAATATATATCTAGAGAGGAAACCAGTAGAAAAGGAGAAATTGAAGATGCCATATCAAGTCAACAAGCATTTATTAAGTACCTACTATATGCCCGGCACTTAATACAAAGAAAAGTGGAAGAGAAGTTCAGGTTCTCGAAAAGATCACACTGTAATGGATAAGCTTGGAACAAGGTGACTTAAGGGTTGGGTAAGGATAGAATTTGTGTCATCTTCCCCCCTTGGCACTCTGTGATCCAAAAAAAGAGAAAACAGATTCTGGATGTGATCAGACCTTGGGGAATGGTGTAATGGACTAGTCAGTTGATAGCTCTGAAATCATGTTACTGGCATTATTATTAGTCATGATATTTCCCTCACATGAGTTTTATTTTCTTCCTTTCTAGCTCTTCGGTAGTTCATGTACCTGGGGTCAATGATATCCAGTCCTCTTCTTCAACAGGTCAAAACATGACGCAAATTTCTCGTCAGATAAATCAGAGTCAAGTTGCCTGGACTGGGAGTCGTCCGCCATTTCCTGGACAGGTATGGTGATTCATAAGGAAACTGGTATGGTCAGCCAAGAGTCTGTATTCTCTGTAATTGACATTGTTCCTAAGGGTTGAATATGGTCTGACTCATTCCCTCTCCCTTTGAAACTTGGCCAGCTAGATTAGCATTATTAGTGATCGTGATATCTGTATTTTTCCCTTTAATGAAATCCAGAGTTAACCAATCAGAACATAGAATGCTTTTAATCCGATCACTTCTTTTCTCAAACTAAAGGCAACAATTTACGGCCTTATTTAAGTACTTTTCATCATCTGGTTACCTGCCATACTCTTTTTGGAGATTAGTTCCAATTCAGTATGTAGATTCTCAACACCATCATTTTTTTTTTTTTTTTTTTGTTACAGTACCTAAGGACAGCTACTGCTTTAACCTTCAGCAGCTATTCTGATGTTAGGCTATTTTGGAGAGTTTAAAGAAACAAGTCAGTACTACAGAAGCATTAGCATGCTGTGAACAAGTCTCTGCCCCTCAGTTTAGTCCTCTGTACCTTCTAGATGTAAAAATAGCTGTCTCTCTGGAGTATGAGGTGAGGGCCAATTAGCCCAGTTGATCTTTCTTACTGAAAAGTCTTCACCTCCTCCCTTAGATGACTGTGAGGATCTGTAAGTAATTATATTATTAACTGTTTTGAGGTCTTAGTAGGGAAAAAAAAGCACCAGTGTCACCACAACCAAGGTAAATATAATGTTAAAGCATTTACCCAAGCCATTTTTTTGAAATGGCTTCTTTACCTTCCTTTGGCCATGAAGAATTGTCCTAGTGTTACCATTCTTCTTTCAAAGTAGCAATAATAGGAAGCCAGTGAGACACTGAACAATAAAGGGGTCTGCTTCTACAACTAGCTGGGTGAAGCCTTTGTACTGCCTTGCTAGATATTAAATTGATTCTGTCCATCTGAGCTGGTGCCTCAAAAAAGCGTTCATTCTCCTTTGCTGCCTGGGCAGTGATAATGTTTAGATATTAACTGTCTCTTTCCTTAAATGCCTGTGGCAGTAAGTGCAGATCTCTGGATGTCAAAAATGTTTGAGGTTGGCAGAATTTGTGGAGCATTGCTCTATCAACGCTTGCATTACACCTGCTAGTCCCTAGTGATGTAGGTCTACCAGGAGGTATAAAATAAGGAGAACTTTGTGATGTTTTTGGTTTGTTTTCTTTGTGGGGTGGCTTAGCAAATCCCATCACAGTCCAGCAAGACTCAGTCTTCTCCTTTTGGGATCGGGACCAGCCACACCTACCCAGCTGACCCATCCTCCTACAGTCCTCTCTCCAGTCCAGCCACTTCTTCACCCAGTGGGAACGCCTACTCCAGCCTTGCGAACAGGACCTCGGGGTTTGGTAGGTTGGAAATGATTTGCTGTGAGGGGCCACAAAAGTAGAATCTTCTGAATATATTCTCACCAGTGCCTTTGCCCCTCTAATGCCAATGGTTTGTGGAATATTCCCTTCAAGTTTGGAAGAAGCTTCAAATGAGGCTACTTTTCAATCTTCAGTGTTATTTAGAAATTTGGTCTTGGGACTCCTGTCCTGGTAATTTGAGTTCTTCTCCTTTCAGGAGGTTGCAAAACGTCTCCCTATGTGATAGTGGGTTTTATTTAGAAGGGTCTCATAAGCAACTAACCGCCCATTCTGGTGCATTTCCCAGAGGCCCTTGCCACATAGATCACGTTTCATTTTAAAATAAATTTCCCCAATGTCTTTCCCAAGGGAAGACTTTTGCCTTTGCTGGCAGTGAGAAAGTAGGAAGGAATCAGTTAATTTGTTGGGTGAGAAGCTCAAAGTGATGCCCATGCTTCCTAAATACTATAGACACCTTCATGACAAGGCATTTATCCAATGAACCTATTATCCTAAAGGGAGAGGCAGTGTGGCATATAAGATAAAGTCAAGACCTGGGTTCAAGACACATATAGGCTATATGACCTCATAAGAGCAAGTCACTTAACATCTCAGTGCCCTGGGGAACTCTAAGACTCTAAGTTGCAGACTAGGTGCCGTTCTGCATCTGTGGAGGCAGTTTCCACACCAGGAGTCCCCTACACTAATGAATTGATGGGAAGCTATGGCATAAACTGTCAAAATCTGTCTGACATACAACTGCAAAAACTCTGAGCCCACGTCAGGCATTTGGACTTGATTTCATTGTCATCTGATTAAAAACACTCTAATTCCCTCAAGAGAAAATGTTTACTTATAGGTAGTAACCCCATTATTGCTTTTAACAGCACGATTCCATGTCATTGAGTACAGCATCTCTTGATGCTAATCCAAGACTGGCTGGTTTGTTTGGTTGGTTGGTTTTTACCCTCATGAATTCAGATGCTCATCCAACTATTAATCTTATTGCTTGTAATAGAAGACACATATGATTTCAATCCATTGGAGCATGTAGAACAAAACAAAACAACCCTCATCTTAATATGAAACTCAACAAAGTTTGGGTAAATAGCCTTGCCCCTCTGAAGAGGCTATAGGAATAGTGCCTCCCTAAGAATTTCAAGTATATCAGTCTGTGGTCATTTTTTAAGCTTGAATTCACATTACCAAATAGCTTGAATTCCAGAAGCCATCCTGTGCTAGCGATGGGAGTTGTTAATTAAATTTGCTTCTTTCCATAACTTTGCATATTTTTGCTTTAACACATGCTTGGACCCATCTTGGTTCACCATTTGTGGGGGGAAAAGGTCCATTGGGTAAGTGAAAAGTTTCGGGGACCATTATACAGGCTGCTAAAATGGAGGTTGACAAAGATTCAGTAGGCTTTCCTTGAAAGTTCAGAGGCAAAAGTGGGTGAGGCAGCTCTTGCATTTTATGCCAGGACTAGCTACAGTTTACTGCCTATTTGCACGTGGCAGGCCAAAAAGGAAGGTAAGGGGGCAGGACACTCACCCACTGTCTTGGGAGCTTTTTTTTTTTATATCTACCTGTTATCCTTTCATTGAATAAATGGCAAATAGCCAAATGGAAATGAAGAAAAAATGAATGTCAACTATAACTAGGCATATATGGGAGACAGAGCATGGGAAGCAATCTAGCACAGTAGATATGAAGCCAGGAAGATGTGATTTCAAGTCCTGACTCTGAGGCATGCTGTCTGAGTGACCTTGGGCAAGATCACTTGACCTCTCAATACCCAATGCAACATTTTAGGACTATAAGTAACAAAGAAGGTGCCAACCTATCCTGATAGAGGAAGTTCCTCACTAGGAACTCATACTATCAAAATCTGAGGTCAGTCCTTTTCCCTACCTCTATACACAAGCATACTCACAAGCACACTTAACACACACACACACACACACACAAAATAAGGCAGAGTTCAACAGGCAAATTCTTAATGCAACTCTCTTATAGGTATCAGACATTCTGAAAAACCATCAGTCCCTTTTTCAGGATGTCTTATATTTTATAATAAAAATGAGAAGCAGTACAATCTCTAAGTGCTTCTATTGATAAACAGCACTTACAACTACTCCCTACCCATGTATGATGTACATACACAATGTGTATCCATACTGACTGGGTTAACCACTGATAATTCTGAAGAAATGTGTAGGTCAACTATGGGACTGGTTGTAGGGTTGGCGAACCTACAGCCTAGAGGCCACATGTGGCCTTCTGGGTCCTTGGGTGCACGCTTTTGAATGAGTCCAAGTTTTGTAGAACAAATCCTCTTATTAAGGGGATTTGTTCTGTGAATTTTTGATTCAGTCAAAGGGCCACACTTGAGGACCGAGAGGGCCACATACAGCCTCGAGGCTGCAGGTTCCCCACCCCTGGTTCAGGTGATGAAGAATGCCATGGCCTACCAGCTTACACCCCTTAATAACCCACATTCAGTAGCAAATGACAAAGACTCCAAAAGGTACCAGAAACAAAAACTAAAGGGAGATGAAGATGGTTCACTTCTCTCTGACTAATAGCCATGCAGAATTTTCCTCTGGTTCAGTAAACCAAGGATGTTTTTCACATGACAGTTGCCCAAATGCCAGCTAGTTGGCAGTTAATGCGGTAAGTTAAAAGAAAAACAAAATGAACAGTCACTAGACCCCTTTGGAAAGTTTTTGTGGGGATGGTAAAAATCATACAATTAAGGGGAAGAGGACTTGACTTACAGTATCTTTGATTACTGAAATTGAAACTGGGTTTTTATAATGCTAATTTATTTCTCAGCCTTTTAAGAGTTAGCTCTGGGACTCTATAGGCAAATATCCCCTCTTAGTTCTAAGTCAGGCAATGTTGACGTAATATAAACTTTCATAGTGAAGCCTCCCAGCCAGGACCATTTTGTTTGAATACGAGATTTCTACAGAAACCTGGAACTATGCCAAATGGCCCATCCAACCCCCAAAGAACTAAATTTTCCCAGCTAGCTATTGGAATAAATCCATGGAAGAGTTTGCCATTGAAGCTAAGTCTAGAAAGAGTACCAAAGCCAAATGTGGGGCTAAATAATGTGAATAACTATCTGCAGAAATCCAATCAATTCTAAATAGCCTAAATATATAAAGTATAAATATCTTGGTGAATTATTTAACCAAAAGTAAAATAATAAACTATTTATACTTAATGGGTGTTTGGGGTCTGAGATGTGTGTGTGGAAGTGGGAGGGGATGTTATAAGACCTGTCTATTGATGCTAAATTTTTGAAGATAATCTTACATTTTTGGATATAACTCTTAGAAAGTTTCTGATCTTTATTATAAGCACAATTTCTTGCCACATGCCTACTATGAGTTTTATACCAAAGTGGTGTTTGTAGTTAATAGTGAGTGCTCACAGAGAGACAACAAGATATAGTGGATATAGATCTGGCCTGGGAATGTGGAAGACCTGGGCTCAAGTCCTAACTCTGACACGTATTGGCTTTGTGACCCTAGACAAGTCACAATTTCTCAATATTCCTATACCATTCTCTAGAACTCTAAGTTATAGAGCAAGGGCTGATCCTCATTGTTATAGGTACCCTATACCAATAAAAGGATAGGCCCACTCAAAAAAAAGTGAGTGGTGGCCCCTGCCCATCATCTCTCTGTTTTGTTATGCACTGCCACTGCTATTCCACACGGTGACCTCATCCAATTAGACGCCACCAGATGGGATCTCTGAGGGTGAACCTCAGAGATGTGAACCTTTTAAGAAAGCATTTTTTTTTAAATCTCTTTACCATTAGTGGTTGTCAGCAGGATTCCTGAATCAGCTGAATCTCTTGAAAGGGAAACTGTCAGCAAGGGTAAAGTTGCAGTGATTGATCCCAGATGAAAAAGGAGCATGCCATCCCTCTGCCTCAGCTCCCTGGGATACCGCAAGCCTCCTTCAGGATACATTTCTCTCCATGGGGGTTTATTCTTCCCACTGTCTGGTGGAGACACCCAAGATCTGGTATGTTGTTAGGAAATGGTGCTTGAAACTCCATTACAACTTCCAACTGTCTCTTTCCATTTTTGCTGATGGAGATGACGACTGATAATTCTTGGAGCCAAAATGGCAAGTCTGTGTTTTTTAAGCAGCTCTAGGATAGCTCGATTCTGATTCTGACATTCTGGTACCAGCCTAAGCCATCCAATCAAGGAAGGCTGCAGAGCTTCATGACAAGAAAGAAAGGAAACTAAAGAGAAGGGGTGAGATACAGACAAGACACCTTAAAAAATGAGAACTCATCTAATTAAAACCTTTAATTGGAATTTTTTTCTCCACTTGGTTTTTAGGAAGAGGCAAATTCTAAGAAAAAAGAACTGATATGAGGCATTTTCCCCCAAAAAAGTAAACTTACAGGGCACATTCACCTGAGCCTTTTATACTTTATCAGCAGAATTGTCAGGTGATAATTGAGTTTCAGAATAATGGCCCTGGACCACCTTATTATACTGCAGAATCAAAGATTATTTTTGCTCTTCCATACTTAATAATTTTTCAACAAGGATTAAAACCAAAAGGGGTTTCCTGCTTTACTAGGAGCTTGGAAGTCCTTTGTTGACCTTTAAGTGGTACATAAATGTTATTATTAATAACCAGAATACCCCATCCCCCCACTGGTTATAGTTAATTGAGATTTTGCTTATTTATACATGTAAACATATATGCATATGCATATGTGTATATATACATGTATACATTATATATGTTAATATATGTTGACATATACTTATGTGTTAGCATATATACACTTGCATGCAACAAAATCTCAATTAACTGTAGCTATGACCAGGTATAAAGCAATGAGGTATTCTGGCTAATAATAATAATAATTATGATAATATAGAACAAATATATATAACAAAATCTCAATTAACTATATATACATACATGTGTATGTACATACATACATACATATAACCATACATATTTCTGCAAAGATTTAAAAGAAGGGCATTTGGGACAGGAAAATGATGCTTTCCAGAAATACCATGAATGTTCTGGTTTAAGATAAAATTCTTAAGTATTTCTGATGACTGGTCATTTTGCTGATGTTCACACTCCCTCTACTGTCACAGAGTACAGCACCTCCAAAGTCTGAATAGACAGTCTTCTTGAATTGCTATTGCCAAAGAAAGTTCAACATCTGTAGCCATAGTCTAGTTGCAGGCTTGGTCTAGCAATAGCTTTGCAGCTAATGGTCACTAAATGTTAATGCACTTACAATCCCTGGGCACTTTATGGATATTTTTAATATTGTACTATTGTGAGATGTACTATCTGTATCTGACCCATCCTTGGTCTTGGAATGTCTGTCCCAGCATACCTAAATGACACCAAGTCTACACACATAGAAAGGGGAGGTACAAGTATTCATACCACTGCATAGATCTCATTAGACCGAATTCCCACTGCTTTGTATACATTTGCCTTGAATGTGAATTCTGTGTAACTCAAAGACCCAATTTGATTCTTCCTACTGAAAAACAGATCAGTAAAGATACAGGTTAGGGGAGCAGCTAGGTGGCGTAGTGGATAGAGCACCGGCCCTGGACTCAGGAGTACCTAGTTCAAATCTGGCCTCAGACACATAACACTCACTAGCTGTGTGACTCTGGGCAAGTCACTTAACCCCAATTGCCTAATTAAAAAAAAAAAGATACAGGTTAGGGCAACTGGGTGGCACAGTAAATAGAGCACTGGGCTTGGAATCAGGAAAACTCATCTTCATGAGTTCAGACCTGGCCTCAGACACTAGCTGTGTGACCTGGGCAAGTCACTTGCCTTAGTTCTTCATCTGTAAAATGCACTGGAGAAGAAAATGGCAAAGCACTCCAGTAGCTTTGGCAAGAAAATCCCAAATGGAGTCACAAAGAGTTGGACATGACTAAAACACCTGAACAACGAAGATACAGGTTGGGGCATCCAGAATTCTGGGAACATCTTCAAACTCCATAATAATGAAATGCTGTTTGCCATGGCATAACTCCATCCCACTAGCCAACAGCAACAGGGGAGCTGATTTTGCCATATTTAGTTCCTGATTAGTGGAAATAATGAACTCTGTGAAGTGTTCACATGTATTCAAATTCTCACTATTTCAAATTATAACTGTGTTAAATATGGTCACTGATTCCAGCCCAGTAGATAAATGCAGTGGGAATTCAAATAATAATTCTACTTCAGGATATTATTCACACTAAATGGTGTGCTTTATCTCCCCCTCCCCCAGTATGACCAGGCCTAATTGGGGGAGAATCAGAACCACGCCTTTCGAAATAATTTAGTTGTCTGAAAGAGTGAGCAAGGTTTATGGACATGAGATAGTATTGTGGGAAAAATCATTAACGCTTACCATACACTCTTTAGTGAAAATCACTTTGCATAAATGATGGTAAAGTTCTGTTGTATTAGGGCAAGTGAATGGCCATAAATTGGTCTAGATGAAGTATAGCCTCTCTTGATTTTTAGAATGCTTTTAGTAATCCATAAATACCAGTGATAGGCTAAGTAAGAAATCAAAAAAGTTCCTATAGTTAATGTTGGTTTATCAAAATATGATTGTGTATTTCTTTTTTCCTGAACATTTTCCATCCTTATCCAAAACTGACAATGTCCATGATTCAGATATTGTATACATTGCTTATTGACATCAATTGGAGCAATGCAATGGATGCATTTGGCTGATGTGTGCCTACAAAGAGACAGCCTAATGTCTAGAAACCATTATTATGATGTTTTGAACTGGGAGAAAAAAAGTCGTGATTCTTTTTGATGTAGTTGAAAGTTTGAAAATAAACTAACAGTTCCAGGTGGAATTTAAAAGAAAAAAAAGTTTACCTAAAATTTTTATTGTACTACTTCTCCATCAGGTATTCTTTAAAAAATAATACAAGAGCTGATTTACCTTGAATCAGCAGATTTGCTTTCAAATGACCTTAAAAGGTTCACTTGCTCCTTATAATTTGTAAGCATGACCTTGTGGTCTGTGTAATGGCAAAATTTCTCCCCTATATTCCAACAAATCAGTGCTGGATCAGATAAATGCTATATTTATTTATGCCTCATTTGCTACCAAAAAGATCTGAGACTGTTTAGAAAAAAAATATTGAATTGAATAAAAATATTAAGAATTTTTTAAAAAAGGATTATCCAAGAGGATCATAGGAAGTAAGTTAAGATGTTATGAGGCATTACATTAGAGAAAAAGGTATTTCCTATATTTGGATATCAAATTTGTCTCTAAACTTCCTGGAAGCTAAGGCAGAAAGGGAAAAGCAGGTTACATCATTCTCACTGATGGACAAGAGAAACTCATTACAAAGCCATTTACAAAAACAAACTCTCCTGGGACCAAGCTCAAGGATAAATTTACTGAGTGGGTCTTTGTAGAGGGGACATTGCATAACATAGTAGATAGTTCCATCCACTATGAGAAACAAAGAAATGCTACTGGAATTGATTTTGCTCATATTAACTCTCTTTAAAAAGGTATAGGGAAATTGTTACCTTGGCAGGACAGACTTACCTATGAAGTAACAGCTGATTCAGGAGACAGTGTGGTCTGTGGTTCATTTTGTTTCTCAGTCATAGCCCAAAAATCCAGCTCTGGTCGAGGATACTTACAACTCTGGGGATATCTGGGGATCCAGTTTGAAAGTGACTTTTTCACGACTAATGATAAATACATTGCCACAAACAGTACTAATGAACATGCCTGTTAGGTGTCACAGCAAATGATCAATGGGCAACCAAGATTGAAGTCATTCTATTAGACTGATAGGTGGTCTCCAGAGCAGGAATATAACAGGGCACTGGGAGGAAGCATTGCCTTATCTCATCACACGAACATGAATGCATAGAGGGTTTCTCTTTCTCCCCAGCCCATCTGCCACCTGAGTGCTCAATTTCATCATCTTTTTTTTTTTTATACCAGAGAGAAAGAGATCTCCTTTATGTGGCAAGTATATAAGCTGAATTCTAGGTGAACTATTTTTTTCAGATTTGTCAGAGACACTAGAGCTGAAGTAGTTCTTAGAGATCTCAGATCTTTAGTATCCATTTTAAAGAAACTGTCCTGCATCGGAATCTTTCAGCTGAAAGTGGACAAAGTAGCGGGCAGTTTCAAGGGAGGCCTTCAGAGGTCTGGTCGCAGTGGCAAAACCAGCATCATAATCAGCAGAGCAGTGACCAACATTCACATCAGCAGCCCAATCAGACTGAAGTATTCCAGGTAAATAGAGTACCTTCTCATAGGTACCGAATACTTTTATCTGCTTCCTATTACCTTTTTCCCTGCCGCAGCATTCAAGTTTTTCCTTGTCCTGGTACAAGACCATAGCTCTGCCCTTTGATTAAAAGGGAATTGGAGGGGGAGGGGAGAGTTCTAGAATTCCGAAGGTAGAGGAAACAAATCTCCAGCTATTTTTGTACTTAACATGAATTCATTAAACATTGCTATAACAGAATAAACCTTTAAACCTATTCAGTGTCAAAAGAGGAAATGCATCTAGTTTCTATGAGTTTCATGAGGGTAAGGGTGGTATCTTATCTAAACTTCATATGTCCCCAGCACCCTGAACGTGGTAGATCCTTAATAAATATTTGTTATGACTGAGAATATGTTCAGAATCTCAGAAGTTACCAATATGACAAAGTAAAATTCTTACATGTGAAAATAAATGTCAATTATACCCCATGTACAGTAATCTACAATCTTGCGTGACTTCTGCAGGCTTCTTCGAGCTTTAATCACCTCCAGCAGCTAGGACCCGTCCACCCTGGGAGGAGCTCACATTTCTTCTCTCTTCACTAGAGATGAAGACTTCTAGCCCCACCCAGTCTTTTGCTTTTTTTCTAATCACGTTAATCATACTGCAGTCTGATTAGTTTGTCACTGAGTCATCTTTTCCATGGGATGTTTTACTCTCTGCTATGATGTTGGCTGCCCCATCACTTGTGCCCAAGGTGGACTTGACCTGGCTTTCTGGATGTTGTCTCACCATCTTGCAGTATAACCCAGCTAAATGGTGATCTCTCCTTTCTTATTCCAATGAATCTGCTTACAAAAACAACAACAACCAAAAAAAACAAAAAACAAAAAAACAAAACAAAAAAAAAGCAACTCCAGAAGGTTCAAGCAGGTAAGATGAACTTTGTGTCTTTTCCTAAGCAGTACAAATAGCACTCATCCCTACCCTGCCATCCCTAATATTAGGACCAAGCCTTTTCATTACCCATTTCATCTCTTAGTCTCCTTTTTGGCATGGTCTGGCCTTAGCTGGATAATATACCCTGTCCTCATCAATACCATCTACAGCAGTAAAAATGAAAAAAATCCTTTGAGTTGGGGCATCCTACCTATCCAGATCTCTTATTCTCGCTCCTTTTTTAATCTTTTATAGACTGTGGTGAAATGATTTGCATACTGATGAGGCCATGGGTTTACAGAACTGTATCCCTTCCTCTGTCAGCTACTCAGGTTACCTTTTCCATTATCAGCTATGCTACTCAGTGTCCCTACAGATGAATGTTTATGGCTACAGTTGCTTTTACTATCATGAAAAGGCAGCAGTTTCATCTTACATGTACAGAGTATCCAGCTATCATATCAGGTCTTTTGTGAGCATTTCCTTAGCTATCAAAGGGGGTGATCCATTGTGCTTCCAAGGTAATTCCTTACCCTCCTCCAATGGATCTCGAAGCACTTGACCAACATTAAATCTTACCACAGCCCTGTGAAGAATATACATGTTTCTGTCCCCATTTTCTACATGGGTAAACTGAGGCACAGAGAAGTTAACTGATTTATTTGAAACTAAATACAATAAAGCTGGAAGCAGAATTTGCCCAGTGTAATCATTATTTTTCACATAAATAAAACATAGATTGTATCCTATAATCTTCTCCTAGCCCTTTCCACTTTACATGTCTGTTGCTTTGTGAGGGTCCACAATATACAATATACACAGACTACCTTGAATTTTGTGCCTTCCTCTCAACTTAAAATTGAACCTGTTCTTGTAGACTAGTTGTATATATCTATCCATAGTGATGCTCTTAAATGAAAAGTGTTTCCACTTTTCCACTCTGGAAGGAGAATCCATAGCAATCCATAGAAAACCATAGTCTGATCTGAATTTTTCAGAGGTTTGTGGAGCAATTCCAGGTTGTGCCACTTAGAAAAATGAACCTGAGCATATCTGGCAGGCTGGCCTCCTGGGATCTGCCCAGTTCTTTACCAAGTAACCCAGCTTTCTCCTTGGCTTTTTTCCCTTCTCCTGCAGGACATGCTACCGATGCCAGGAGACCCAACCCAGGGAACAGGCAATTATAATATTGAAGACTTTGCTGATTTAGGCATGTTCCCACCATTTTCTGAGTAACATTCAAGAGGAAAAACAATAAAAAGAAGAAGAAATCTCCCTCTACCCAGCACCATTCTGTGAAACCATCTCCATTGTGCTTGGGGCCTGGCTTTGTCAATGTTTTGCCACCATATGACCCACCAAGAAAAAGATCTAATTTCTTGTATTCCAGTAGAAATTCCCTCATCTTAGTGTTCACGTGTAATCTTCATCACTAGTGCCTGGGCTTCTCGATGGCTATCAGATATGGTACTCTGGGGAGTGATAGAAATATTTTTTTTTAATTTCATCTTATTTTATTTTGCCTCAGAAGTGAGTTTTGAAGGGTTCTTCACATTGGAATGTGAGCCACCTCTGAATAGATACTTTGGGTATTTTTTAAAAAACAATCAGTGATAAATTTAGTCAACACCCAAGGGAGAGGTCAGGTAACACCCAGTGCTAAGACCTACTACCAGGACAGTAAAAACCATGTTAACATACTGCTTTCTAAACTTCTGTTCAGCAAGGGGGGTGGGGGTGGGAAAGAGCAGAGATTCAGTTTCTTTTTGCTATCTGCCATGCTGTTTTAGCTCATTTTAAAGATGAGAAGCAAAAGCCGTTAACATGGGCCAGATGAAGCCCAAGAGCCTTTTCCTTTGCCTAGCTCAAAACAACTAAATCTGAATGTGTATACATCTTAGTGCCATTTGTATATTTTGTGCTGTGTGAAGTGAATTTCCTGTTCTGGTAGATTCATTTTTACCTTGTGTCTGTCATGTGAGACCAAAGTGGGGAGGGGGGGGAAGGGAGGTGGGTTGGGGGGAAGGGAATGGGAAAGAAGACAGTCCACTGGGAAACATAGCCGTGGTGGTGGATTCTGCATTCCCTGAGCTCAGAAATGTTCGTGCAAATTGATAATTCACATTCAGTGGGATAGAAACTACATTATTGCATATTCCTATGTTCCTGGTTTTTCACTGATCGTATGACCAAGACTAAGATTTCAGTGGTAACCAACTAGAAATCTCCACTAAAGTTACCTCAGAAAGAAACTTCTAGAGTTTGATCGTCTGACATAGGATAAGGAATTTTCTTTTTCGTATCAGTTATCCCATTTCCTAACATAAGTGACAACTGTAAGCCACTTGGGATTCTCATAACTCTGTCGGATCCTAATTTGTCCACAGTGAGAATTTTTGCTATTTCTCATGTTTATAGTTTATAGTAAGAGAATTTCTTGCCTCTATCTATCAATAGGATTCCCAAAGGAATATCTCTGTGCTGAGCACAGACAGCTCCTTTCTGTAAACTAGAAAGCACTGAGTGATGTCACTGATACTGCATCAATCAAAAGGCCTTCCTGAAAATACGATCGTTAGAGCTTGGGTTGTCAGGGTCATTGGGGACCCTTTCAATGAACATTTCAAGAGAAGTGAATGGTACTTTAAGCTGTGAACTTGACCATGATTCTCTGGTCTGATGTTACCATTTTCCATACAAATCCACTCTAAATACTCAAGCTTTAAGAATAAGGATTATCAATCCTAAGAGGAAAGTGTCTCCATCAGTTTTTATCACAAAGATGGCCTTGAGAGTCAGCTCATCAAGTTGAAATGAATTCTTGTTACTCAAAATGATTTAGCCTCTGCTGCCTCACCCCTGGAAGGGATTTTTCTCATTCTCCAAGCCACAGTATTCCTGTAAAATTGCTCCATTTTTCATCATCAAATTATGCACTATATGTAATTAATATCTGGAGCAATAGAAAATCACTTACAAGTGATTGTCTCCCCTACTTTTAAGCTTTTTTTTTTCCTTCAGGATTGTTTTTATTAATAGAGATTTTGGTTTTTGCCTTTTGACATAAGAAAGGAATCAAATTATTTCAGCATTTCACATTCTAGTTATTGAGGCATATCTAATCCCCATTCCCATTTGCATTCCCGATGTGGAAGAATGAAAGAAATATATTAATTCATCAAATGGTGAAGACAAAAAGGTTACCATCTGATAGAAAAAACAACACTTAGTTAAGTCTTATGCAGAAATATATGTGTTCTCTTTGAAGTCTCTGAAGACTGAATGAACCAATGATTGTTTAATGAGTCAGTCAAGAAATAGCCTGTGCTTTCCTTCCCCATCCATTCTGGTGAACATAAAAAATTCATGCAGTTCTAGGGCTGTCTGGAAGCAGAGTGGGCTGAGCTCACAGGTTAGAAGCAAGGTGGGGACGTTTTAGGATCCTCCCATGCATTGTGTTATAGAACACTGAGACCTTGTCACTTACAACTCTAAATCATCTGCTCCTATGCTTAACCTTGGGGTTGGGGCTTCTATATCCAGAAATGATGGAAGCCTTCAGCCCCTAAGATCTCATACAAATGATGATCTGTGGAAAATGTTTTGCAAAATACTTTCATACCATTAGCAGCCTGGAGTTCCCAGTTCACATTCTGAAAATTCATACTGGTTCTATGTTTTTATATGTATATGCATACATATATAAACAAAGAGAAAGGAGAAAGATGCATGTGACACACATATAGTGAGATTTATAACTTAATGCATCTAATTACTTCTTTCACACACAATCTGACATCAGGGATCATATACTTCTGGAAGAAAAGCAATTCAAATTACTTCCCCAGAACTTCCTGAATGTCTTACATTCTGACAGAGCCAGAATATCCTGAAATAGCTTCTGCTTGCCTGCACCTGCCCTTTTTCACCCCTGGCAGTTTCAAATATGTAACTAGCCATTGTCATAATACCTTTCAAATAAGGCCTAGGAACCTTTAGATCAAAATGCTGAGGATCTCTAATAAAATGAGAAATGAAATAAAACCAAATTGCATTGATGGGTTTTAACATGAAAGGCAAAACAGGTTTATGTTAAAATGTAATCAGTAAACCAGTAAAAGTCTCTTGAGCTGCCTTCTGTGTGCCTAGCACTGTAGGAGAATCTGTAGGAGAATATAGAATAAGTATCAGACAGGGACCTGCCTTCAGGGAGCTTCCACTTCTCCCTGTCTTACAAAGGTTTTCATTCAGTGTTTAGCCAATTTAACTATTCTTAGAGGCAGAAGACCAGAATTGCAAAAGTAATTGAAATCTAGAAGTAATCAAAGAATCCCATAGGTCCAACACTCTTCCATCAAAGCATTTTGTGAGGATGAGTAACAAGTCCTATAACATCCCTCCCAGATCTTTGGCTCTATGATATGGAGTTAAATAGACTACACCAAAATATATTATTTTCCATTTTTTTCCTACCCACTTACAGAGTAAGGAAAAGCCTAAAAAGCAATTTTTTTTCAAGAGGAAAAGCAAAGAACCTAGATAACTCCCAAGCTAGATAATTAGCTCAGCATGAGTTGAGTATGGGAAAATTATTTTCTGTAATCCCACTCTTATCTCTGGCAGTAGAGGAGAATAGAAATAAGAATCAATGTCCCAGCACACAAAGGAAAAGTACTTACTCCACCATGGTGTCTGATCATTTAGTTTTGAATAGGAAAAAAATCAGTTATTTATCTTTTCCATGGAGTGTTATATATTTGAAGCAGGGATTTCCTCAGGCTCTGTCCCCCAATGTCTGCCAACCTATGTTCAATGTCAAATAGGTGTGTAGGGGGCAGAGACCACCTCTGTGCCTGAGCAGTGGAGTTGATGCTGGATTTGGTAAAGTGAGTGACCTCTTCTAGTCTTCCTATATAGCACACAGCATTTTTTTTTCCCTTCCCCTATTCTGTAAACTTGATAGATTCCATTTTCTCCTTGTCTTCTCCTACTTTCCTACTTTGTCTTGAATGCTAAATCTTGAATGGCTTTCTTTGAGATAGACAGACTCAGAAGGGGTAGTTTTTGGGTGGCAGCCTACCTCCTGAGAATCAGCAAGAACATTTGATAGGGACCTCTATAGAGGCCACGTTCACCTCCTGCTGACAATGGAGAGAGCTTGGGAACTATGATTTTGTTGTTGAGTCATTTCAGTCATGTCTGACTCTTTGTGACCCCATTTGGGGTTTTCTTGGCAAAGAGACTGGAGTGGTTTGCCATTTCCTTCTCCAGCTCATTTTGTAGGTGAGAAAACTGAGGCAAACAGGGTTATATGACTTGCCCAGAGTCATACAACTAGTAAATGTCTGAGGCTGGATTTGAACTCAGAAAAATGAGTCCTTCTGACTCCAGGCTTGGCATCCTTTCTGCTGTGCTACCTATGGGACTATGATCACTTCATCAATAAAGGCTGTTTCATGTAAGCACTGGCTTTTAAGCCTGGTTCTATGTTCTATAGGTTACCAAGGACTGAAAATGCAGCCTCAGTCTCCACTTTGTTTATGCATTTATAGTATCTGGAACTGTAAGGAACCTTAGAAGTTACCTGGTCCAAACATTGTATTTTATAGATAAGGAAACTGAGGCTCAGAGAAATTAAGTGATTTGCCCAAAGTCAGACAGAGAGTAAGTGGTGGAGCCAGGATGCAACTCAAGGTTCTTTAACCCTAACATCAGCACCCTTGTGGAGTTATCTGTGGCATTTCAGTTGTCTAGGTTGCTTTCTTCAGGAATTGCTATTGACAATGGGCTGGCAGTGTTAAAAGCCCATGAAATTTACATTTGGGAGCTTGGGTTTTCCTGATGAATTAGTTGTTATCAAGTTGTAAGAGAAAAACAAGGATACAACTTTGCATATTGCCCTGCTCCCAGTCACCAAAGGGGATCACATTGAAGAATGCTTATCCAGCAGTAAAGGAGAGTGAGTTCGTTTATTTTTCATTCAGTATCTCATGCCAGAAGGAAAGGCTAGTGGAAAATGTGCAGAGCCAATGACTACTTTCTACTTGTGGCAAAGGCACTTTGCAACAATTACAGTGTTTTCCATGAAATGAGTATGAACCAGTAACTTAATACGTTGGCTTTGCCAAGTTACAATGTCAAATAGGTGTGTAGGGGGCAGAGACCACTTTTAATTTTCCCAGGTAATGATTTTGTTAGAGACAAGGATCATATCTGCTGATGTGGCCTGATGAGCAAAGGAAATGACATGCCTTACCAAAGCCATGGCTTCCCATACCCCAGAATTAAGCTTGCATGGGTAATATGCCTATCACTACCACTACCACCCTCCTTTCCTGAAAGTCCATCCTGAAACTCTACATACATTTTGCAGTCCTGCCTTTGTCAGCAGTTGTTTTGGGGGCACAGTGCCACATGGTATGGGATTTACCCAATTGCTCTAACATATATTTTTATACATAAGTGTACGCTTTTGGAAAGTAAAGACTGCCCCTGAATTATAAATGCCTTATCAGTGTCATGCTGCCTTTGCAATGGTTGAGCTCGGGTTGATTTCCAAGGATTTGGGTGAATCTCATTTTCTAAGTCATCAATTTAAGGTTTCATTGACTGCATGGACATGGGACATCTCTATATTCCTTTTTTTTTGAAAAACAAAAATCAAGAAGCCCCAGACTGACTTCGGGGGACAAGTAAAGCACTTAATTAGTTCTCTGGTTAAATTCTTCATATGGATGTGAATTGTGCTGTGGATGAAATGTACTTTGTACTTCTTGAATGTTCTATATTTATGACTAACAGTTATAAAGTCATTTGTGTAAATGTATAACTAATAACTGACTTTTTAAAGTTCATTACAATAAAAAAAAATCATCAGCTGTGATTATTTGAGTGACCCTTATTTTGAAATTGGCCAATACTTATTCCATCTTCATTATGGTTAAGGACATATCTTCCAGGGATTATATTATGCTACAGTTAACCCTTTCAGGTGGCTAATATCCAGAGGAGAGCATCACATTCACACATCCTGGGCACAATACTAATGTTCACCTGGAACTATAAAATATTGGAGAAGAAAGTTACATAAGGTCATCTAGTTCAAACCATCCCACTCATGGAGGAATCCCTTCTATAATCTTCCTGAGAGATGGCCATCTTTCTAGCCTCTGTTCAAAATCCTCCACGGAAAGGAAAGTCATTACGTTACAAGACAGTCTATTCCATTGTTAGACATCTCCATCTTAGAAAGTTCCTGATGCTGAGCTGAAATCTGCTTCTCTATAGCTTCTACATATTTTGGTTCTCCCTTTGAGACCAATTTATTAAAACCATTGTATTTTTAAAGTCAACCTAAGTTAACATTTTAGTGTGCCAAAACACACGTACTAAGGACTAACAACTTAGGAAGACCTGAGTTCAAATACAGCCTCATTGTGTGACCTTGGCAAATCACTTAATTTGTTTGCCTCAGTTTCCTCAACTGTAAAATGGGGCTGAAAATAGCACCTGCGTCTCAGGACTGTCACGAGGAGCAAATGAAATAATATTTGTAAAGCACTTGGCACAGTGCTTTGCACATAGTAGGTATTTAATAAATGCTCATTTCTTTCCTATTTGTTTTTATTTAATTTGGCTACACATTGTACATATTAAAAGATCGAGTGATTCAATCAATCAACAAATTTATTAAGCATCTTCTACATGTGCTGTGCTAGACATTATGGGAGATTGCAAAGATTAATAAAATCAACTCCTTGACCTCAGAGTCAGTCTAGTTGGGGAGACAAAACATATGGGAAGAGTTAAATAACAATATAAGATTTAATTAATAATTCATTGCACCAGTAGGAGATGCCCATAGATTGCATATGCTTAAATACCAAATGAATGATGGAGATAGTACATGTTGAAATGGCTCAGCGGAAAAGGTCATTCTAAACTGGAATGTCTTCATGAATTTATTGAGATATGATCAGGGTTTTAATAGATGGGCAGAACATATATAGGGTGTTGCAAAGTCTACTCCCATTTAGAAAAGCACTAAGACTTTTGGAATACCCTATGGAGACAGAGAGAGAGAGAGAGAGAGAGGAGAAGGAGTGTGGCGTTCCAAGCAGAGAGAATGATGACCCAAAGTGGGGATAAAGAAAAGTATATCAATAATTCAGGGAACACTGAATAAATAATTTGGGCTATAGCAAAAGTTTTATATAGGGAATTCTATCACTAACCAGCTTAGTAGGCTCAATACAAGTCACCTTTTTGAGGTTCGGTTTCCTAATTTGTAAAATGAGAGAATATATAACAGTAGATAGTACTTTATCAGGGTGGGGAACCTTTGGCCTCAGCATCCTCAAAACCACATGTGGCCCTCTAAAGTCCTCAAGTGCAGCCCTTTGAATCTGAATTCAGTCAAAGGGCTGCACTTGAGGATCTAGAGGGCCACATGTGGCCTCAAGGACTCAGGTTCCCCACCCCTAATTTTTTTGGGGGGGGGTGAGGCAATTGGGGTTAAGTGACTTGCCTAGGGTCACACAGCTAGTGAGTGTTATGTGTATGAGGTCAAATTTGAACTCAGGTCTTCCTGACTCCAGAGCTGGTGCTCTATCCACTGTGTCACCTAGCTGCCCCGCTCTCATTCTTAAAAGAAAGACTTAGAAGGGTTGTGTACCTTCTATATCACCACCTGGGTAAGTAGATTTTCAAGCTGACAGGGACTTCAGGAGCCGTGTATCCCAACCCCCTCTTTATATATAAAGAAACAGACCTAAAGAAATGAAATGATTTGTCCTAGCAATAAATAGCAAAGCTTTGACTAAAATGCTGGTCATTTGACTCCAAATCCATTATCTCACCATAGAATATCTGAAATGCTAACATTCCTTGAGTCTAAGAGATGAATAGTGCAAGGTAAAGTTCCAAAGTTTCTCTGAATGAATGAATGAATGAATGAATGAATGAATGAATGAAAACCCATTTATTAATTTCTCACTTGGTACAAAGTTCTGGGAATGCAAATCAAAAAGTAAGATGGTCTTTCTCCAGGCTAGAGACTGGACTGAGGCTTTTTGAGGAAAGGAGTCACATGGCAAAAGCAATCTTTCGGGGAGATTTTTTTCTTTAATTCTAGTTCTGTATTTCATCAGTGTAGGGACCCATTTGTGTGGAAGCCTCTTCCACCAATGCATTTTGATCCCTTGTCTATAATTTCTGGTCTTAAGAGAGTTGTCTGGGTCACTGAGGGGTTAGGTGATTTGCCCAGGGTCACAGAACCAGTCTATGAACCCAAGTTTTCATGATTCTCTCTATCCACCATGCCTGATGCTTCTGTTTAGGAAGCTACTTTCACCCAACTGAGGTGAACAGATTATAAAAGGAAGAAATTGAAGGTTCAAAGATCAGATGAAAAACCATTGCAATAATCTTAAAAATAGAGAAATGAGGGCCTGAAATAGGATGGTAGTACAAAAGGGAGGAGGCAGATTACAAGGATATTGGGAAGTAAGATTCAACAAGAGTTGGTTGAAGTAGGATATGATGAATCATTCAGTCATTAAACATTTATTAAGCACCTACTATATGCCAGGCACTGTGTTAAGTGCTTTACAAATATCTCATTTGATCCTCACAACTCTGGGAGGTAGATGCTGTTATGATCTCCATTTTACAGATAAGAAAACTGAGCCAGACAGAAGTTAAGTGATTTGCCTGGAGTCATTTTTTCCTCCAGCTCCTTTTACAGGTGAGGAGACTGAGACAAACAGGGTTAAGTGACTTGCCCAGGGGCACAAAGCTAGTAAGTGTCTGAGGCCAGATTTGAACTCAGGCCTTCCTGACTCCAGACCTGGAATTCCTTCCATTAGGCCACCTAGTCACCAACGTTGTTTGAAAGAATAGTGTCAAGGAACACAAGGGTGAACTGAATATTGTCAGCGTTGCAGCCTAAGAAGACTTCAAATGAATCATTGCTCAGGCCTCTCCTGTGCTAAGCATATGATTTGGTGCATCTGTATTTACAAACAAAATATATAGGCTATTATTATTCCCAAGAACAAACAAGTGCAAATCCTTAGGAAATTAAACTTTCTAAGAGGTACAAAAAGAATGTTTTTAAAATATATTATGTGATAAGTATGCTTTCCAGAGGGCAGCTAGGTGGCACAGTGAATAGAGGGCCAGGCCTGGAGTCAGAAAGACTCATTTTCCTATGGTAAAATCTGGCCTCAGACACTCACTATCTGGGTGACCCTGGGCAAGTCACTTAACTCTGTTTGCCTCAGTTTCCTCATCTGTAAAATAGCTGGAGAAGGAAATGGCAAGCCATTTCCTTGGCAATCCAGTACCTCTGCCAAAAGGACAAACAAACAAACCAAATGGGGTCATAAAGAGTCAAACATGACTGAAATGCCTGAACAACAAAATATTTTCCAGAAAAATGTTTGGTGCTGGATGACTAGTCCACAGCTGCTACTGTTGATAAGAGAACTACATTTATCACTGGAGGCTGACAGTGGGGGATCTAAGTTTCACGTGACATCTGTGAGTCACAAAATGCGTCATGCTTGAGATTATAGCGAAGGAAGATGGATGGTGATCATCTCTCAAACTCTGGAACTGTATCTGTTAAGCAATGGCTTCAAACAAGGAAAAATGTCCTGCCTCCCTTCTTACTTTAGATGGAAAACAAGACTTTGTTTCCTGAGTCTCGTTTTCCCATTTCATATTCACACAGGGCACACCAAGATGGTGGCATTTCCAATGGCTATCATGTAAGATACATGATGAAAAGACATTTCGTTAGTGCTAATCTCTCATGGAAGCCATGTAGTGGAATATAACATTTCAAGCTGAAAATGAAGGCATATTTACCTTTACAATAATTTGGATCATTAAACCCAGAGAAAAGAAAACTCAGGAGGAACGAATTAACAATATTCAAATAGATAAAGGTGGATGTTACTGGCTGCTCTCCATCTTCATTAAGATGAAAAGAAGTTGACTCAAATAACTTAACGACAGAAGTTTTCTCCTAGTAAGGTCTGTTAAACATAAAGATCTTCTGTGTGATAGAAAAAGTGCTAGGAATTCGATTTTACAATCTTGTTTCAGCTCCTCATATACCAGCACGTCCCCAAAAGGAGGTTATTTAACCTCTCTCAACCTTAGTTTCTTTATCTGGTAAATGGGGATTATTTCTACCTTATCATAAGGTTGTTAATTATTTCACATAAGAAATTTGAAAGTATTTTGTAAATCAATCAATTAGCAAGAATTTATTAAGCACCTCCTATCTACCAGGTACCATTCTAGGTGCTAGAGATAGAAGGACAATATTAAAACAGTCCTGCCTTCGATAAACTTATATTTTATCATAAGAAAACATTTACAAATACAGAATATTATGGATAGGAGGTAATTTGAAAGGGAGGGAAGACTTCATGTAGATGATGCTACTTGAGGTAAGTACTGAAGGAAATTAAGGGCTCCAAGAGGCTGAGGTGATTCCATGAGGATGAGTCATAGAGCAGCTAGGTGGTACAGTTAAAAGAGCACTGGGTGGGGGGGGGCAGCTAGGTGGCACAGTGGATAGAACACTGGCTCTGGAATCAGGAGGACCTGAGTTCAAAATCCAGCCTTAGACACATAACACTCACTAGCTGTGTGACTCTGGGCAAGTCACTTAATCCCAATTGCCTCAGCAAAAAAAAAAAAAGAGCACTGGGCTTGGGAACAGGAAGACTCATCTTCATGAGTTCAAATCCAGCTTCAGACACTTGCTAGCTATGTAACTCTGGGCAAGTCACTTAACCCTATTTGCCTCAATTTCCTCATCTAGAAAATGAGCTGAAGAAGGAAATGGCAGATCACTCCAGTATCTTTGCCAAGAAAACCCCAAAATGGGGTCCTAGAGAGTAGGACATGACTGAAACAACTACCACCACAACAAAAGAGTCTGAGATGAGGCACCAGGAATGTGCCAGTGCAAAGGTGCAGAGATGGGAGATAGGGACGCCATTGTGACTATACCACAGAGTGGCTTAAGGGTGGTAGTGTATAATAAGGCTGGAAAGGTGAGGTGATGGCAGGTTTTAAGGAGATCTGAACACCAAACAGAGGAGATCATATTTAATCCTAGAAGTAACTGGAAGCCACTGGAGTTTATTGAATAGGGCAATAATAGACAGACGTGAGCTTTAGGAAAAATCACTTTGGCAGCTGTATGAGGAGACTGTGTTTGGCATTTTGGAGGAGTGAGGAGACACTAGAGTAGGTAGGTCCAACTAAGAGGCTATGCAATATTCCAGGTGAGAAGAGATGAGAGCCTGAAATAACTTAATGACTGTGTGAGTTGAGAGATGATGTATGCAAGAGATTGTGTGGCGGTAGAGAGGACAAGATTTGACTACTGAATGGTTATGAGGGATGAATGATTGAAGAGCCACAGATGTCACCAAGGTTGGAAACCTTGATGGCTGAAAAAACGGTGGTGCATAGTACCCTGCTAAACATTATAGACAGGTGAGTGACGATTATTATTTGCATTGTGATGATACAGATCTGGTTGCACTCCCTAGGGGCAAGAAGAACCTGATGGCTTGCAGAGGTACCTTCAAAGCTTAGAAATGTGTGTTTCACTGTAGCACTAACAAATCAAGTCCCAAAGGCTTTTAGCAGCCCTTGTTGTGCAATGTGATCAGAAAACACGGGGTCATTTAGTTTTAGTTACTTTATATTTAGTTTATATCTGCCTGCTTCTTCAGGCTTCTTCTCTGTTGTTGTTCAGTCATGTTGAACTTTTCATGACCCCATTTGGGGTTTTCTTGGTGAAGATACAGAGTTGTTTGCAGACGAGAAAAGTGAGGCAAACAGGGTTAAGTGACTTGCTCAGGGTCACACAGCTGGTACATGTCTGAAGTTGGATTTGAACTCAGGAAGATGAGTCTTCCTGACTCAAGGCCCAGCACTCTATCCACTGTGCCACCTAGCTGCCCTACAATGCAATATGGCAAGCATTTATTAAGTATTTATTTTGTACAAATGCTGTGCTAAGTAGGGGAACAGATGGAGGAAACAAAATTTAAATGAGACACCATCTGTGCCCTCAAGGAGATTATAGTCTGGTAGAAGGATAAGACACCGACAAAAATAGCTGTAAGGCATAATTTGGGTTAATTAGATACAAAAGAAAAACAGGGTTGTATGAAGCCTGAGGCTCAGGGGTTAGTTATGGGGGGGGGCAGAGGACAATGGTTCAGGGAAGGCTTTAGGGAAAAAGTAGCATCTGAGTTTGAAAGGATAAATAGGACACGCAACTAGAGGGAGGGCATTCCAGGGACAAGGAATAGCCAAATGTGTAGTTTGAATAGCATGTCACTTTGTATTATACCATTTCAAGGGTGTCCTTCCTTTCTCCCAAAGAGAAAAAACCTCACTCCCCAAGCCCCACTGCTACAACTAACATTTTTTTAGAGGTCTCTTAACTTAAGGTTTTGCACCATATTAAAATCCATATACTTCTGGGAAGGCAAACATATTAAATTATCAAAGCCTTCCTACTTCTCCTTCTGCCTCCCCTCTCCCCTCCCCTTAAGAGTAATCTCTCTCTTCTTTAATCTGAGAGATTTTGTATGTGGGACTTCAGCTGGGTTTTTCCTGTCTCCGAGGCCTCTTTTGAGCGCTGAGCACACAACTCTTTTGCATGGTTTCAATTTGACCAAAAAAAAATTATTTAGTGCCTCCTAGGCCCTGGGTACACAAGCAGTACCTGAGCTTAACCAGTTTGCATTATATTAAGAGGAAGGGAGGAGAGATAAACATGTACACAGATAATTAAAAGATAATTAAACACCAGAAGTCTTCAAAGCAAAACAGCACTAATAGCTTGGGAAGGAAGTGGATGGGGGTGGGAGGGATCAAGGAAGGAACTTTTGAACATGGTTTGAAGGAAAGCTGGGGATTCTATGAGGCAGAGGTGAGCCCGGTGTTCAGGCCAGACATGAGGGGCTTCTTTTGGGTCCCCTACTAGGTCTTTCAGTGGTGTTTATTCATCTTTGTCTCGGGTAAGAACCATTGAAGTTCAGAAGTTTGTGGAGTGAGTGAATGATAAATCATTAATAGGAGACTCCCGGGTGAAGACACTTCCATGGTCAGTGCAGGTCCGTACACCTTCTCTGCAATGTACAGTCTCAGAGAGTAGTCCAGAGCACTGAGAGGTTAAGGGAATTGGCATGAGTCACATGAGCAGTATGTATCAGAGGCAAGATTTGAACCAAAAATAAACATACCAGAACTTCTCTGTACAAATGAATGTTGTATCCTTCAAAGAAGATTGAAGTGCTTCAATATCAACACTCTGCCCAAACAAGAAGGGGAACATCCAGAAAAGAGGGAGGCAAAAAGTGGAATACAGGGAGGGGTAGCTAAGGATACTGAAACCTGGAGGGATTCACCCTCCCAGAGGCCACGGAACCTCCAAGTCCCCACGTCTACATCAATCAACCAAGTTCCCTTGCCTGGCCCAGCCACCAGGCAGGCCAGTCTGGGAGTTTCCTGGGATGAATGGCCATAACATCTGCCACATGTCCTAGGAACCATCCCAGAGTCAAGGGAGGTGCCATACCTCTAAGGCCAAGAGGCTGGGAGGATGAGAGAGGGGCAGTTGTCATTGTTTGGGTTGCAGAAGGCACAGGCCATACACCCTGAAGGATTCCACTCTCCTAGCATGACTGTCCACAACCACAAATAGCCCACAGGAAAGCCACTCGTGGGACAATGAAGTTAAATGGAACACTGCATAGATCAGTTCTCTAGGCTTTCGTTTGCCTTGTGTAACTTCCTCCTCATCTCTGCAACCTTTTCATTGCAGGTCTCATGGTGTCTTCCTAGGCTTAATACATTCTCCTTCCCCTCAGTCCTCATCTAGATCCAGGTGCCAGAATTCCTAGTTATGCTCTACTAATAATAATAGCATAATGATAACAGCAACAGTAATAGCCAATCTCTATTTGAAATAATTTATTAAATCTAGAATGGTTTAAGTGAAGTCCGGGGGATTGATTTTTTTTGGAGGCAATCGGGATTAAGTGACTTGCCCAGGGTCACATAACTAGTGAGAATGTCTCAGGACAGAGACCCTGGGCAAGTCATTTAAGTCTGTTTGCCTCAGTTTCCTCATCTGTAAAATGAGCTGGAGAAGGAAATGGCCAACTATTACAGTATCTCTGCCAAGAAAACCCCAAGTGGGGCCCTGAAGAGTTGGACACGACAGAAAAAAAAATTAACAACAATGAGGACATTCACATTTGTTTCTGGCCCAGTGATTATTTGCCAGTTCCTTTCTCCAGACATTTAAAATGTGTCACATCTTCCATGAACCCTGAATCTTGGACATGAACATGTTTTTTTTTTTTTTAGCTCAGCCTGCACTGATTACTTCCGTCTTTGAATTCATGGTGTCTTAGTTGCATCTCTCTCTTTTTTTTGGCTCTGAAATATGATTTCATCAATGTGGTGAACTCACAGTGTAGAAACTCTTTCCAGTGTAGATCAGCAACTCATTTGTCACTTAGAGTCTTAGAGAGTTACAGGAGGCATTGAGGTGACAAATGTCTTGCTCAACCAGTATGTAGCAGGTAGAACTTTAACCCAGATCTTACTGAGTCCTAGGCTGGCTTCCTTATTCTTTAGGCCACACTGGCTTTCATGTATTTCTCTCATGAATTTATATTCAAATTTGTTTTCTATTTGTTTGTGTAGATGTTTCATCATCTCTACTAGATTAGAGGCTCCTTCAAAGCAGAGACTTTGCTTTTCTGATTTGTTTTGGTACCTTCTTTAATTACCTAGCCATGCACTGCACGGAGGACGTGATCACTAAATGTTTTTTTTGAATCATGATAATTAAACATGACTGAAGTCGTGACACAGTTTGGGATTTCTGTGAACCCAGAAATGCCAGGCTACAGAGCAGAGTTGCCTGGAATGAATTCACAACCAAGGAAAGGACAAATTTTATTGTAACACCAATAGAAGCAATAGAAGCTTATAGAAGCAGGCAGGGTTACTACAGAACCTGCAAATTGATGAGGATGAGGCAGCAAAGTGGCACAGTGGATAGAGCACCAGCCCTGAAGTCAGGAGGACCTGAGTTCAAATCTGGCCTTAGACCAAACTCTTCACACTCACTAGGTGTGTGATCCTGGCCAAGGCACTTAACCCCAATTGCCTAAAAAAAAAAAAATTGATGAGGATGGTGCTGATGCTTATATACAAAAGAAATAGTGAAAGGATCTGGGTGGAATTAAGGAGTGATAAATAGTCTTGGGGTGAGCCAAATGCAACAGTGAAAGTGATAACAAGTAGGCTGAACAGGTGATGTAGCTGGGAGTAAGGAGTGGGTGGTATGTGCAAATAGTCTGGGGTGGGCCAAGCAAGACAGTGATAAGAATGTCAAGTAAGCTAATTAGGTGTTTTAGATGGGCTGTGGCAGGCCAGGTACCTTGGGAGAAGGCTGGTGATCTGAGCTGCTGAAATGTGTGGGAAAATCCAGAGACTGAGTTGCTTTCAAAGACATGGTCTTTTCCTTTTAGAGGTCCAGGTCCCATCATCCCATCAGTAGCATTCCTAAAAAAGATAATTTCACCTTTACTTGGAGATAGTGCTTCTTGGATCATATATGTAAATAATATGTGAATTTGAGTCCACAAAATAACCAAGTTGGGGAGACATCCGTCAGTTTTTGTGTTGTGACTTGCCTGGGATCACACAGCTAGTATGTATCTGAGGCTGGATTTGAACTCATGAAGATGAATCTTCCTGACTCCAGGTCCAGTGTTCTAACCACTGCAACACCTAGCTGCCTAATTACTATAACTTTGAGTAATTATTTCAGCCACAATACCTCTTTCTTTGAAAAATCCTTGAAATTCCCTTGCAAGTCACTTAACCTCTGTCTGCCTCAATTTCCTCAACTGTAAAATGGGAATATTAATATCATCAGGTTGTTATGAGTATCTTTGGTAAAGCACTTAGCAAAATATCTGCCACATAGCAGGCATTTAAGAAGTGTTTATTCCCTTTCCCCACCCTTCCCTTGCCGTCAGGGGATCTAATCATTGTTGTATAACTTTTTTTCTGAATTCTATGTGTCATCATAACCTTTTGGATCCCAGCTCCATAGATTCATTACCCTGGAAGTCCTGGCTTTGACCAATAGGAATATTGGAGTAGCAATGAGCTTTGATGCACCAGTTACTCAAGGGCAAATGCCTGAGGTTTTCATTGCTTGGAAAGAGAAAAGATCTCAATCTAGAAGAAATTGAAAGAGCTATGAACAATGAATGACAAATTAATAGGCAGCCAGGGTTCAAGAAAACTGGAGATGGAAGCAGGACCTGGGCAGCTAAATGTCCACATACATTAATATCGCTTTAGAAAGTTCTATTTTATTGGTATCTTTTGTTTTTATGTTACTTACATTTCCCAGTATATCCCTCTCTCCCTGCTCCCCCTCCCAGAGAACTAGACCTTATAAGAAAGAATGAAAAAGGGAGGGAGGGAGAAGCGGTTCAACAAAGCTAACCTATATATTTTAAAAGCCTGCCAGATTCAAGAAGCCTGGGAAAGTTACCTTCCCCTTTATCTTCTTTGGGACCCAGTTTGGTCATTATAATTTCACTGCATTTAGTATTGATTGTTTTGTTATTCTTCTTTCCATTTACATTCTTGTAATCTTTATGTATGTTGTTTTCCTGGTTCTTTGGACTTAACTTTGCATTAGTTTATATAAATCTTCCTAGGCATCTCTGTATTCATCATAGTCTTACAGCACAATATTTCATTACATGCATATACCACAATTTGTTCAATCATTTTCCAAACAATTGGCATGTGTATTGTATCCAGTAAGCTCCTTGAGGGCAGGGACTCTTTTTTTTTTTTTTTTGGTGAGGTAACTGGGGTTAAGTGACCTGCCCAGAGTCACACAGCTACTGTTATATGTCTGAGGCCAGATTTGAACTCAGGCCCTCCTGAATGAGGACCAGTGCTCTATATTTTTTGCCTCTTTTTGTATCCCCAGCACTTAGCACAATAGCAGACACATAGGCTCTTAATAAATGTTTATTGATTGATTGATTCTTTGCTAGTACAGAAAGTATTACTACATACTATAGGGTTTATATATGAAGTTTTTCTTTTTGTCATTGACTTTTTTAGAGGTATATACCTGCAACAGAATTTGAGTCAAAAGGTACAAACATATTAACATGGATATAGCTTTGTAATTAAAAAGTTATTTCACGTATACTAATAGGGGCAGCTAGGTGGTGTAGTGGATAGAGCACTGGGCCTTGAGTCAGGAAGGCTCATCTTCCTGAATTCAAATCTGGCCTCAGACACTTACTAGTTGTGTGACCTTAGGCAAGTCACTTAACCCTATTTGCCTCAGTTTCCTCTTCCTTAAAATGAACTGGGGAAGGAAATGGTAAACCACTTTAGCACCTGCCAAGAAAACTCCAAATGGGGCCAGGAAGAATAGGACAAAACTGAAACAACAACATGAATAGGATACTCAAAACAGCCATATTAGATGAGTCGTAGTGATGAGATCTAGAGGTTTAGGGGTGCTGGAACTCCAAAATCATGACACGCAGGTCCTGCCCAAAAGAATTCAACCCAAGCTTTCTTTCAGCCAAAGACAAGGTTTATTGAAGAGCTGTCATATTAGCTAGACTCTTAAGGAATCTGAGCATCTATGAGCTATTGACTAGATTGTAAAAATCTAAGCAGTGGCTAGATTATAAGAATCTGAGCCTCTTAATAGAGATGAGATGGACCTTATATACAGAAAGACTATGGGAGGGATCTAGGAGTGGTCAAGTAGCCTATAAGGTTATAGAACTCCAGGGGTGGCCAAGGGAGAATTGAGCCTAGATATGATTAAAGGTGGGAAGTGGCCGGGGGACATAGGGAGGCCTAGGCTAGGTTAAGGGTAACAGATTGGGCATAGCCACAATGAAAGGCCAGTTGATGGGATTATAGCCTCAGGGGAACACCAGAGATTTGACCATGTGGGAAAGTCCAGGATTTTCCTTTTTGGGGTCTAGAGCCCATCCTCATCAATAGGGTGAATAATCTCAGTAGCTTGGGAAGTAGAGACTCCCTTACTATTTCTAGGGACTCTGATAACTACCTAACTAGCTAGCAAGTATCTATAGAGTGACTACTATGTATAGGGTACTGTGTTAAAAGCAATAGATAGAAGGATTTTTAAAAAACATAATAATGACAATTTTTTTTGATAATTTTTTAATGACAATTAGGGCAGAAGGACTGTTTTTAAATTGATTTTTTAATAATAGCCACAGCTAGCATTTATCTAATGCTTTAAATCTTGCAAAACACTTTGCAAATATCTCATTTTATCCTCACAATGACCTTTGAAGGTGGGTGCTATTTGTATCCCCATTTTACAGATAAGGAAACTGAGGGGGATAGAAGCTGAGTGATTGTCCAGAATTATATAGCTAGTAAGTACCAGATTTGAACTTGGGCCTTCCTGACTCCAGATCTCATACTCTATCCACTATATGACCTAGTTGTTTCAAAATCAAACAACAGGGATTCTCCTTGAAAGATGAATAAAATCCAAGACATGTTAAATCTGTTTTATGAGTGACTAAACCATCCAGTAAATATCTCAGCAGGCCCCTGAGATGATAGCAAAAAGCAAACATTAGGAAAGTTCTTTTCCATCTCTCACAGCCAATTTTTGTTTTTCAACTGGAGAATTTCCTAAATGCCATTTTTTTTTTAATTGAGAAAATACAAACACAAATTAGCTTCATTTTCTATGGTTTTAAATCCACTGCCATTCCCTTCCCTGCCAGACACAGGCTGTAGCATATTGGCATCTTGGGATTGTATACAAGTGATCGGAGCAATTTCCTTTCTTTTTCCTGACATCGTTATTTGTGGAGACACAGTCAACTTTCCAGTTTGTAGAAATATTTCAAATGACGTCAGTCTACAAATCCCAGTGTCTCACAGAGAGCAGTCTAGTCATCTGAAGGAATCATTCAAAACAAATATCATTTCTGGCCAAAAAAACAAAAAAACAAAAAAGCCCAACCCAAAACAACAACAATTTAGATGGCATGTGAGGATGGAGAGTTGCTTCACTTTCTTTTCCTCACTTCCCCTTCTTGTAAAGGCAGTGTGACCTATTGGGTAGTACACTGGACTCTGTATTATATTCATATTTGAATCCTTCTGTGGGCACCTGCCAACTTTGTGATCTTGATGGGGGTTGGGATCTGGACCCCAGAAAGGAAAAACCCTGGACTTTCCCACATGGCCAGATCTCTGGCGGTCCCCTAAGGCTATAATCCCATCAACTAGCCTTGGCTATGCCCAATCTCTGGATTCTCTGTTACCCTTAACCTTACCTCCCAATGGCTACTTCCCACCTTTAATCCTATCTAGGCTCCATTCTCCCTTGGCCAAGAGGTCCGGGTCCCAGGTGTTCTGTTCACCCTAGCTTACTGGCCACTCTCATCCAGCTCTTCCTTAGACCCCTCCTCTAGTCACCCCAAACTACTTGTCCACTCCTAGATGCCTCCCACAGTCTTTCCATATATAAGGTCCATCTTGTCTCCATTAAGATGCTCAGATTCTTGTAATCTAGCCAAATGCTTAGATTTTTAAACAATCTAGCCAATCTAGCTCACAGGTACTCAGATTCCTTAAGAGTCTGGCCAATATGGTGGATCCTTAATAAACCTTGTCTTTGGCTGAAAGAAGGATTGGGTTGAATTCTTTCAGGCAGGACCCATGTTTCATGATTTTGGGGTTCCAGCACCCCTAAACCTCTAGACCTCATCAATCTGGGGATAATCATTTGATCTCTCAATGCCTCAGTTTACTGTTATATAAATTAGAATTATTATTCTTCCTCAGAAGGCTTTAAAATCAATTCAATTTTTTAAAATCCTTGTTCTCACAGAATAACAGAATTTCACAGTTGAGGGCAACCTTAGAGGTCACCTAGTCCAGCACTTAACTGAATCAGAAATCCTTTCCAAATTATCTTGACAAGTGGACATCCAGCCCCTGCTTGAAGACTTCCAGTGGTGGTAATTCAGTACCACAGACCATATATACCTCATTGAGGGATCCTATTGAGAGAAATGGTTATTAATAACCAATGATTTGGGGGAGATCCATAGTTCTTCCCTTCTTCTAAAGTCCTGATTTTTAAAAGTTCAGTCTCTTGAAGGACATTGCTAATAATGAAACTTGAACTTTCTTGTTCAAGACCCCAATCTGGTAGAATAGCTATTATGTTCTTCTCAGGCCTGGGTGAGGCATAAATTCTTAGAATAGATTGCCCAAGGCTGGGGTAGTCTAGGCATATCCGTACTTTCTCTATTGAAGGGCACATTATGTCACTCTCATCTCCTCCTTGTAATATTCTTTCTTAACCAATCAGAGTTGATTTCTACTCCTCTTCCAAAAAAAAACATACAAGCCCTGAGTCCACCACCATGATTGTCTTTGGTCTAAGAGAGATAGCCAAATAACCATCCTTTTATTAACAATGTGCTGGCCTTACCAATAAAATGATTAAATTGTCCAGAAATTATAACTCTCAAACCTTTTAATTGTCACACAGTTCCATTATTAGAAAACTCATTCCATTGTTTGGAGGCTCTTGAACTGGAATCTGCCCTCCTTACATTTTCCTTGTTCTGAACAAGGACAGAAAATATCTAATCCCTCTTTCACATATATTGGGCTAACAAGAGCTATTGTAATTCCTGATAGTGCATATCAGTATCCAGAACCATAACTAGGGCAAAGCAGCTAGGCCCATGACCCACAGTGCTTAAATTTAGAAGATAATGATAACACCTACATTCCCTTAGGACTAAAGAAATAGCTAAATTTAGCATCAAATTAGCAAGATTAATTGGTTAAGGTGGGAAGTTCCAGATGGCCCTTGCTTGATTCTCCAGATTTATACTCAGGTAAGCTCCACCCTCAATTTCACTAGCAAGTGACCTTGCTGTGTCCATGTCTGTATTTGTCTCCCTAATATTTCAACTGAATTTGTCTTAAAAAGTTGATTTGAGGCACACTTTTCAGACTACTTGCCTTGATCCACTTGCATTTTATAAAACTTGCTTCAGTGGTGAAAAAAATGCTCATTATGACTCCCTATGTACCCCACCACCCCAGTCTCTAAGTGGCTGCCTGACCCTGGACAAGTTATATCATCTCTCTAGGCCTCAGTTTACTCATCTGTAAATTGTGGGAGTTGAAGATTAGGTAATTATTAAATTCTCATCCTAATCTACCATAGCATAGTTTCATTATTCCTTTGACTGATCTCAAATCAGCAAAATGGCAGAAAGAAAAATCAACACTATCCTAGACGAAGTTATCCTTCCAGGAAGATCACACCTACTAAGCTCTTAGCCGGGACGAAACTGTAGAGGCTCTCTATTCAGGACAGGTATCTCAGTCCTCTGGACTATTCAAGGCATCAGCCCCTGTTGTAGCAGCACTGGCAAGTCTGTAGGACAAAGATTTAGGCTTCCAGGAGGCAACTTGAACTTGGGTAAAGCATCATATTTCCTCAAATCATACTCTTGACCAGGGGTGGGGAACCTACAGCCTGCAGGCCACATGTGGCCCTCTAGGTCCTCAAGTGCAGCACTTTGACTGAATCGAAAGGTTCCCCACTCCTGTGTCTTGATCAATCAATGCTAGCTCTCATCTGCACCTCAATTGTTGCGTTTCTGTATCCCACAGTCTCCTTAACAACTATGGTCTTGTACTACATCAATTCACCTTGGATCTCAAGCTTTACTTCCCTCTACCACAGATAAGGTTTGATTCCCTCCCTCCCTCCATTCCTCTAATTACTGGCTTGTGCCAGCCCTGTATCAGACAGAACCTACCAGGAAATCTAGGAAAAATGTGCCTGCAGCTCAATGCTGCAGGCACAGTCTTCTTACAGTTAAATCCCCAACTACACATTTAAGGGGTTCTAGGCATAGCATCAAGAATACAGTTGCCAAGCAAGTGAATGGTGCTGATCATTGCCTGTCTTGTATTTATAATCAGTTAACAAAGGAGTATCATATTTCCTAGGAAGAAAATAGCTGCTCCTTCATCTTTACTACTGTTTTGTTGGGGGAGAGGAGAGGAAGGGTATATATTGCAATAATGATATAACCACAATTCTCTTTCCACATAATTTGAATCCCACTATTTTATCTTCTTACACCATTAAAGGAACAATAAAAAGTACATTTAAATTTTAGCCTCTGATATTGAGACATATTTTGGGGTCTTGGCCAATGTGGGAATTTGTTTTGCATAGATAGATATATAGATATAGATTGATATAATATGTGTGTATGTGTATGTTACAAAGCTTATGCTTTTATTTTTTTTCAATGAGGAGAATGAGGTGAAAGGGAAAGAAAATAGATTATTGGTCATTGAAAAAAATTATTCAAATTTTTAAAAAATGTGGGTCCACCAACCCCTTTATTCACCTCACTAAAGAGAGACTGTCCTTTCATTTATCTGCAAATTTCTTTATCATTTTTAGTTCTACCAATGAGTCATTAACTTTTTTTTGTGTGTCATGGACTCCTTGGACAGGCTGGTGAAGCCTATAAACCTCTTCTCAGAATATGTTTTTAAAAGTATAAACCTAAATATATAGAATTACAAAGGCAACCAATTACATTAAAATATGGTGTATCAAAATAATATCTTAAAAGTTCGTCAGTGCCATTCAGCTCTGCCAGTACGGTATCAATCTTGGTCATTGGACAAAGATCTCACATTTAGAGTACCAATGGTAAAATTAATAATGAAAATAAATTGATTAAAATAAAATGTCACATCATGGTGTGGAGGTGAGCCTAGGTCCTAGAAACCTAAACCAGCAGACACACACTATGGCAAATGATACCAACCCAAAATGGCTTGAGGGTAGGCCTGGAACCAGGCCATGTCTGCCGACTTGAGACCCTACTTAAATGTGATGAGGCCTATCTCCAGCACATGGGGTATTAGATGATGGTTTTTTTTTTCTTTTTTTTTTTCACCACATTGCCCACTTAAATGCCTATAAACAAAACATAATGACCCTGATTCCTGTGTGACTTCCTTCTGTTAAAGTAGTGATGGTAGTGGAATGAAGCAAAGGACGCACAGGTTTTAGATACTTTGTAAACATACATTTAACCAACTCTAAATTTGATATCTTTGTCCAAAAATGACCCAATTGATATACTACTGAAAGAAATGAGTAACATTGATGCTGGTAGTCTCTTTGTAAGTAGAACCAGAAAAGATAAAAAAAAAAAACAACCTGCAGACAAATGGAAGAGAGCTTCCTGGCAGTCTTTAGAGAAATGAATAAAAGAATCGATGCAGTATCATTATGTGTCAAAAGGACAAAAGCAAGCTCATCTCATGGAACACTTGGCTATCTCACTTTGTACTTCCCATGACCAATGTAAAAAAAGCTCATGATGATAAATGTAGCTCATTACCAACATCTTCTGGAAAGGATGAATAAGTAGGAAAGATTCGTGAAGAGCTTGATGATCTCCATCAAATGAAAGTCAACCAATTTCTTGATATATGATCAATTCAGTGCAAGGGAGACTGGCCAAAAAAAAAAAAGTTGTAAAATATAGCCTGGTATTGAGACATAGAACAGATCAAAGATTTGTAGATGACTCAGAAGTTTCATAGCTATATAACAGCATTACGTTCTTCAAGAAGGAAATCAAATCAATTCAACACATTTATATGTGTGTATGTGTGTGTTTGGAGGTAATCGAGTTAAGTGACTTGCCTAGGGTCACACATAGCTAATAAGTGCCTGAGGCTAGGTTTGAACTCAAGTCCTCCTGACTCCAGGGTCAATGTTCTATCTACTGTGCCACTTAGCTGCCCCAATGCATTCATTAAGTACCCACTTAGCAAAGCACCTAGCTAGGCATTGGACAAAAACAAAAAGTCCCATTGTCCAAGAAATTTGCATTCTATATCAGTAAATACAGACTAATAGAACTAACTTAAGAGGAATGGGGCAAGGCAGGGAAGGTCACGTCAGACAAATGCTAAAGTTAATGACTGGGGAGATAGGGTGCAGTCAGGAGATAAGAAAAGGCCTCCTGGAAGGAGGCATTTGAGTGACATTTGAGCAGGGAGCTAAAGATTCTAAGGTAGAGGTGAGGAAAGAAGTACTTTTGAGATATGGAGAACCTCTTCTACAAAGGCACGAGGTGGACAATGGAATGTCATAATATATGGAGACTAGGTAGCAGCCTACTTTGCCTGGAATAGAGAACAATGAAGGAGAGTAATCCAAAAGTTTACTGAAAAGATAGGTGACAGCCAGATTATAGAAGACTGAATGCCAGGTTAAGATTCTATTTTATCCTAGATGTGAAAGAGAGTCAATGAAGACATTTGAAAAGGTCAGGTAGGGTGGGGTGAAGAAAACCAGAAGCCATTGGACATAGCAACTACCAGAAAATGTCACAAAGAATGAAATTGACTAAGCTTAAGGACAGGAAACTACTGGTAGTCATAATAGAATCCATTGTCTTTGAGTAATTGACAAGTTCGACTAGTTAGAGCAAAGGTCAACATTTAACACCATGTTAGGAAAAAAAAACAAAGAAAAAGATAGAAGACTGTAATTACAATTACAACCTGACCTATTCAAAATAGCCTTCAACTTTGAAAAATAAGAAATGGGGACAGATAAAAGACATTAAGCCTAATTAACAGCATGTCTTAACTTAAAAAAGTCAAACTCACACAAAACAGTTGTCACTAGGAAGGGGCCAAAAGAACCTTAGGAAGATGTCAAAATATCATGAGTAATGTTGCTTCACAGAACACTGAAAGGCAATAGAAAGAAAAGTGAGTGTGCAGAAAGCTTGGCATGAGACCCAACTAAATCAAAGCATTTCAAAAGTGTTTATGAAGAAAACTAGAACAACAGATGAGAAATCAACAGATTTCCTAGTGTTTCTTTAGCAATCTCTTCCCATCAACAGTAGGGGAACCACCACATTTAGACTCTAATACCTCTTTACTTGATGTATTGAGACATAGGAAATGGAAACTGCTTCAGAAAATGAAATCAGGAACAGCACCAGTATAATAGCTATACACAGAGGAAGTCTGCACTAACGGTGACAAAATTTAAGATACTAGGAATGATTTTCAAGATGTTTTAAAGAAGTAATGATTCTCCCAAAATGAAAAAAAAAAAGGATGGTAATTGCTATGGAAGCAGCATGGAGTAATGGATAAAAAAGCCAGCAAGACCTACAATATATGCTGACTATATGACCCCAGGAACATCACTTGACCTTTTAGTACTCTAGGAAATTCTCCAAAACTTTAAGTTTCAGAGAAAGTGCCAGGTGTTAAGAGAAAGTTTCCTCATTTGGAAGTGTCCAAGATCAATGAAATAACAGATCCAAATCCCTATTCCTAATTATTACTTGCCTAAAAGTGACTGGGTCAAAACCAGGCATTACTGATGAGTATGCTTGTTTTATGCCCATAAAATCTTTTAAAGAATAGTTCAATCCTATCAAGGGTTGACTTAATGAAAATATGAAAAGGGGTCAGACAGGTTTTCTAATATGATTTTCCTTCCCAGGCTATGTCTCCAGCTGTAAAATTTACTAAGGAATGTAGAGAATATAATATCCTTCTTTGTTTATGGTTCATTAACTATAAAGAAAAAGAAGCATTTGACTGTAGAGAGCAAAGCACAGACTTAAAGCTTCTTCAACAAGACTTCCCCATTCACATTTTCTCTTTTTTTGTTTTATTTTTCCCATTTACATTTTCAAAATTCAGGATTCCTTGATAGGTTCAATATCAGAGGTAACTTTAGCATTTTTTAAAATTACTAACATTAAGCAAGGATGGTATATTGAACAAAGATATTTGCTGATGTTGGGGTGGATGTCCTAAACAAATTCCTAATGGAAGAAAGAGTTCCTAAAAATGAAGAAAAGTATCTCCAAATGTCCTTTTGCAGATGACAGCATGTTGATTACAAGTAGCCCTAGAATACTAAAGGATCATCTGAATGGAGACATTCAAAAGAGATCATTCTAGCCAAAAGAAAAAAAAAAGAAAAAAAGAGGAAAAACTAAGTTTATGAAAGATTTGCATTGCTTTTGTGGATGATTTCTTGGGGAAGCTAGTGGCCTGTTCAACTTGATGAACTTACAGGTTAGTAAGCATTTGTTTGGGACTTTGAATCATCCTGTGATGCATATATCTAAGGCCAACCACTGAGAGAACTGGGGGACATTTCCTGGATGTGCACATTAACAACTCATTGTGGATGAGAACATCTTAAGTCTCATTGGTTGGGAATTAACTGATTGGCTTATCTGCTGTGGACTGATTGGCAATTCACTGGTTGCCTCTGACTATTTTAACTTACAGCTAATACTATATGATGAACTGAAGTCAGTTGTAGATTGACCCTTTGGGAGAGATCCTAAGAAAACTGAACACATAGTAGAGAATAGCAAGGATAAGAGTAGACCTGGGTTTGAAAAGAGGACAGCTTGTGCATGCTCATGATCCTGCCACCCTTACCTTGGGGGCCACTAGTGGTTATCTTGGGACAGAGGCACATTATAAATGTTCTGACCAATGTGGCCTGAAGAGTGGGGGAAGTTCCTGGGCTCAGTCAGGGAGTAATGCTGTCATAATCTCTTAGTCCAAGAGATGACAGCCAAAGTGAATAGAACCATATGGCCAAGTAGTAGGAGTTTTGGAACCTCAACCTTCTGGAGGATTCTCAAGAGTTCCTGTACCAAGGATTGGGCAAATCACATAGCCCCTGAAGCTAAAGCAAGAGATTGAGATATGATATGGAATAACAAAGAGTTAGCCTTTGCCTTCCACTATTTCCATAAGTTATTTGGGTGGTATAGGTCTGATGTGAAAAAGGTTTGCCTGTGTAGCAATCCCAAATCGACTTTCCTTTCAGGGTGAGTACAAGTATATCACAAGAGTGATACTGGAGCCTATAAGTTATGACTAACATGGAAATGTTTTACATGACTGCACATGTATAAACTATTGAATTTCTTATCATCCCAGGGAAGGGGGAGGGGCGGAAGGAAGGGATAGCATTTGGAATTCATAACTTTTTTAAAAAGTTAAACAACTGTTTAACATGTAACTGGGGGAAATATGTGTGTGTATATGTATATATACACACACACATATATATTACATATTTATGTATATATACATATATACTTATATGTTATATATGTGTGTGTGTGTATGTATATATATACATATATATTATATATACACACACACACACACAGAGTGATACTGTAATGCCCTATACAGGTCAATGGAATTTAACGGGTCCACCTCTCTACCAATTCCAGATCCATTTCTCCTCCATGAGAAGTCTAAACCACAAGTACCATAAATGAGCAAGTCGGTATTCACTGAAGCAGGAGAATTGTGTCAGTTGTTTATAGGCTACTGACTGAGTCAGTCAGTCAATAAGCATTCATTATTATTAAGTGACTACTATGTTCCAATCACTGTGCTAAGTTCTGGTGACACAAAGAAAAGGGGAAAAAGTAAAACAACAACAACAACAAAACAGTCCTTGCTCCCAGGGAGTCTGATGAGGGAGACAATAGCCAAACACTCACTTTTAGGGAAGTTATAATTACGGATAGGGATTGGATTTATTATTTCATTAAGAGGGGGCATTCTCAAATGAGGAAACTCCTCCCTACTAGTTGGTACCTTCTCTGAAACTTACACACTGAATAACTGGGGAATAATCTCAGAGTAAAGGTGCTAAGATTAAGGAGGTCTGACAAAGGCTTCTTGCAGGAAGCAAGACTAGCTGAGGCTTGAGGGAAGCCATGGAAGCTAGGAGGCAGAGACAAGGAGGGACAGAGTTTCAGGCTTTGGGGCAGTTGGAGAAAATGGCTAGAGTTGAAAGAATGTTTTGTTCGAGAGACAACAAAGATTGCAGAGTACTTGGCGGGGAATGGGAAGGAAAGAGGTAAGGCACAAGATGACTGGACAGGTAGGAAGAGACCAAGTTATAGAAGGCTTTAAAAGTCAAACAAGCTTTTATATTTTATATTAGAGGCAATAGGGAGTCAATGGAATTTAAATGAATAGGGAAGTGACATGGTCAGACCTGCATTTTAGGAAGATCAATTTGCCAACTGAATGGAGGATAAATTGAAGCTCTAAGAGGCTTGTGGCACACAGACCAAACAGCAGGTTATTACAATAATCCTGGCATGAGGGGGTGAGGCCCATACCAGGATGGCAGAAGGGTTAGAAGACAGGAGGAGGCTTATGTCAGAGATGTAGAAAAAGCAGGATGTAGCAACTGAATGGATAGAGGGAAGAGAGCGGGGTGAGAGAGAGTGAGTAATTGATGATGACACCTAGGGTGGCAGCCTAGGATTCTGGGAGGATGCTGGTAGCCTTTGTGTTTTTATGAATTCTCTTTGTAGAGTGAAATAAAGACTGGCCTGAACTGAAACTCAAAAAGCCAAGTAGACCCAGAGTAACAATCACATCTGAGACAAATTATTTTTTAAATAGGGCTTTTGTATGTGCCAGGTCTTTCTGCCCTGTAGTGGTAAAATGGATGGCACTAACATTTCTGGCTTTTAAAGAGCGCTACTGTTACCATAAGGAGTTAAACAGGGTGATCTCTGTAGCCAGAACAGCAGCAGCTGTTACCAATAGCCCTGATGAGGGCAGGAGCCTTTCTTCCACTCTGAGCCTGGCCGTAGGACAGGGAGAAAAAAGAAGACAAGGAGAGAAGCAGATTTTGAGCTGCTGTGTCAGCCTGGCCCAGTTTTCTGTAGTACAGAGCTGGAGTTTAGGGGTTAGGGAAGAGATGAGAAAATTAAGATAACTGGTTGGGATCTTTTTGTGAGCGTGTAAGTGTGCTTTGGGCAGCCTTGTTCTGTGGGTGGCATTCCTTTCATATCAGTGTTGGTTTCTCATGTCGTATGTGCCCTTGTGGGAATTTTATACTGCCTAATGTCTTGTCCACAGAAAACACCAAAGATGTTTGTCAATAATGACGCTTTCATACATCAGGTCTGAATCATCCATGTCCTTGACACTATCATCTGAGCCATTCTCTTGGGACATTATTGGGTGTGCCTATATATAAGAACTCCCTAGCAGCCAGGGGGCTCTAAGATCCCAACACAAGGCTAAGACACAGACAACTAGTCATTCTTCGATCTATTCAGTCATTCAGACCAGCATTTATTAAGCACCTACTGTGCAAGCCAGTGTTTCAGGTGCTATGAGTGAGCCAAAAAGATGAATATCATTGTCCCTTCCCTCTCTTTTCAGGTGGTTTGAAACTGTTCAAAGTTACCTTATTGACTCATTGGGGAATCTGCCTAAGCCCTGGAAAAAATGACTGATCATCAGTGTTGTGCTACAAGTTGTACTGAAAGTTTGGGGTGGGAATGACGCTGTCCACTTGGGCCTGCTGGGATGGTGCCATCACAGAGAACTCTTCCAAAGACAATGTCTTGGCTCAGCAGGGTTCTTTCCACAGCAGTTCTGCTGTCTTGTCCATGTGTGTTTAGTCCCAGCTGGGCACTGCCTTTGAGCTCAGTGTGTCATCAGGTCCTTTGTCATCCCAGTTTCATGGTAGTCCCTGGAAGTCTCAGCTTTGATGACGGGGAACATCTGATGGATGCAATAGAGATGTTTGATACACCAGTTGCTAAAGGACAAATAAATGCCTGGGCATTTCCGAAGAGTAGGAAGTGAAATGATGGGAGAAGTCTCAATCTGGAGGAAATCTGAAGAGCTATGAATAATGACATAGTATCCAGCTGATGCTCCGGGAATTGGGATGCAGTCATCTCCTGTGATTTAGTAGTGTGTCTACACAGAAATATCGTTCTACACATACGTGGCTTCATTTAATCCTCTCAATAGCCATGTGAATGAGAAGATAAAGAACACTGGCTATGGAGTCATAGGACCTGGATTTAAATCTCTTATGATCTGTGTTACCTTGGGCAAATCATAAAACCTTTCTGACCCTCAGCTTCCTCATCTGGAAAATACAAGGGTTAGACTAGATGGTTTCTGAAGTCCCTTCTCCTTCTATATCTATGAGCCTAAATGAGAGTAATAGGGCAGATATCATGATTCTCAGGGAACTGAGGAATCTCTCTGAGTGGCCTCTGGCACTTACTAGCTGTATGACCCTGGGCAAGTCACTTAACCCTGTTTGCCTCAGTTTCCTCATCTGTAAAATGAGCTGAAGAAGGAAATGGCAAACCACTCCAGCGTCTTTCCAAAAACAAAACAAAACAAACAAACAAAAACCAACCCAAAACCAAAACCCAAAAGGAGTCACAAAGAGTCAGACACAACTGAAAGCCACCTAACTAATGGATAAAACCAGGATAGGAACCTAGCTCTTCTATTCCAAGTTCAGCACTTTCTCCATTGTACCACAGTTTGTTCCAATGAGTTGGACTAACACTGACTGGTGGCTTTTTCTCTTTCATCAAACCTGTCAATGATGGAAAGCATTTCCCAAATGTACATAAAACATATACGTATGGGCTGAGAAAGGCAATAATGGTTTTAAGAGGAATTAGAGCTACTTTTAATTTTTAATCTCCTTTTTATTATGAACTTAATGGTGATCAGCAAACATGAACATTTCAAGATATAAAGAAAAGGGAAAATCATGTAAGAAACTGAACTTGTGTCATATATAGATATTTAAAAAAGAAATTAGTATCCAAATATGCATGTATGTACTTACATATTTTCATACATATGCATAAAGTTTAACAAGAAAATAATACACTCTGTTTATGTCACATTCTCTACTTCTTTTTTCTTTTCTTCTTTTCTTTTTTCATTCTTCTGTTCATTTTCTTTCCTTTTTTTTTATTACTGTGTCCTATCACTCCTTCTTCCTAATTGAACAAATTAAAAATAAGCCCTCAATACATACATGCATAGTCTGGCAAAACAATTCCCACATTGGCCATGTCTGAAAGTGTATGTTAGACACATACACTTTTAACACATAGAATATTTTATGATTTGGAGTGGGTTGTTTCCTTCGTGAGTCAGGGCCTTCAGCATACTAAATGTTTTTGATTACTCTAAGTTTATTGTCTTCAGAAACCCTCATGTTTCTTCTTCTAATTAGGATTCCTAGCCCATTTAGTGATAATTGTTTAGTTAAAGTCCATAGTCCATTTTAAAGGACACTCAAGGAAATGGAAAACACCATGTTGTAATGAAAAGATCACGAGCCTAAGAATCAGGGCAGCTAGGTGATGCAGTAGAGTCAGGAAGACTCCTCTTTCTGAGTTCATATCTGGCCTCTGGCACTTACTAGCTGTATGACCCTGGGCAAGTCACTTAACCCTGTTTGCCTCAGTTTCCTCATCTGTAAAATGAGCTGAAGAAGGAAATGGCAAACCACTCCAGTGTCTTTCCAAAAACAAAACAAAACAAACAAACAAAAACCAACCCAAAACCAAAACCCAAAAGGAGTCACAAAGAGTCAGACACAACTGAAATGACTGAACAATAACAATTAAGAGTCAGGAGACAGAGACCTGAGTTATAGTCCTAGTTAATTCACTGAAAGACTAGGGACAAAATGACTAAATCTCTCTAAGCCTCATTTTCCTCATCTGTAAAGTGGAGGTAGTAATACTTAGAATAGGAAGCAATATAGTCAACTGAGTACTGGGCTTGAAGTCAGATAGAACTGAATTTCAATCTTACCTTTGACATCAAGAAAGTCACTTTACTTGTATGTGTTTTAGGAAACTCTCTAGAATAAGTTACTAAGGCATAGAAGGTTTGCTGTCTGAGTCAGGGGAGGGAGTTCCCAAACTTGGAATTAGCTAAACTGAGAAAATAAGAGATCCTTCCTACTTTTCAATAATGCCTGAAAGATATACTTCTAAGGGTTCTTCTGAGGCTCAATGAAATAATGTCTATATAGTGCTTTACCAAATCTAAAGCACTATACAAATGTCATCTGTTATTACATATATGAAAGTACTTTTAAAACTGAGTGCTGTGCAAATGCCCTGAAATATCCAGAGTTGCTTTCACATCCTTGTAATAACCAAGTAATTTGGAGTTCATCTCAAGTGAACAGTGAGCTTGTAGCTTTGTTAATTTATAGTTTTTCCCAGTAGAGAGACTTTCATTTTTGTCTTATCACTAGTGCCTTGCACAGTTTCTTATACACAATAGTATTTTAGCAAATACTTGTTGAATTCAATTCAATCAATTAATCAACATTTATTAAGTGCTTACTATGTGTCAGGCTAATTATTGGAGGCAGCACTCTGTAGTGGGTGGAAGACTGATCTTGCAGTCAAGAAGCAGTGTAAGTAAGTGCTGCCTCTGGGGCTCCTAGGTAGTACAGTAGAGTACAGAGCCTAGAGTCCAGAGTTCAAATCTAGCCACAAACACTTCCTAGTTGAATGACCCTGGGCAAGTCATTTAACTTCTATTTGCCACTGGAGAAGGAAATGGCAAAGCACTCCAGTATCTTTGCCAAGAAAACTCAACAGACAGAGGAGTACAGTGTCATGAAGAATCAGAATGACTGAACAACAACAGCTAACATACTAGCTTTGTGACCATAAACAAGTCACTTAACCTCTTTGTATAACAGTTCCCTCATCTACAAAGTAAGAGTATTAGACTCCATGACCTGTAAGGTCCCTTCTAATTCTAACTTATGATCTTATGAAGTAAATATAGTTCAGTGGACCATAGTAGAGATTGAAGGGCATTTGGAACCTGAACCAATAAAAACCTACTTTTAAAATAAACCTGTTTAATTCTGAACAGGAAAACCATAAACATAAACTTATAAAAAAAATAATAAAGCACTTAGGAAAACAACGAGATTGTGGATAAAGGGCCGGTTTTGGAATCAGGAGAGAATACACAGCCAAAAATGAAACAGACCCTGCTCTCAAGCCTCTTATCTTCTATAGGGGAGACATGTACATATTCACAAAATAAATAAATAATAAACGACAAACAAATTAATGAATGAACAAACAATTGAATGAATGAATGAAAGAATGTGGTTAAAGAAGGAAGGTGCTAACAGTTGGGAGATTAGGAAAGGCTTTGTATGTAGACAGTGGTACTTCAAGTAAGTAAGTCTTGAAGCAAGTAAGGAAATCCATGAGGCGGAGCTGAGGGGGTCACATGTCCTAGGTATGGGGGGACAGCCAAATCAATAGAAAGAAATATCTGAAGAAGGGAGATGGAGCATTATAAGGAGGAACAAAGAAGGTCACTTTGGCTAAACTATAAAGAATGGGAAAGGGAATAATGTAGAAGGAGCCTGGGAAAATAGGTTCGGTCCATGTTATGAAGGGTTTTAAAAACCAAACAATGGAGTTTATCTTATCCTCTGGGCAAGAATAATGTGAATAGGAGAATGATACAGATGGTATTATCTGTAATACCTCAAGAATTAAATGAGTTGTATATATACATACATACATATAATATGTTTACATAAACTGTTTTAGACATCTAAGAGTAACACATAAATGTACTGTATGATGTAGCTAAGTTGGATATATCATTTTTTTCCCCAGAAATCCCTATAGAACATGCTCAGTAGGTCTGTTTTATCTTACAGTGACTTGAATAGTATTTCCTCTATTAACAACTAAAGAAATCTGAATTGAATCAAGAAGAAATTGAATTTCTCTTTTTCTTCCCCATTGTACCTTTTCTTTTGTGTCAGCTGAATATAGCTGAAAAGAACTGAAACATTTTAAGACCAAGAGCTCTGGGCCATTGAGATTGTATTTTGAAATTGTGGACTCTTGCTTGAAGTCAAGAGCCACTCATTCAAGTCTTCACCACTGATCTAAATTTTCATAAGATCATATTGTTGCTGTTGGTGGTGGTGATGGTAGTCCTTCATTTTCAAAGAGGACCAATGACATCACAGAGTGATGCATTGACTTGTTTGTGAATTGGATTTAAATGGGGCAGAGTTGCTCAAAGTCATCAGCCTCACTTTCTTCCAGTCATTAAAGTCTGGTGGCAAGACAAAAGTCAAGACAACTGGTGATAGCCCAGGATGGAATGGATGGCCTTGATGTCTTCAATGTCTGCCCAAGCTCTAAGTGTCCCATAGCACCTGTTTCAGCTGCCTTTATGGCTATCGGAACAAATTGTTCAAATCTGCCCATTCCACAGGGAAAAGCTTCACATGCTTGGACTAACTATCCTTTTAACTCATTAATGGTTTTGAGGCCTGATGGGTACCCTCAACCTGGTTTAGCCTGTCTGCTGACACATTTTTACCATGGTGTGGCTGCTACACATGTTACAGCTTCTTGAGTTGGGTAACAAGTGGACACCCAAAGGTGGATGAGCAGGATGTTTAGGAGGACTAGCACCTCTGATATGAGGGCTTGATGATAAGATCATAGATTTAGAGCAGAAGCCTTAGTCCAAACCCCCTCGATTTACAGATGAAGAAACTAAAGGCAAGAAAAGTTTAAGCGGCTTGTACCAGGTCACTTTAGTATTGACAAGCAATATATGAACCCAGGTCCTCAGACTCCAGATCCAGAGCTCTTTTACATTCTGCAACAACATGTCTCAATCTTCACCAAGTCTATTGGTTATTATTATTATTTTTACGTTTTCAGTTCTTTGCCCTTCAGAGGCCACATTTCAAAGAATAAGGAGAGTGGTTTTGAAGTTCAGAAAGTCAGTAACAAGGCCATGAAAAGAATAATCCTTGTTCTTTATCCATCTGTATCTCATTTCCCCCGGTTGTTAGGGTCTTCTCCCTAATATTATTTATTTTATATTTACCTATCTGTCTAATACATTGTTTCCCCCTAGTAGAATGTAAATTCCTTGAGAGCAGAGATTGGTTTGTTGGTTTTATCTTTGTATCTCCAGTGCTTGGTAAAGTACTCGGCACATAGTAGGTGTTTAATAACTGATTGTCCAATGAATAAATGAATTAGTGAATATGAAGTATCTATCTTAGATATTTGTGGTGGTGGACTAATCCAATCGGCCACCCATCTAACTGCATACAGGTTGTAGTTTGGACAATAAGCATTTTTCATCTATGTTATTTGCTTTTCCTAGATAGATTGTTAGGTTGATATCTTTTAAATACGTATCTTTGAGGGACTTAAAATTTAAAGAGATGAGATTGTCTAAGTATATTTAAAGCCTCCATTTTCATAAAACTAGAAATATTAAGAAATGGTCTTTTCCTCTAAAATCATTTCTAAAACCCTAGGGAAAACTTAAACAAAAAGGCTTTTCATAGGACAATGGGTTATGAGTAGTAATCAAATTTAACTCTTGTCTGGTTCACATAAAGTTTCCCTGGTCAACTAAAATAATCAGCTATAGGATCCACTCTTTTTTTTATTTTTATTTTTTTAGGCAATTGGGGTTAAGTGACTTGCCCAGGGTCACACAGCTAGTAAGTGGTCTGAGGCTGGATTTGAACTCAGGTTCTCCTGACTTCAGGGCCAGTGCTCTTTCCACTGCACCACCTAGCTGCCCCTATATAGGATCCACTCTTGAAAAAGAACAAAGATATTGATGGAAAGGAGTCTGACCCTTTGTTTAACTCCAGGAGTAAAGAGAATGACTCAGGAGGAATTGGGTAGTGACTTTGTTGCTCAGTCCTGGAAAGTTAGCCCAGGTTGTATTTCAAGAAAATCTTTGCTTTTTCAAGAAGCCTACAAAAATTCCATGAAATCTTCTTGGGTCAGAGAGTCATGTCAGAGGGCATGGAGGACTATACTAATTTAGAGATCTCTCTCTCCAGTCTAGAAATGCCTAGATAAAGATAATGTGAAATTAAATAAAATTATTTCTGACAGATTTGAGCCTAAAAACACAGAATATAGTGTTAGGATAAACTTTTCTTCAAGGGGACATATGTATAAAAAGTGAGAGTGATAGAAAGTAGGATGTTCAGGCATTCAAGATACATGTGGTACTGATATTAATGGGTGGTATAATTAACACCTTAATATTTGAAAGAAAGCCTAAATATGATTGATAAAAACAATTTATATATTGGAGATAATAAATGTATGAGTCATATATTCTGAATATCTTCTGATCATTTTAACCCCATATTTTTGATATCATTTGCCCCATTTGACTGTTTCAATGACCGTACTAGAATTGGATGACTTTGGGTGAGAAAGTGAGACTGATGACTTTTCAAAGCTCTGTCTCACTTAAATCCAATTCACTTACAAGTCAAGATATCACTCTCATGATATCATTGGTCCACTTCCAGAACAAAGGACAAACAACAATTACATGTTTCAATGACTCCAAAGTATTTCCCAACACAAAACCTCATTTTTTTTTTAAACACAACAATTCTGTCAGTGACACTCTGTGGTTACAAATCATAAAACACCTCAGTCCTGAAAGAATCCATTTCAAATGATTCAAAGGCAATTCTTTTACATAAATGGGTTCTATTCTGATGCTTCATTGTTGTATGGAAGTGACCATGGGTTCTTCAAGGCTATACCAGTGGAGATTAAACTCTGGGTGGTTTAGAGAACAGTCTATCAAGAGAATGAATCTATTTTCCAAGGACCAACCTAGCTAAGTATGTAAAAAGCCTATTTGCCAGCAGGTTGGTCATTATATGATGAATTCTTTGGCCATGGAAATCCATGAAACAGACAAAAAATTAGTCCTCATTTCTATATAGTTACCTTCTGCTTCCAAAATGCCATTGGTAAAATGAAAGAAAAGGGAATGGAGAGCACTAAGAATCAGATAGCTGAATCTAGACCATCTATGAACTCGACTTTAGGTATTCTTACTGTGAGTGCTTTGCCCAAAGATTGGTCAATTGACTTACTATTGGAAGAACTTAATCACTTCAAAGGTGACATTCTCATGACAAATAAAACAAGACAAAGAGTAGTTATAGTTAGGTAGAAGGATGGTTCATAGGTTCTTGGTAGAAACACAAATAAAAGAATTGGTGGAATTGGTTTCATTGTACACCCAAGGGCAATATGAAGCATTTTATGAGATACTGGGGCTTCTTGGCTTGCGGTAAATTTTCAATAGTTGCAGTTTCCCATCACCTCATCCCTGAACTATTGCAATAACCTGCTGGTTGGATTTATGTAACTTTATTTCCCCATCCTTTATGTAACTGCCAAGGTGATTTTCCTAAAGCATAAATCTGACCATGTCATCCCACAACTCAGTAATATCTATTGGCTATCTATGACCTCCAGGATCAAATATAAAATCCTCTTTGGCTTTTAAACCCTTCATAACCTGGTCCCTTTCTATCATTGCAATCTTCTTAGACATTATTCCCATTCACTCTATGATCCAGTGACACTGGCTTTCTCTCACTTCATAAAATACAATACTCCACCTCCCAACCCTGAGTCTTTTCACTGTTTTTTTTCCCCCCATATCTGGAATGCTTTCCATCCTTACATCTATTTTCTGTCTGTCTTTAAAACTCTGCTCAAATCCCACCTTTTATAGGAAGACTTTTCTGGTCATTTCTCTTACCTCTTATCCCTTACTAGTTTTTTCCCTCTGAAAATATCTTCCATCCACTCTGTATATATATTTCATATACATAGCTATTTGCTTGTTCTAGTCTTCATTAGACTATGAGCTCCTTGAGGACAGCCCTTCCCCCCCCCTTTTTTTTGCCTTTCTTTAACTTAGCACAGTGCTTGGAACTAGTACATGCTTGATAAATGTTTATTGACTGCCTGCCTTTCTGCATTGCCCTGGATAAGTCAAGTAACCATTCAGGATATCAGGAAACTTTTTAGGACTACAATTATTAAATTGTTGTTAATCTGCAATGGCAAAATTTTCTTAAAGGGTAGTTCCCTAAAACAATGAAATCAAAGGTTCAGGCCCAAAATAATACAAAGGACAGAGGAGGATAGCAGAGTCTATATAGTATTTCCTCCTAAAACAATAATGTAAGAATGAAGATTGATTTGATCAATCAATCACCCCTATTCCAATTACAGTATCAAGATGATCTAGCCCTGGTTTTTTTTTTTTTCTCAAATGCAAACACCTCCATTGAATCAATCAACAAAGGCATTATCTGGGTGGACAAAAAGTCCTTAATCAGTTTGGAAGGAGTGAAAATCATTAGATGAAATAAAGTGATGCTACACTGAAAGTGCATCAGGATTGTTTGAAGCATAGATAAAAATAGCAGGCTAGTTCAGAATATAGCATTTTCCAATAGCAGACTTGCCTGGTGATAGAAGAGTACTATTTAAGCCCCTAGGAGGGGATTATTTGTAGGTGAGAAGAGAATCTATAAATCATAATATTTGGACTTCCTAATGAGCATCCTGACAGCTAGGTGGCACAATGGATAGGACAGTCCTGGAGTCAGGAAGACCTGAGTTCAAATCTGCCCCAGAGATTTATTAACTGCATGACCCTGGGCAAGTCACTTAACCCTGTATGCCTCAGTTTCCTCATCTGCAAAATGAGCTGGAGAAGGAAATAGCAAACCACTCCAGTATCTTTGTAAAGAAAGCCCCAAATGGGGGTCACAAAGAGTTGAAAACAACTGAAACAATTGAATACCAACAACAAGAGCATCATAGCAGTGTTCTTAAAACAGCAACATCTTCATTGACAGCCACGGACAAGGTAAATACAAAGAGAAAGGGAGCTTTAGGACTCTTTGAGGAGCCCAGCAGAAAGGTATATCATGTCTAAGAGGAGCTTCGTGAGCAGTGCTGTCAAATTCAAATCAAAGCAATAGTCATGAAACCACACATGAGGATCCCTGTCAACCACATAGTGACTTAGTTTTAAGATGTGATATCATCTATGTTTTTATTATACTTTTATTTATTTTGTTAAATATCTACCAATTACATTTTAATCTGTTTCCTATACTCTAGAGTATTGTGGGCTATGGGTTTGACACTTCTGTTCATGAGAACTCTACTCACTCTAGAAAAGTACTTCTGGAAACCAAGAGCTATGTTTTTTTGCTACATACGCTCTAAGTTGAGCCCATTTTGCCCTGGACATTCTGGGAGAGTATCCCCCTAGTTTGGAGGAATAACTGTCTGGCTTTTTTTAAATCAGCTAGGTAATCAAAGAAGAAGATACCAGTAGGAACTCATAAGCAATAAAGAAGAACCAAAAGGGAACCACTCCCAAAACTTTAGGGTTACTCCTAGAATCCTAAGAGGACAAGTAGTTAGTCACCCCCTAGGGAACCAACTTACAAGTGCACATAGGGGTTGGGATAGCATCCCCAGAGCCTACCCAAGAGTTAAAAGCAGTGGAAATGAAAACAAATCTACAGAAAGCTTGGTGTGAAATCTAGATGATCTACATCATAGGAAGAACATTCATAGATGAATGAATAGATGGAAAATGCAACAAATCTGTCAATGTTTCTGTAATCATTCATTTTCATCATTATTAACAGGAACCACCCTTCTTGGGCTCTAATATCTCAGTCCCTAGTGTGCTATACTGGAAGTTGAAATCACACTTAAGACGATCGACTGGGGAAACATGGCTGGATCAGACCAAGTACAGACTGAAGAAATTCATGCCAAAGGTGACACAAGCTTGAAAGTACTGAGGAGTCATTTTATAAGATATCTCAGGGCAGAGGTAATACTAAAAGAATAGGGAAAAAATCCTGGATGATGTTAGGGATAAGGAATAGGGACTGGACCTGTTATTTCATTCGTATAAGGAACTCCAGGTGAGGAAACTCCCTGTACCAATTCACATTGGCACCTTTTGGGCAACTTATAGTGTTAGAGGGTTGCCCAAAGTGCTGAGAGGTTAATTTGCTTGTCCAAGGTCACAGAAGTAGGACTCAAATCCCAGGTGTTCTGTACTTTAAGGCCAGCTTTCTATCAAGTATTCCACAGCTAGGTGGCACCACCAGTGCTGGGCCTGGAGTCAGAAGACATCCTCTTGAGTTCAAATCTGTCCTCAGATACTTACTAGCTGTGTGACCCTGGACAAGTCACTTAACCCTGTTTGCCTCAGTTTCCTCATCTATAAAATGAGCTGAAGAAGGTAATGGAAAACCACTCCATTTTCTTTGCCAAGAAAACTCCAGTTGAGGTTATAAAGAATCAGACATGACTGAAAATGACTGGACAACAAAAATTGAGAGAATCTCAATAGCTTCTAACCTTTCCCCTGGTTCTAGATGGCCCATCAGTCTGAGCAGCAATATGTGACAAGAGGAACCCCAAACTGCAATAGTGAAATGAACTAGGGCCATCAGAATAAATAGCATTGACAGAACCTACCCTGCTCTTCATTCTGTTACCCTTTGACTGAGGAGAACATTCCAGAAGAATGTACATTCCTTCAGGTCAGGTTCTCTTTTTGTTTTGTTTTTCTTTGTATCCCCAGCAACTAGAACAGCACCTAGCACATAAACTGATGCCTAATTTATAGACTGAATTGGATTAAATTAATATTTCCAGAAGAATGTCAGGACAGCACAACATATATTCTGCTGCCATCTCTTATATAATATTCAGCACTGAGTGATAAAAGCAATTTCCCAAGCCTTCTATTTTTCTCCAGGGAAGAAATCCCCTTGACTTCATAATAGTTCACATTATAAAGCATTTTATAATTGCCGAAATTTTTTCCCTATAGTAGCTCTGCTGGGCAGATAATCAAATATTATCTTAATCTTTTTGGCCCAGACCTGTGATTTCATCAGTCTAGCGAATTTCTGGTGAAGAAATATCCTATCTTAATGTACTTGGAGTCTTAGAGAGTTGTCTGGGTCACATTGAGATTAGTAACTTGTCCAGGGTTACACAGAGACAAGACTTCAACCTATATTCTTGACCATATTTCTCTTCACTATACTTAGGGCTTCTAAACTTTTTTTTTTGGTCCCTATATATCTTAGCTTTCATTAAACATTCACACACTCCCTTCTTCATTATGAAAAGAAATAAATTCCAGAGTTTACTGTGTCCATGCATACCAGAAATAAAATAGAGATTAATTAATTTCAACTGGATAATAGTTCTCTACCAAATATTTCTCATACTCCCTGGAGATACATGTATCACAGGCTGGGAACCTCTGTTCTATGTACTGTGCTACCCCTCACTCCTATTTTATAGACAGGCAAATTTAGTCTTAGAGAGGTCCAGTGCTTTGTCCATGATCGTGAGGTTAATGAACAATATAAGACTCAGACCCAGGTTTTTTAACTCAAAGCCTAGTGCTTTTTCAACAGCACCTATTTGTCTCCAGTAATCCATCTGAGGAGCCTACGGGAAAAGAGTGTATGGTGAAATATTTCTGAGTCAAAACCCATTGGGTCCTGTTGTTATTCAGTTGTTCAGTAATGTGTGACTCCTTTGACTCCATGGACCATAGCACACCAGGCCCTTTTATCCTACACTATCTCTGCAAGTCTGTCCAACTTCACATTTGTTGTTTCCATGATCCTATTGATCTATCTCATCCTCTGCCTTCCCCTTTTCCTTTTGCCTTCAACCTTCCCTAACATCAGGATCTTTTCCAATGAGTCCCCATCTTTTCATTATGTGGCTAAAGTATTTAAGCTTCAGCTTCCATATTTGACCTTTCAGTGAATAGCTTGAATTAATTTCTTTAGGTATTGACTGATTTGATCTTGCCGTCCAAGGGACTCTCAAAAGTCTCCTCCAGTACCACAATATGAAAGTGTCAATTCTGTGGCATTCAGTTTTCCTTACAATCCAACTCTCATCGCCATACATTACTACTGGAAAAATCATAGCCTTGAATTTATGAACCTTTGTTGATAAGGCGATGCTTTACTTTTTAATATGCTGTCCAGAGTCAAAACTCATTGGTCCCTATTTTCACGCTTGGACTCTAAAAAACATCTATTCCCCCTCAAATCCATTCAAATATGAGAAAGCAGTGATGATGCGCCGCCGCCCACCTCCCCCCCCCCCTCATTTCTTTTCCAAAGAGAAACATTTTCTTTTGTTCAGGTCTGTTTCATATGAGGAATGTCCTGGAGACGGGGGTGGGGAGAGAGGGGTAGGGTTGGGAGTTGTAGGGTGGTGGTGAATGGTTAAAGGTTCCTACCACAGAAAGGGCATTGAAGCAAATTTAGAAAGCTTGGTGTGTGTGTGTTTAAATAGATGTGTGTATGCCTGTAGGAAGGTCTGACTTTGATTTTAGTTTCAACCTTGTCCATTCTTAAGTAGGAAATTAACTAGAGTTGATGTAATGCTCTCAATGTGAAACTCTTATTGAGCTGAACTGCTCCCAACAATCTCACAGCAAAAGCACTTAGCAAAGTTGTCAATAATCCAAGGGGCAGGCACATTAATCATTCACAACAGGCAAAGTACCCTGGCATGGAGAAGGGGTTAAATAATGTTCCTACTTTTGGGCTCCCAAAATAGAAAGCAAAGAGACTCTGGAGAGACTAGAGAAATGTTTTTGGGTAACCTTTAAGGAAACCTTTGTAGAGATATTGCCAACAGCTTGGGCTGTGTGAAAGTATGACAAGGTTGGATACAAATTATAGATCCTTTTTTGCTTTCATAGAGAAGTCTTGGACACAAATGAGTGTTTAAACATAGTAATGAACTGAGGAGCAATTTGGGATGGGGGACCCCTCTTCTTCTGAGATCACTTTTTCTAAAGGTGGCATCTTTGTTTCCCAGTTGGGGCATGGAATTGTCAGGACTTGGAGTGCCCCAAAAGCCCTGTATCTGGTGGAGACCCTCACCCGCCACCATGCAGGATGCTCCTTAAATGAGATAGACCAGAAAAAAAACAAACAGAAAGCATATTTTTGGTTCTTTTCTCTTAGAATTCTCACAGTATAACCTTCATGTTCACCCCTAGGCTTGCTCTGAGGCAAATTTCCAGCCTTGTCATACCTCCCTGTCCAGGAATCTCATCTGCTTTCCCTGCTCCTCCCAAATGATTTCACAAGGGCATAGTGCTGAATGCACTTCTTGGTTGTAGCAGTTTACTCTGTCTTCATGGGAGAGGGATGCCACTGAGGGCACATGAAAAGGAGCCTGGGGAGATCAAAGTTTGCTTATTTTATAGTTTCGTTTGGACTGGCCCAATTTTACTTTAGTAGACAAATAAAAGCAGCCTGAAGGAGTATTTAAAAATAATCCTTATCATTGGTTATACTTTAATTTTTGAATGGATTTCAGTCTTGTGGAGACTCCTCATTGTATGTTACTTTCCCTCTCAAATGATCCCAACAAACTGGCCTTCTTTCTATTTTCCACTTGTGATTCTCCATCTTCCATCTCTAGGCCTTTGTCCTGACTAGCTTCCATACCTAGAAGGCATTCCCTTTCTTATTTCTACTTCCATGCATGCAAATCAATAAACAGCTTCTACAGGAAGCCTTTCTGGATTGTCATTCACTGTTAGCGTACTACCTCCCTAATTACCTTATAGTTATTTTCTTTGTATTTTTCTGCATGTACTCATAAAATGTGTTTTATGCTTTTACCATTAAAATGTAAAATACCTGAAAGTTTAGATTGTTACATTCTTTGTATGTATTTTCCCCATTGCTTGGCATGTCGTAGGCTTAATATATGTTAGTAGATTGAGTGATTTTGTCTATCAATGCAGATTGTAACTCATCTGCAGCTTAGTATGTGATTTTCATGCATTCATCATCCCTCAGTCAAATAGGTAACCAGTCTCTGTGCTGAACTTCTCCAAATTATGACAATTTCAGTGAGAAAGTTGATCAATAGGCCCAAATTTTTTACAAGAGATTTTACAATCTCAGAGTCATCCTTGAAAGTATTTAATGTATCTATTGATTCTTCCCTATCCCTTACTCTCATATCTAAAAAGCTGTTAAATTTTGTCAAAGATGGCAACCAGGGTAGGTATAGGCCTTGAGATCATACAGATGGACCTAGAAATGTTTAGTTTAGAGAAGGGAAAACATACCGAGTATTCTAGAGCCTAGCACAGTAGCTTATACATTTTTTGAAGGGACTAGACTTATTATTTAATTTGTGTAGGGAGCTTCCTACCCTTTACCAATGCAGATCAGCACTTTCTCTGTAACTTGGTATTGGTCTTTGCAATTTAGATGCTTGTAAATAGTAAGTGATTGATTAATGTCTATTGAATTTGTCTGTTTAAATTTGAAATGAAATTAAGAAAAAAACTGCCCATCATTTATAAATTTGCTAATGGGAGATGATGTTGGAAAGGAGATGTATAAAACCAGGAAGGGAAAGGGAAGAGAGCAAGTATTTATCCAGCACCTACTATGTGCCAGGCATTGTGCTATGTGCTTTACAAATACCTCACTTGAAAAAAATACCTGTAGAACATCGAAAACAATGATCTTATTCTATTAAAACACATATGTTTATTTTATTCTTCTCATATTTCTTTGGTCTAGGCCTGGTGCTTAGGGAAGTTGCATACATTTTCAGGAAAGAAATAATAGTTTTTCACATTCACACAGTTTTCTAAAGTTTACAAAACACTTTCCCTTTTCCCACATTGGCCATGTCCAAAAATTACATCTCATTTTGCACCTTAATTCTATCAGTTCTCTTGTTTTTCTTTTCCCTAATATGGGAGAAGGGGATCATGGAAGAGAGGAAGAAGATATGAGGAGAGAAAATAAATGCTTATTAATTGAAAAATGTTTTAATAAAATTAAAATTTTTAAGATTTTTAAAAAATAGTCCCACAAGTATGGAGTAATTCTTTTATTCTGCTGAGAGGTCTCAACCTATAATTTCATTTGTGTAAGTAACTCAGTGGGGAAACTCCTTCCATCAATGCAGACCATATAAAACTATAACTTGTAGTTTTAGAGTGTTGGAATGTTGAGATATTCTAATTTGTCCAGTCACACAGTTAGGAAGTGTCAAAAGTAGAGCTAGACCAAGATCATACTGAATCTCAGGCCAGCTCCCTAATCTCTGTGTCATGCTACTTCTACGTACAAACATACCCATTTTAGCCAATCAAGAAGCATTTATTATCAAGTGTCTAGTGTGTGCCAGACACTGTACTAAGAATGGAATATAACAAGGGAAAGCAAATACAGCCCTTGCCCTCAAAGAGCTTCCATTCTAATGGAGGAGACCTGTCCATATAATTGGCATATATGGAAGGGGACCTTAGAAGGGAAAGCAACTAGCATCTGAGAGGACTAGGAAAAATCTGGAAAAAGTATCAGTTGAGCAGAGTATTGAAGACAGACAAGAATTCTAAGATGTGGAAGTATGGAAGGAAAGCATTCCAGCCATGGGAAGTGAGAGGGAAGAAAAAACAAGCATTTATTAATCATCTGCCTTGTACCAGGCACTGTGCTAAGTGCTTTATAGGTATTATCTCATTAGATCCTCATGATAATCCTCAGAGGTAGACACTTTTATTATCCCCATTTTACAGTTGAGCAAACAGAGGTAAAAAGAGGTTAAGTGATTTGCTTAGGGCTACACAGCTGGGAAGCATCTGAGATAGAATTTGAATTCAGGTCTTTTCTGATCCAGCACTCTAGCCCATGCACCACTTAGCTGCCCCTGGAATATCATGTTTAAGGTACAACAATGCCAGGGTAGTTGAATCATAGAGTAAATGGCAGGGAAAGGCAGGAAGGAGCCAGGTTGCAGAGCTTTAAATAGCAAAGATAGGACTTCATATTTGATCCTGGAGTTAATAGGGAATTACTAGGTTTATTGAGGGGGAGAAAAGGGGACTTGGTATTCAATAATATCCCAGAAGGGAAGCAATTTTGCTCAGAGTCCCACCGCTGATAAATGCTAGAGCCGTACCTCCAGCCTAGGTTTGCTGACTCCAAGCCCTGAGCTCCTTTCATTGTACCACAGAGCAAGCAGAAATAGTGACTGTTTTCCCTTTCCTGAGATGCTTAGGCACTGATCATGTCTGACTTATGTACAGATTATTGCAGGATTTTGATTTCATCTCCAAGTTGACGCAGGGAGGTCCTGACTGTCTCTAAACACTGAGTGACTTCAATCTGAAGTAACGCTCCTTGACTTTGGCAGAAATGCCCACAGGGGCCATTGGATACCAGTACTTGACTGTGTGATTCAATGTGAATCTTTAAGGAAAGACTATAGTATGATACAGTGACCAGAAGACTGGTGGGACACATTGCTTCCTCCAGGGAAGTTAGAATTCAGTGACGAGTTTTGAGAAACTCAGTTGCCATGGGCCCTTAGGTTGGTTCCACCCTTGGTTTGTTCCAGTAAGCACTAGGGAATGAATTGTTCGTACAAGGGAGGAAAGTACAAGGGAGGAAAGTACAAGGAAGAAGGTGGAGCAGTCACCAACTGGACATTGTTTCCCGAGGTTCTGATCCCCTCTGATTGAAGGGTTGAGGGTGGAGGCAGGGAACAGGGAAAGTTAGTGCCTCACAGGGGAAGACAATAACCCTAACATTTCACGGAGTTTCTGTCTGCTGCTGAAATGGTTATCAGCCATCTGGCCCCTCAGGAAACCAGTGCTGTCTGTGGCCCAGCCCAAAGAAGCAGGTGCTGACTGAATAACAGGGGGGAAAGAAAATGTCTGTGTCAACAGGCAAGGGAAATTCTGCAGGAAGGAAAGGAAGCCAGCCCACCAAAAGATATATATACACTGAGGTTAAGATATGATCTGATTAGCCCTGGGTCTGGAGGAAAGGGAAACACCACCAACTCTTCTGAATTCTGCTGAGATCAGTGTTTTTCAGGATGGAGAAATCTTATTTTGGCTCTGTTTGGGGTAAAGGAGGAAAGAAGATCCCTAGTTCTATCTGGAGGTTTAGGGGTAGGGAGAAGTTGCCGTTCTAATTAAGCTCTGACTAGACTCACTGCTTAAGCGCTCAGGAGAAGTGAACTCCCTGTACTATTGCAGAGTTGGTTAGGGTTAGGGATGTGGCACAGTGCATAGAGCACTGAGCCTAGAGTCAGGTAGACTCCTCTTCCTGAGTTCAAATCTGGCCTCAGACACTTACTGGCTATGTGACCCTGAGCAAGTCACTTAATCCTGTTTGCCTCAGTTTCCTCATCTGTAAAACAAGCTGAAAAAGAAAATGGCCAAACACTCCAGTACCTTTGTCAAGTAATGAGGTCATGAAGAGTCAAACATGACTGGACAACAGAGGGCTCATTTCTCCTCAGTGCCTAAGTAATCAGATAAGTCTGGGTTCAACTCCCCAGAGCAAGTGAACCTCCAGTCCACTCAATCACAGCTGGCCCTTAGAGGGGTAAATGTTGTGGTCCAAGAGTGAGGAACCTATGGCCTCAAGGCCACGTGTGGCCTTCTAGGTCCTTGGGTGCAGTTTGGTTGAATCCAACTTTTACAGAACAAATCCTTTTATTAAGGGGATTTGTTCTGTGAAGTTTGGATTCAGTCAAAGGGCTGCACTTAAGGACCTAGAGGGTCTTCTAGGCTTAAGCTTCTAGGCTTAAAGACCTAGAGGGCCACACTCAGGAGACTGTGCTAAGTGCTGTGAATCTTTAAGGAAAGGCTATAGTCTTACTTACTGTGACTCGAGAGAATAATTTCTACCAATAGAGGATTGCTGTGGCTATATCACTTTAAAGAAGGTGACTGCTGTAGACGGAGTATAAAAATTTTGGTCCAGTCATCTGGTCTGAATCTCTCCTCTGACTTGCTAGTCACGAGACCCCTGGCAAGTCACTTTTATCATTTTAAGCCTTAGGGGAAACATCTGTAAAGTGGAGGAGGTAATCATTGCACTACCTGCCTCACAAGGCTCGTGTGAGCACAGCTGTTGTTCAGTCTTTTCAGTCGTGTCTAACTCTTTGTGACCCCATTTAGGGCTTTCTTGTCAAAGATACTGGAGTGGTTTGCCATTTTCTTTTTCAGTTTGTTTTACAGATGAGGAAACTGAGGCAAACAGGGTGAAGTGACTTGCCCAGGGTCACACAGCTGGCAAATGTCTGAGGCTGGATTTGAACTCAGGAAGAGGAGTCTTTCAGACTCCAGGTCCAGGGCTCTAACCACTGCACCACCTAACTGCCCTTATGATCATAGATCTAGATCTAAAAGGGACTTCATAGGCCATGAAGTCTAACACCTCCCCCCCACCCCCATTTTACAGATAAGGCAAATGAGGCCCACAGAGGTTAGATGACTTTCTCAAGGTTCCTGTGAGCAGAGCTTTGTAAACCTTAAAGGGCAGCTATCATTAAGAATCTAAAGGTATGATAATTGTTAGGGCAGTTGAAAAGCTATGGGAAATTATTAGTGTTTAAAGAGTACTCAGAAGTACAATGCCAAAGGCACAGCCACAATACTCCCAAGTGAGATCTGAACCAAATTAAAATGTGATTGGGAAGTATTTATTCATTTATTTTAGTTTTCAACATTTACTTTTATAAGATTTTGAATTCCAAAAATGTTCCCCCTCCCTCCCTTTCCCCCTCCCCAAGAAGGCATGCAATCTGATATAAGCTATACATGTGCAATCACATTAAACATATTTGATTGGGAAATATTTAACAAAATAAATAAAAATACGCTAGAACATAGACAATGACCACATGTGGTTCTCTAAGTCAATAGGCAGGGATCTTTCTGTAGGGTTTGGTGGCTCTTTGTCTATTTGGGTTTGACACCACTACTCTGAAGCATCAGTTAAAGTAAGCAAGAAGTTGTGGCTCCCAGCCAACAAATCAAAACCTGCTGTCTCCTTCAGCCTCCCTCTTTTGCTCATCTCCTTCTCTTCCTAAGTATGTTTTCTCTCCCAAACCCTCCCTTCTAGGTCCTTCTCTGTGTCTCTTCTCTGTCCCTTCACTTTCTACAAGGAACAAATGTAACAGGAACCCTAAGGCATATGCCTGTCAATCACCCTGCACTCAAATCCCACCCTACCCCACCCCCACCCCATATCCTAGTATCAAGGATTATTTATTAACCATGTTAATGTTACTCTTGGCTCTGCCCTAACCGACCAGTGCTTCCCTCCCATTCCTCCCAATACAAGTTCGTTGTGCTGGTCATTCAATAGTTAGGTAAAGCATTTATTAAGCAGATCAGGATGAATGGGCCAGGCTCTGTGCTAAGCCCTGGGAATATTAATATAAGAAAAAAGACAGTCCCTGCCCTCAAAGACAATATATGGAAAGGAGCTAACAAGTTGAGGGAAGGAACTCACAAAAGAGTTGGTGAGTGGGTACAGAAGTAGTCTGGGGAGTCATGGGCTAGTCTGGGTTTGAAAATAGCATAGCTGGCAAGGAAGCTTCCTCAAATAAAGCTTTCAAATCTCAATGGTCAAGGTTTTAAATAGCAATAGTCATGGTTAAGCAAATAGTTTGATTAGGTTAGAAGCAAGCATAAAAATCAAACAGCTAAACAATTTTATCAAAAAATATGACCTTCCAAATATTTCCAGTGCTATCTCCATCATAAAACCTACTCTCTCTCTTCAGTTGTAGCATTGCAGTGAGAGAGAATGAGTTGAATGTTGGACTTGAAGTCATTATGACCTGGGTTCAAATCTCCTCTCTGACTTTAGTTGCATGATATTATACATGTCACTTAATTTCTCTCTTAATTTCTCTAAATCTCAGCTTCCTCACTTGTAAAATGAGATGATGGATTCAATGATTTCCAAAGTCCCTTCCAGCTCTAAATCCTAGGGTATGCTGCAAATGTTTAGCAAAAGGCTCTATGAAAAGATAGTACTTTTAATTTTAATTTTAATTTATGCATTGCTGCATATGATGCATATTATTGCATAATAATACATCATTAACTTTTCCTCTATCACTTTTTTAAAAATCTGGAAAATAAAACAATAAATCAAGCCCTAATTTGTAATTTGCAATCTACAGTTTCCAAGGTGTAAATGTTCATACTGAACCAGCTCTTGTGAGCTGCTTTTAGCTGGCTCCAAGCGTAGTCCTATAAATCTATCATTTTCAATCCTAAATTCGGGGTCTCATATTAGCCCTCCAATTTCCCAGTGAAATTGGAGCAAAGCACAGGTAGTAAGCTTGTATAAACTTGAGTGATTCTCATATTCAGAGTTACATTTGTGTGGTAGAACAAATATCCTAAACAATTCCCTCCTTCCTCTCCTGCAAGTTAAGCTAATTTTTACTTTAAGGGTATTGAGACTATCTTTGAGTCTTGATTAGCCCAGGATATTAAAATCACTTCCTTGTCTCCAGAGCACAAAGCAGCCCCCAGGGAAATCTCTGATATTTCCCTGGTGGATCACAATCTGCAACTCCAACTAGGGAGATTGGCTCAACTTAATCAACTAGAAGTGTCCTCATTGCCTACTCCTGTTGAGTATTCTTTCCCTGCTATAGCTAAGTAAATCTCCTCTTGTTAGCTTTTGAATGATCTGAGTGTCTCATTTTGTTCCAGTTTGGAACCTAAACTACCAGGGGACTGACTGGAGGAAGGCCCAGCTCAGAACAATGGGCAGATAGGAAATAAGGATCATTCATTCAGGGACCCTGCTTGGAAACCTTCTCCTGTCTGTGCCTGAACCTCAGCACTGAAAAGAGACATTGCTCAAATGCTTCTAAGGCCCAGAGCAGGGGTGGGGAACCTGCGGCCTTGAGGCCACATGTGGGGCCACACTTGAGGACCTAGAGGGCCACATGTGGCCTCAGGGCTGCAGGTTCCCCACCCCGACAAACCTAAGGCTGACACCATAGGGCAATTGCACCTGATTTTGACCCTGTTCCCTCCTATGGCTCAAAATCTCTGACTTCACTTTCAAAATCCAAGTGCAGGGATGTGTTTCCAGTGTTAGAGTCTCCTTGAAAGTTTATTGATCCAATCCAAATGTGTTATGAGTCAGCACTATTGACCTGTCTTTGTCTTTTGTTATGGCGCATTCATGCTCTACAGTCAAATGACCAAACATGTTTGTCTCTCCCTGCCATTGGGTATCGAGAGACATTATTAGTCCAAATTAGGTTCAAATTCTCAGAATTATTCTTGATTCTTCTTCTCCCTCACCCCTATATCCAATCAGTTTCCAAGTCCCATACATTCTTCTGATAGAAATCTCTCCAATTCAACCCCATCTTTTTACCACTGCCACCATCTTGGTTCAGGATTTCTTTATCTTTTGCTTAGGTTAGGGGATCTTAACCTGGCATCCACTGACTCCCAAAGCGATCTAAAGATAGATTTTAGGTGGTCCATTAATTTAAAAAAATATTTTGAAAGCTGTATTTCAATACATTTTGTGGAGTTTAGAAGTAATATTTGTATTTTTTTATGCATTTAAAAACCTTATTCTGAGAAAGGGTCCATAAGCTACACCAGATTGCCAAAGGGGCCCATGACACAAAAAAGATGAAAATCCACTGGCCTAAACTATTGCAGCAGCCCTTTGCTCACAGTGTTGCCTCTCTATTACCCATCTTTTACTCTGTGGCCAAACCAATGTTTCCAATGCACTAGTCTGATCCCATCATGCTGAAAACCTTTCAGTAGATCCCTATCACCTACCAAATTAAAAAGAAATTCCTAATCCAGTACTTAAGACTCTCTTCAATTTGACTCTAATCTACCTCGCCAGTTTATAGCATTGTACTTCCCTCCTAAAACTGTACATTCAGACAAACTGGATTGTTTGTTTTTGTTCCCCAATCTAACCCAGCTTTTTCCCTGACTTCACGCCTAATGTAGACTCATCCAAATGCCTGGATTCTCTAGGAGGCAGCTAGATAGCACTGGGCCTAGAGTCAGGAAGATCTGAGTTCAAATGCAGCCTCAGATACTTACTAGTTTTGTGACTTTGGGCAAGTCATTTCACCTCTGCCTCAATTTCCACAACAGTCAAATAGAAACAACTGGGTGGTATCGCAGATACAGTGCCAGTCCTGGAGTGAGAAGACTCATCTTCCTGAGTTCAAATTTGGCCTTAGACACTTACTAACTGTGTGACCCTGGACAAGTCATTTAATCCTGTTTGCCTCCATTTCTTCAACTATAAAATGAACTGGAGAAGAAAATGGTAAACCATTCCTGGACCTCTGCCAAGGAAACTCCAAATAGGGTCATGAAGAGTCAAATACAACTGAAACAACTCAACAACAACAAAAAAAATGGAGATAATAATAGCACCTACTTCCCAAAGTTGTTATGAGAACCAAATGAGATAATATTTGTAAAGCAGTTAGCATGGCATCTGGTACATAGTAGGTGCTATAGAAATGCTACTATTACTGTGATGATGATGGTAATGATGATGATGATGAGATTAGGAAGCCAAAATGCAGAGAATACCAGGGAATTGGTGCTTTCTTTGCCTGACTCAACAACTGTCTGTAAAGCTTGCATCTTTTTATTGCACGTGGTTTGTGTATCCATCCTCTGGTCTGCACAGATGTGTTCTTGTGGTCAAGGAGAAGACTCTCCATACCTTCCGACTCAGTCACATCCATCTGCTGAGCCATGGCTCAAATATATCATCAGTTACTAGATCTTAAGACAGGAGCTCCTTGGTCTTTCAAAGCACTTAGAAGTGTGCCTGCTCCCTCAAGCTTTGCGTAGGCAAAGACATAGGTGTTATACACAGAACCCTGGACCCATGAAACCCCAGAACATGCCCCACAGTAGTCGATTCTGACTCTCTTCTATTATTATTATTATTATTATTATTATTATTATTATTATTATTATTTGGAACTCTTTTTAAAAAATTTAGATCTCTTTCTTTTTTTTGGTATTTATCTAGTATTTTATTTTTCCCCAGTTACATGTACAAACAATTTTTAGCATTTGTTTTTAAAACTTTGAGTTCTATTTCTCTCCCTTCCTCCCTCCCCACTCCTCCTCATTGAGAAGGCAAACAATTCAATATAGGTTATACATGTGTAGTCATGCAAAACATATCCATAATAGTCATATTGTGAAAGAAAATAGACCAAAAAAAAACTCAAGAAAAATAAAGAAAGTTAAAAAAAAGTATGCTTCAATCTGTATTCAGACACCAACAGTTCTTTCTCAGGGGATGGATAGCATTTTTCATCATAAATCCTTCAGAGTTGTCTTGAATCTTGTATTGCTGAGAATTGCTAAGTCATTCACAGCTGATCATCTTACAATATTGTGTTACTTTGTACATAGTACATACCACTTCGCATCAGCTCATGCAAGTTTTTCTAGGTTTTTCTGAGAGCATCCTGCTCATAATTTCTTGTAGTACAATAGTATTTCATCATAATCACATACTGCAACTTGTTTAGCCATTCCCCAGTTGATGGGCATCCCCTTAATTTTTAATTCTTTACCCCCAGAAAAGAGCTACTATAAACATTTATGTACGTATAGGTCCTTTTCCTTTTTGTTTTTTATCTCTTTTGGGATACAGACCCTAGGTCAAACAGTATGCGTGGTTTTATATCCCTTTGGGCATAGTTCCAAATTGCTTTACAGAATGGTTGAATCAGTTCACAACTCCAACAATGCATTAATGTCTCATTTTCTCCACACCCTCTCCAACATTTGTCATTTACCTTTCTGTCCTATTAGGCAATCTACTAGATATGAGGTGGTACCTCAGAATTGTTTTAATTTGTATTTCTTCAATCAGTGGTGAGTTAGAATATTTTCTCATATGGCTATAGATTGCTTTGATTACTTCATCTGAAAACTGATTATATCTTTTGATCTTTTATCAATTGGGGAATGGCTTTTATTTTTATAAATTTGACTCCATTCTCTTTTGGAACTCTTTAACAACTTGAATGCTTATATTACCTCATAGATGACCTTCTCCAGAGGTCTTCAAGCTGAGATAATTCATTAGATTATAAGCTACTTGAGAGCACGGACTGCATTTTGACTCTTTCTGTATACCCAGTGCTTAGCATTCTGCCTGGCATATAGTAAACTATTAATAATTGTTTATTGGCTGAATGAATGAATAGATGATTACTTGTCAAGGGCATTGGGGAATTGTTCCTATTGACTGGTCCTTCCCTTAGAATGAGGAAGAGAAAATAAATTCATCTGCTTATAGCTCTAGGCTGGATCTGGAGCCTGTCTTTATCGTCATTCAACTCTGCCTGTTCTGGTGCATGCTTTTGTCTGGGCAGCAAACGCTTGTATAACACTGTTAGAGTATGCTGCGGCATATCCCTTGGCCCATTTAACAATTAGGTTCTGAACCTGAGCCTAATATGTTGTATCTATTTTGTATCTTGTCTACACCTACACATGCACATGTCTTCTCTCAGATTAGACTGTAAGCTCCTTGAGGGTAGGGACTGTCTTCCCTTATTTTTGTATCCTCTGTGCTTAGCACAACCTCTGAAGCAAAATAAGTACTTGATAAGTGCTTATTGACTGATTCATTCCAATCAAGCCCTTAGCCCCACAGGACTCAACAGAGTCTCAACATGCTGTATATCTACCAAGCTCTCCGTGCCTTGCACTAGGTCTTAGGGCATCTGACTGTTGCTTTCCCCCTTGGCTCTGCCCCTTTAGTTCTTCTCATGGATCATCTACCAGTTGAATACTAGGTCTTACCTCCATCCCTTTACACCCTGCTGTGTAAGTTACTCACTAAGACATTCTGGCTTTAGTCAGAGTGGTAGGAATTAATCAAAGCAGGTTAAAATCATTAAATCTAGCATTCACATTCACTAGCCCATGATCCTTCTTTAGTCCTTGCATTAGCTTCTCAGCAGCAATAAGGCCAACATTTAAAAAAGTCACTTTCCTCCATCTTTCCCAGTGGGGAATGGGCAAGAGTGTTCATGCAGGACTTCTCATTTATGACAAGAGTTCATCAATAGATCAGATTAGTGTGAGAGAGGAACTCAAACCACTTTGTTGCTCTCTCTGGAAAACAATATGGGTTCCATAAACAAAATGGCACTGTTTGTGGCTTTACTTACACGTGGCATAGTGTGGTGCATAGGGAACTAGACACAAAGTAAGGAGGACCTGGGTTAAAATCCTACCTCAGATACTTACTAGTTGTGTGACCCTGGGCAAATCATTTGATCTCTTGGTACCTCAGTTTCCTTCTCTGTAAAATGGGCATAATAATAGCACTCTCCTCACAGGGTTATTATAGGGACCAAATGAGATAAGATCTAAAACATTTTGAAATCCTGAAGCATGATATAAATGTTAGCTCCTATTACTCACCATTTGTACAAACTCTTTCCCAACTTTTCAAATCTCTTGGCCTAAGTTTTTCTCATCTTTCACATGACTTTAGACATGCTTATCTATGTGTGATATCAAAGTCCTTTGTGGGAGGACATAGGTGTTACACATATAGCCCTGGATCCACAGGAACACTGTTGATGCGTCATAGCGAAGATACAAGGGAAGAAAAGCTAAGAATCCCAACACTGTGGGTATGATGCTTTCACCTCTCTCTCTGCTTGTACTCTCAATACGTGTTCTGCTTGCTACCACATATCTAGGCCATTGTGATCAGTGTTACACCCACTATATTTTATCTGTCTGACTCAGGGGCAGCAAGAGATAGTAGAGTGATGAACTGGGGTGAGGAAGACCTGGGTTTGAATCCCACCTCTCACATTAGCTGTCTGATCATTGCCAAGTTACTTAAACTTTCTGGGCCTCAGTTTCCTCATCTGTAAAATAAAGGGGTGGCACTTGATGCCCTTCAAGGTCCTTTTCAACTCTAAATCTATTGTCCTGTAAATTCCTGGCTATAATGTAGATTTTGAGCAAAAATGCTAATGATTCAGTCCACAATTCACTCAGCTGTTTCCCACAGCCCAGATAGGATAGAAATCTAGAAGAGTTTCCTACATATTTTAGTGATTCCCAAAATCCTGCTATGGTTTTCTATGATATAGAGGAGATTTGTGCCTCAGTTAGGGGTTAGGCTAAATGATGTCTGAGGTCCTTCTGACTCTATGATTCTATTTTCTAGGATGTTACAGAGAAAATTCATCAGGCAGGAAGTTGAACTAAAGGATCCCTAAAGCCTCTTCAGCTCTGGGATTCTACGAGTCAATGGGTTCTTGCTCTGTTGACCATGATAGAGTTCTGGTAATAGGCTTAAAAAAAACATTATGCCAGCAGGAACTTTTTGGGCAGAAACTTAGCCAGCCCCTCCAGCTGGAAATCCAGAGTTGCTGGATTTATTTTACTCCCATAATAAAATTAACGTAATCTATTTAGATTTTTTTAAATGTTTTGATTACATTGAGTCATTTCCTTGGAATAAAAAAAATGCCACAATTGTTTTTCAAAAACTTTCTTAAACTTTCAATATATTTTCAAAACAACTTCCCTCAGAATTGGAAAGATTCATAAACCTCAGACTTCCTCTATATTTTGTCTTCCCTGACCTAAGCAGGTGTCCATGTTGGGTGGTCAGGAAATCTCTTAGTCAAATATCATAGAGTCCTGAAGCTGAAAGGTACCCTTACAATAATCTAATCCAATCCCTTTGTTTCAAGGGTAAGAAACACAGATAGTGACGGAGCTGGGACCTCAATGTCTCAATTCCTACTCTGTTGTTCTGTATCCTACGTTTCTCAACATTACCAATCCAAAAGTGAAACATGAGCCATGTCAGATTCTCTCTTCAATATCTGTGCCTAACCTCCATTTGTGATGCATTTGTCCAGCTACTGGTATGTTAACCTCTGACCTATTCTTCACCATGGCTATGACTGCTATAGTATGTCATTTGCCAATGGAACCTCCATGATTCCCAGAAAATACAGTGCATCAGAGCTGACCTGGGCATTTTCCCACACCAGTTACTTGGCCTCACACAATCATGGGAAACAAACTGCTCAGCTCCAGGATGTGAGGAAGTGCAGAGGATGGTAAAGTACGAAACCAGAAGTGAAAGGGGGAAGTGAAGAAAGAAATCATCTTCATTTGAGTTGGGAAGGGGAATAAGTGGAGTAAGATGGCCTCTGAGAAACCAAACCTCATGTACCACAGTTAATACAGTCCTGTCCCACTAACACTAAAGCTACCTTATACTGGTCCATGTGGTGCTTTATAGTGTTCACAAGCAATTTCACATTATCTCATCCCTGCAATGATCCTGTATGATAAGAAGACAGATGACATCACCATTTTGCAGTTAAGGAAACTGAGACTCATAGCTGGGAAGTGACTTGCCAAAGTAGTAGACCCAAGGGTAGAGCCTAGATTTTCTTCCATCTTATTTAATACTCAATCCCCAATGCCACACTTGCTTTCCCAAATCACACTCCCTCCCATTGGCCAACAGAGTATGATTCTCCTTGCAGGTGTGGTCCTACTTTCAAAGTTCTCAAAAATCTGGTATTGCCCTACCTTTCCAGCATTATATTAAACTGAACTCATATTACTCCACTCTATTTTCCAGCTAAAATGAACTATTTTCTGTCTCCTAAAAACGTACTGCATTACCATTCCTTCCCACCTCATCCAATTCTACTCAAACAACAATGTGAGTTGAAATTCTATCCATTATGCCATTCTGACTCCAGAAAATAAGATTTCTTCTAAAAAGGATCATTTGCTCTACTGTTATTTAGTAAGTAAGAGACACAGCCCAAATTCCACTTTTGGCTGTCTAATTTGGGAAAATTAGTTTTATATGAACTTGTTTGCCTATAAGTCATTATAAGTCATTAACTTCCTATAAGTCCTTTAGAGACAGTGACTATATCCTATTAATTTCCTGCTATGCTTTGCATATAGTAGGTATTCAATAAATATTTGATGAATGAACAGAATGAAAGCTGATTATATTGTTGCTGTGTAAAAACCTTTCTCTTTACCTTATTCTGCTCTTCTTATATCTCTGAACCCTTCTCTCTTCTTCTTTAAGGCAACACAAACTTAATTGTCCATTGATTTGTTTTCAAGGTGTACTCCTCATTCTCTAATTTTTAGATTTTTGTCATGTTCCTCCCTTCCTGTTATTTACTCCACTGAAGATTATTCCTCATGGTGCAGGGCATGATTTAAATCATATAGAAAAACTAGTTATAACAATGGCTGATTCCTCACTCACCCTGCAATTCCTATGTCATGGTGCATCGCTATGGTCTGTAATTATGCTGATGTCTGTAGTATGCATTAATGATTATAATCATGAAAGTCCTATTCTCTTCTTGCTCTATTCTGTCTCCTTCCCTTGCTGATCTGGACCCACTCCACTGATCACCTCTGTGGGAATAAGTCCCATAATTCTCCCTCCTGAGCTCTAGTCCTGAGTTTCCTGGTATTGTTTGTTGGGCACCTCTACCTGGATGTCTCATTGGTACCTTAAAATCACTAAATCTAAAGTAAATCATCACCCAATAGGACAGATTTTTCTTTTTCATAACAACTGTCCATCTTTACTGCATCAATTCTTTGAAGGACCTATAATGACCTTTAAAGCTCAAAGCACTGTGTAAGTGTAGGTAATTATCAGTGCTTTGGTGTATGTAACTATAGAATTATCAGAATACTCTGGCATATTGTATATATACAGTATGAATTGTGGACATTTTAAAAAGCATATTAAAGAATGTAGCAGGTTAAAGCTAGTATGCATGGTTTACATTTTTTTAAAGAGAAAAATGGTCTGGATTGGATAGGTTTCAGGTCTTTTATCAAGGGAGGTAAAAACCACAAGCCACAGGAATCCAGTAGCTCAAAAGCCTCTCCATGGAAACAAACTGGGTTGCTATCTACAGAACTACTCATAGTCAAAGAATTGATAGAGTTGAGCCAGAAGAAAATTCTTTTTTCAAAACCAGAGTATTATGAATGTTTTATTTATTTTAAAATAGTATTTTATTTTTTTCCAATTACATGTAAAGACAAATTTTAACATTCATTTAAAAATTTTGAGTTCCAAATTTTCTCCCTCCTCCCTCCCTCCCTCACCTCTTCCCTTCTTAAGACAGTAAGCAATTTGATATGTACTATATGTGCAATCATGTAAAACATATTTCCATATTAGTCATGTTGTTAAGGAAAAAACAGACCAAAAGAAAAAAGCTACAAAAAATTAAGTAAATGAAATTAGTATGCTTCCATCTGCACTCAAGACTCCATTAGTTCTTTCTCTGGATGTAAATAGCATTTTTTCTCATGAATTCTTTGGAATTGTCTTGGATCACTGTATTGCTGAGAATAGCTAAGTCATTCATAGTTGGTTATCATACAATGTTGCTGTTACTGTATACAATGTTCTCCTGGTTCTACTCACTTCACTTTGCATCAGATCATGTAAGTCTTTCCAGGTTTTCCTGAAATCCACCTGCTCATCATTTCTTATAGCAAAATGGTATTCCATTACATTTCTATACCACAACCTGTTCAGTCATTCCTCAATTGATGGGAATCCCCTCAATTTCCAATTCTTTTCCACCATAAAAAGAGCCACTATAAATAATTTTGTACAAGTAGGTCCTTCCCCCTCCCCCTTTTTTGTTGTTTTTAAATCTCTCTGGGATACACACCGAGTAGTGGTATTGCTGGATCAAAGAATATGCACAGTTTGATTGCCCTTTGATCAAATTGCTTTCCAGAATGGTTGGATCAATTCACTACTCTACCAACAATGCATTAGTGTTCCAATTTTCCCACTTCCCCTGCAACATCTATTATTTTCTTTTTCTGACATACTAGACAATCTGATAGGTGTGAGGTGGTACCTCAGAGTTGTTTTAATTTGCATTTCTCTAATCAATAGTGATTTAGAGTATTTTTTTTTCATATGACCATAGGATCAATAAGTCCTCTACTGGAGGAGCCAGAGAGCTTGCTCTTCCCTGCTCTATTCATTCATTTATTCAGAAAGGATTAAAGTGCTAACCAAATGCAAAGCATTGTGCTGGGTCCTGGGCCTACAGTTGTTCATTCATTTCCAACTCTTTTTGTTTTTAAAGGCAATTGGAGTTAAGTGACTTGCCCAGGGTCACATGGCTGGTAAGTGTCAAGTGTTTGATCTGAGCCCGGATTTGAGCTCAGGTCCTCCTGACTTCAGGGCTGGTGCTCTATCCACTGCGCCACCTATCTGCCCCCATTTCCAACTCTTCATGGCCCCATTTGGGGTTTTCTTGGCAAAGATACTTGAGTGGTTTGCCATTTCCTTCCCCAGCTCATTTTACAGATTGAGAAAACTGAGGCAAACAGGATTAAGTCACTTGCCCAGAGTCATGCAGTTTGTAAATGGCTGAGGCAATATTTGAACTCAAGAAGGTGAGTCTTCCTGACTCCAAGCCCAGCACTCCTACCACCTAGTTGCCCCTGGGGTTACAGAAACAAAGCAATCCCTGCCACAAGGTGATTACTGGGGGAGAGGGAGGGAGAGGACGGGAAGGGGCAATACATTTACACAAATATTACTAGATGGAAGAATCAGGAAGTGGCACCAGAATTAAGTTTTGAAGGAAGTTAAGGATTCCAAAAAATGGAGACAAAGAAGGGAGTACATTCCAGAGAGGACAATGCATCGATAAAGAGTAAATTAATCGATCAAAGGTAGAGAATAAAAAATGACTGGGTTGTCCTAGCAAACAATAAAACACAAAGTAGTCCAGTTATCTAGGCTGGAGACAGAGGACAATTAGCAAAGGAGAAAAGGTTTTTAGTTCATTAGAAGGTGAAAAATTAAGCTATAGGTGTATTTCTTTGGTAGCCATATACAAGCAATCCATGCCAGATGAGGAAATAATAGAAGAAGTTTGAAACTATGAGAATAAAGATTTCTCTGGAAGGCAGAAGAAGAACTCAAGCTTGTAGGCTGAATTTAAGTGGCTGGGCAGAGCTATCGAGACTTGATCCCTAAATAAGATTTGCTTCTAAATGGGGTAAAAAAATACTGAATTTCCATGTGACAGACCATCCCTTTGCAGATTTTAATTTGAAGTAGTGAAATCCTAGGCATTATCTAAATAAGACAATACTGTCTAAGCTGCCACCAGTTAGGTGGATGGTGATATATATAATTTAGATAGCTAGGTTTTCCATTGGTTTAGCTACCAAAAAATATAGATTAGTGTGCTATTTGATAGATATGTCAAAACCAAGATGCTTTATTAAATACAACAAAGTGTGTCATCTGCTAATGTTTACTAATATTTCATAATAGAATTTATTGAAAGCAAAATTTAAATAAGTGCAAAGAATTTAGCAGATATGATTTAGTACATATGTTTCTGTTATTAATTAATCCTCAGTAACACCCTAATTCTCTCTTCAGGTTTAACTATGAATGATATAACCTCTGTGAAGACTTCTCAGGGTGGTGATGAAAAGACTGTCTCAAAACTAGAGATAGGCTCTGAGAGAACGAACAAGCCATAAGTTTAAATTACCTAAACCTATAGGAATTTGACCCTAAAAACTCCCTCCTGATTGCCACTGCCATGTCAGCATTAGGTATACTAAATAAGGACATGTATGTTTGGATTGGCTATACCCTGTTCCCTTGTTCTTTGGGAATGGGAAATATTTTCCTGCCTAGAATGTAAGCCCACCTCCCAGCAAATGGGAATGGGAAAGATTATCGTGCCTAGAATGTAAGCCCACCTCTCGGCCAATGGGAGTAAGAGATAGTGGTGGGGTGGGAGTTTCTTGTTTGTGTTAAGATATATAACCTTGCTTTGTCCTTTGTGCCTCCCTCTCTCCTGCTGGTAGTGTACTGGAGGAGTAGATGCCCCTTCTCGCGAGATTGTAATGAAGAGTAACTTTTTGCTTCCACCTTGAGAAGTCTCTCAATTTAATTGTGTTAGAGTTGCCGTACCACACAGCTTTGGAGGTCCCACCAAGATTTGTCCACCTGTGAGGGAGATCCCTAAATCTGGACCACGAGGGTCAGGGCACCGCCAGAGATTTCTTCAACAGCCTTCAGGCCAGATTTAGGGTGCTTTTGCTCCACTTGGGTGAGAACTCGAAGAGAGAGTTCAGGGAAGCAAAAAGTAAAAGAAAGTTAAATTCAGGACAGCAACAGGATTTTGTGAAGTTGGCCAGCCACAGGCAGTGATTGAGGTGCATTGGATTAGTCATGTAAGTTGTATGCGTAGACCCAAAGGTAAGAGGCTCTCATGTCTCCTTATTAGTAGGTCTCTGACCTGGAGGGAAGGCAACAACTCTCGACCAAATTCACTAATTGCTGAGTCTTTGACTCGGGGTTTTGAGGTGACTCTGCCCGGCCAAATTTCTGGCGACATTGAGGGAGCACTCGGGTGACTGTGGGGAGAGGGGAACCTCTTCTGGTGATTAATTGTAATTGTTGAGTAAGTCTCTGACTCGGGGATGAGAGCGATCTCTCCTGATCAAATTCCTTTGTGTGTTGCTCATTAGTAGGGGAATCATGGGCAAGGAACAGTCTAAAATAGCAGGTCAGAAGCTGCCATTTGATATTCTGGAAGATAGACCCTTAAGGGCTAGGTTTAGCAATTGAGATGAATTACCAAAAATATAGGAAACAAATTGAGTAATTAAGTTCACTATCAAAACAACAACAACAAAAGGACAAGAAAATATAAACAGGATTTGTTTCGTGACTTTGTTTCTGTTTGTCATTTGTCTGTGTGTCTGTGTAGTCTGAGACCCTGTGGGGTGTGGGAACTGCAGCTGGATTTATTACTTGGAAAAAAATGTTTTCTTTCTTTCTCTCCCCCTCTCCCTCCCTAATTACAGCAGCCTCAAAGGAGCGGGTCGATGGGAGAGAGAGAGACAGATACTTTATTATTTAGGCTATATGATTGGTAAAAGGAGAGTCGAGAAGGACTTTGAAGTGTCAGGTTAGAATTAGAAAGAAATAAGAAATGTGCAGTTTTAAAGGGACTTTAATCAAAGTCCATCAGAAGGAAAGGCAAGAAAGTTTAAGCAAGTGGGAATGAAAGGAGTGTGGGTAGGAAGAAAAGTATAAGCTATTTGCACGAACAGTGTGAACAGAGGGTTTGAGATAAAAGATTTGGAAGCTTTTGGAAATTGCTGGAAAAAAAAAAGATTTCTCTCTCTTTACATTCTAACTCTGGCCAAGTTTTTGAATGTGAAGGGAAAGACAAGAAAGAAAAGGAGAGAGTGCTTTTCTCTGGATTTGCAATTCTTATGTCCCTTTAGAGTTCAAAGCTGCCAGGTGGGTGTAATTTGGGTAGAAGAATTGAAAATGAAAATTTTGCAGCTCATTGTGATTGGATATTGTTATGTAAACTGGGCTGTTCAGGTACTTATTGGAACTCTAGGGGCCTTCTGCCTAAGGGGAGAAAATTGATTATATCTAGTTAACATTGATTCAAATTGCTGAAGCCTGAGATTCTCAGGTGGGTGGCTCTATCTGATAAGCTGCTAAAAAGAACTGGGGACTTTTTCTTAGTTCCCTTAAGGAAGTAGGAAAGAAAAGGAGAATTTAGAGCAGGAATTGTCACCACGTGTCTTTTTAAGGGAATATATAAATTTGTGGAAAATATTTCCTTTTAAAGGGCCAAGAGTATTGGATTTAAAACAAATGTTTTTAAATGTTTATCATTAGTGATTATAAATTCAGATCTGATTGGATTTAAGTTTACTGTTTTATAAAAAATAATAATGGTTGTTATGAGATATGGCATTATTAGTTAATGTTAAAAGTTAAAAGAGTAATAAGAGCGATCATTTCTATATGTGATAATATGGAAATGTAATTGATGTTATCTGAAGTTTATTGTTTAAGTTATTACTGTATTTCTAAATTGTATTGCATTTCTAAAACTCTTAGATTGTAAAATCTGAGGGACCATTATGAGGTAGAAATGGTGTTAAGGTAACTCTTGACCTGCAATGGGTCTTTTAGTGATAAAGATGAGATAATTTGAAAACTGTTAAATACCTAGTGAGGTATATTTGGTTATAAGACTATGATAGCAGATTTTATTTAAAATCTTGACTATTATAAAGATGTATGGTGGTGTAAAGTTATAATCTCAACATATTAATGATGAGATGAATGATTTTCTGTACAAAGTGACTTAGAAGTACATCCATCTTGATGGATGATAATGGGTCGTTTCAAAGTTTATTGCAATTGCAGAAATAATTTTATAATGTATGCCCTGTGGTAACGATGGGATTGGAATCTGGGCCCCAGAAAGGAAAAACCCTGGACTTTCCCATGTGGTCAAATCTCTGGTGTTCCCCTGAGGCTATAACCCCATCAACTGGTCTTTCATTGTGGCTACACCCAATCTCCCCTCCATTGTCTTGCCTCCCCTATGGCCCCAGACCACTTCCCACCTTTGGTTCCACCTAGGCTCCATTTCCCACCCTTGGTAATTCTATTTCCACACGGCCAAATCTCTGGATAATCCCATCAACTAGCCTTTTGTTGTGGCTACCAGTAAAAAGACAATGATGGGCTAGCATAGATAATAGGAAAAAAGCCAGTCTAGAGGGGTAGGAATGGTCCCTGGAGGCTGTTGGACCAGGTGAAAGGGTTCAGAAAGAAAGAAAGATTTTTACTGGGTCTGTTTCAAGTTTTAATATACTGCTTACTTGTTTCTGAATTTTCTCATGTGATGTAATCTGGTAAGCAATTGTATTAGTTATGTTGCTGGAAGGGCAATTTCTTTTATAATCTAGAATGTCGTTAAATTAATTGTGCCTTCAGCGAAAAGAGAAAAAGGAATGAATCGAGGCTGTTGGGGCATTCTACATGGTCCTGTCTTGTAACATTTCCTTTTAAATATTGTAATTTAAGAAATGAGAACTTCCAAGTTTTGTCTATGTTTAAAGGGAAGTTTTAGCTGGGATTATCTGGCTTTCACTTATGAAGTTTGAAATTGTTAACTAAGCTATTTGGAGTTATTGTTAAGTCAAGCACTGGTAAAAATATTTTGTGTATATGTGTGTGAAAAGAAACCTGGTAATTATGCAAAAAAAAAGATTTTGTAAAGTCTCATAATTCTTATAGGCACCTTTTGACTAGAGAATTTGGGTAATTAGGAATTTTAGGGTAATTAGGAAATTGTAAGCTGTTTTTGAGAAAGGGAGATACTTTCATTAAAAAAATGTTTTGGTAAAATCTTTGATATTCTTTTAGAGGGCCTACTAAATTTCTATTTGCCAGAAAATGATGTCCAAACCTACTACAAACTTAGATTTTCATTCCTGGGTTTGTTGTGTCCTTGGACTGGACTTAACTGGGTGCTTTTAGAGAAATAGTCTCAATGGAAGCAGCATCAGAGATCTAAGGCTAGTGATTAATACTAAAGCATATAAGCTGTAAATAGCAATGATCTTACTGTTTTGATCAGAATTCATTCCATAGCCTAGCAATAGTTAAAATTACTGTTTGAACTTATCATACGTATAAGATTCAAGTCCTAAAAGTGTCTCATTCTTTCAGATCAAGAATGGTTAGAAAGGAATAAATAAGTTTGAGAAACAGAGAGGCAAATTTATTTAGAATAACAACTTTTGATCTTAATGGAAACTTTGTTTTACTCAGGACGTTATTAGGAATCAGAACATGTGTAAGAAGTTATGCAAACTACTTAGAGCTCATTTTGGAGATGTTCCCGAATTAAACTATATTCCCACCTGAAAACACTGATAAGGGGAATTTGCTATCTAAGACCTTGGACTGTTAATGAACTATTATTCTGAGTCTAACTCCAGGTATGGTTAACAAGGAACTGATTCAATGCTCAATGCAACTGGTCATACATATTTAACTTTGGCCTGGAGTTGACATGACTCTAGGGAAGCATTGTTCCTTTACTTTAGTTATGTTCTTTCATGGCAAATTCCTACAATCATAAGTTTGTAAGCATAAATATCGACTCTATTAAACAATAGATTGATGAAGGAACATCTGAGGCTATAGGAAGATATAAGTATAAGATTGAGTTATTTGGCCTAGAATTTCAGAATTAAGTATTCAGTCTTGACATCCGTTACTAGTATATTCCTGTGTATAAGTCAGGATCCTTTAATTTCCCATAATGGTTATGATGAGCTCTGGAGGTTTGGAGGTGCTGGGACTCCAAGGTCACAAAGCAAGGGTCCTGCCTGAAGGAGTTCAGCCCGGGTCTTCTTTTGACCAGGGGGAAAGGTTGTTGGAGATAAACCATATAGGCCAGTTAAGTGAAGTATAAGGGTTTTCTGGGGCCCATAGACAAATGGGAGCCAGATTCTCTCTGGGACCAGAAGCAAAGGTCTTGGCTTGGATCCATACCCCATCATTAGGGGTTAATTAGCCAAGAGATTGTGGAAGTAGGATATTATTGTGGAAGTAGGATACTTAGTTAATGTTAAAGTTGTCTCAATTTGTTACAAATTAATGTTAAAAGAAGAATATCTTGTGACTTATCTTGTAAATGCCTTGAAAGAAGCATCCATTTTAATTAAGGATTATTTATTTGTACATGATCAGAAGTTGGGACTGTTTTAGTATTTGATATGTAGTGGTTTTAAATTAACTACTATATATTGGAGTGTGTTAGTAATTCCTTAGTGGAATCTCATCCTCCTTATGGGGAATATGAATAGGAATGAAAGATGAACTAATGCAAGGAATGAAACTAGAAGTAATGCAGAATGCAAGGCTAGGTTCTAATTTTTCTAATTCGAGTTTCTTAAAATATGACAATTGGCCAAGGTTCCAATTTTGACCTTGTAATAGTGGAGACATGGGGGTTGAGTTAACTTTCATTATTTGCCCTAGTTATTGGCAAGATAATTTAAAATTATGTTAAGATCAATCTTGTAGGAGAGAGAGGACATAAGAAGGAGGATCTCTGCAGGAGGAAAGTCTGCTGGACACTGTTTGAATGGCACTTGGACCAGAGGACTTCACCAGATGATGTCCAGAATGTCAGACAGCTGTATGAGAAGAGACTTCTGAAGCTTCAAACGGACAATTTATTGTCACTTTTGGGTCTCTGTATCTGTACTTAATAAAGGGACTGCCCCCCTTTTTTTTTAATTTGTCAATGCGTCGTTAACTTTCTCCCATATTATTTTAAGTCCTCAAAATCCCCTGATGAAATGTTGCCCGGTAGCACAGCCCCAGATAGAACCATCACTAAGGAGCTGAGGAGTTAGCAGAGAACTCTAAGATAGATAATTAATTAAAGGGATGGTTAGAATATTAACTGCTGTAGGATGTTGTATAGTTGCACGCAATAAGGGACTAGTACAACGTTGATAATCTCACTAAAGATCATCCCAGTAGGACCCACAGTGGGAGTTCAGAGGGCAGGCTCTGGCAATGTAAAGATGATGATTGAAAGTACCAATGAGACTTTCTACAGTGATGTGGCTTATTCTGAATCTGTTAAATTAAGGGTTTTAAGGGAGCAGCTTTCAGCAAATCTGGGGAATAATGATAGGGAAACAAGGACTATGAAAATGGGGGTGTGGTATGATAGTATAAAACAAGGTGGCAAGCTGGTTGATGAACTATATCGACAATGGTGTGAGAAGTCTTCAGACAGTATGAAATAAGAAGGGGGACTGAATGATATAACCTCTGTGAAGACTTCTCAGGGTGGTGATGAAAAGACTGTCTCAAAACTAGAGATAGGCTCTGAGAGAACGAACAGGCCATAAGTTTAAATTACCTAAACCTATAGGAATTCGACCCTAAAACTCCCTCCTGATTGCCACTGCCACGTCAGCATTAAGTATGCTAAATAAGGACATGTATGTTTGGATTGGCTATACCCTGTTTCCTTGTTCTTTGGGAATGGGCAAGATTTTCCTGCCTAGAATGTAAGCCCACCCCTCAGCCAATGGGAGTAAGGGAGAGTGGTGGGGTGGGAGTTTCTTGTTTGCATTAAGATATATAACCTTGCTTTGTCCTTTGTGCATCCCTGTCTCCTGCTGGTAGTGTACTGGAGGAGTAGATGCCCCTTCTAGCGAGATTGTAACAAAAAGTGACTTTTTGCTTCCACCTTGAGAAGTCTCTGAATTTAATTGTGTTAGAGTTGCCGTACCACACAACGAGAAATCAACCTTTTAAAACTTTAAGACTATAGGAGCAGCTAGGTGGCGCGGTGGATAGAGCACCTGCCTTGGATTCAGGAGGACCTGAGTTCAAATCTGGCCTCAGACACATAACACTTACTAGCTGTGTGACCCTGGGCAAGTCACTTAACCCCATTGCTTAGTTAAAAAAAAACAACTTTAAAACTAAAACTGAAGGCATCCTTAAGGATAAAAGTCTTCAGGGCATCTATATATTCAAGTATATACCCAAGCTTTGGGTCTTCAGCATGGCTTGGCATCAAAAGTTCTTTGGGGAAGCTTTTCTGTAGCCCTTGAGCTTTCTCTGAAAGACTAGCCTCTTTTTGTTCAGTCATTTTTCAGTCGTATATAACTTTGTAAGCCCATTTGGGTTTTCTTGGCAAAAGATACTGGAGTGGTTTACCATTTCCTTCTCTAACTCATTTTACAGATGAGAAAACTGAGGCAAACAGGTAAATGTCCAAGGCTGGATTTGAACTAAGAAATATGAGTCTCCCTGAATCCAGGCCAGGCACACTATCCTCTGTGCCACCTACCTGCCCTGGTGTTTTACATATGTGCTTACAATTTCTCTAGAGAAGGACCCAGTTTGTCCTTCTGATCTTTTTTCTCTTTTCTTTGTGGGCCAACAGAAAAGAGAAAATAACAGCAACTGGATAATCTAATCTGTGTAAAAACCTCTAGACCAGTGGTGTCAAACTCAAATGGAAATGATGAGGGTGGGATATGGACCCCAAAAAAGAAAAACCCTGGAATTTCCCATGTGGCCAGATATCTGGTGGTCGCCTGAGGCTATAATCCCATCAATTGACCTTTCATTGTGGCTATGCCCAATCTCCCAATTCTCTGTTACCCTTGACTAGCCTAGCCCTCTCTTGTCTTACCTCCCTATGGTCCCTGGCCATTTCCCACCCTTAATCCTAGCTGGGCCCCATTTTCCCTTGGCTACATGGTCCATGTCCCAGGCATTCTAGTCACCCCAAACTACTTGGTCACTCCTAGATCCCTCCCACAGTCTTTCTGTGTTTTCCATCTTGTCTCCATTAAGGTGCTTAAATTCTTACAATCTAGCCAATAGCTCACTAATCTTTAGACTCCTTAATAAATAGATAATCCTTTATCAGAATCTTTTAGACTCCTGGCCAATATGATGGATGTTCTAATAAACCTTGTCTTTGGCTGAAAGAAGGCAGGACCTGTGTGTTCTGTCCCAGCACCCCTAAACCTCAACAGAAATAGATCTCTGCCAGCTGCATATTGACTGAGAAAACCACAAATTAACATTGTTGTATTGTATTTTTATTTATTTTGTTAAACATTTCCCAATTACATTTTAATCTGGTTTGAGCTGTGCTTTGTAGTTTTTCCAAGCCTAATGTGGCCAGATCAGTAGCTTCCCTATAGGTCAGCCTTTCAGCTATTCCCTCTCCTACAAACTATTTAGCTGCTAGAAATTTTACAAATTACTTTTCATCAAATGGTTTCCTAGCAGTCATCATTAAAACAAAATTAGAAATTACTCCTGCTCTCTTAAAAAAGTTTTATTTTTAAAGATGGCTTGAAATTTCTGAAATCCCTGCCTTAACAAGATTCTACTTTTTTGTGTTTTGTTTTATTTTGTTTAATGGGTAGGACAGAAGTTATTAACCTTTTTTTTAAAAAAAAATGTGTGTCATGGACCCCTTTGAGAGACTAGATGGCACAGTGGTTAGAGTGGTGGGCCTGGAGTCAGGAAGACTTATCTTCCTGAGTTCAAATCTGACCTCAGACACTTATTAGCTGTGTGACCCTGGGCAAGTCACTTATTTGACCCTGTTTGCCTCAGTTTTCTCATCTGTAAAATAAACTAGAGAATGAAATGGCAAACCACTCATGTATCTTTGCCAGGAAATCCACAAATGGGGTCATGAAGAGTCAGACTCAACAAGAAAAGCAACATGCACCCCTTTGGCAATCTGGTGAAATCTATACATCACTTTTCAGAATAATATTTTGTTGCCTACTATAATTGAAGGAAATGCTAAGTTTCAGTTTGAGTTAATGAAAAGTTTGAGTTAATGAAAATAAAGATGCATTCTTCTCCATCCAAATTAATGGGTCCCCTAAAATGGATCACAGTCCCACTTGGCATCTGTGGAACTCCAGTTAAGGACCCTTGATATAGAGGAAGAGTCATGTAGTGTACAGAGTGCTAGACTTGAAGCCAGAAAGAACTGGGTCCAAACTTTGTCTTCAACAGTTGATAGCTGTATGACCCTGGCCAAGTCATTTAATTTCTCTTGGCCTCAGGCAAGTCCCTAAGCCTTTTCTCCCTACTAATAGAGAAGTTGTAATCTGACCCTAATGAAATCACAGTTTACTTGTTTAAGATAATTTTAAAGCCCAAATAGGATTGTCTCATTCCTTTTTATAGCCATATATATATATATATATATATATATATATATAAGTCTTCATCATCTGCAGTAAATAATAATAATAATAGTTTGCATTTCTATAATCCCTTAAAGTTTACAAGGTGCTTTATTCACAACTGCAGGAGGTTGGAATGTAAGTATTGTTATTCTGATTTTACAGACATGTGAACTGAGGAGAACAGAGGTCTGAGAATTCTTGCTGAGAAGGGTTTCTACAAGGAGTTAAGGGACAAAGAAGTTGGCATGCCAAGACTCGTAGCTACAAAGTGCCACAGAGCTTTAGGTGGTGGTGGTTGTGATGGTGATGGTGATGGTAAATGTAGGAGGCGATTGTTTTGTTTTCAATTCAGCATTCTTCTATTGTGTAAATGATTCATCTTCTGGAGTAACAGTTCCCTTGCTCAACAAGGAAATAAGCAAAAGGTGCCTTGCACTATTTTCCAACTGAAAGTCATTCTGGCTCAGGATAATCCACGATTGACACAATTCATGTGGACTTTAAGGGTCTCCTCCCATTTTTTGTTAATCAGCTAAGGATGAGTAATTTTCTCTGACTTCACTGTGACATCAGCGGGCTCATCTCCTGTAGATGCTGTATATTCTAGCCATTGAGGGGAGGGAGAGGATTTATGTGTCATTTATTTGCTTCCTTTGTGGATTGTGGTTTTCCTGGCAGCGAGTAAATACGGCTCAAAGAGAAAATGGAAGAGCTAATTGTCCAACCTATGTGAAAGATCACAAGAATTTCCTGCACTTCCCCCCATTAACGGCAGTTGTTGACGCACAGCTAGAGACTATCATTTCTTCTGGGAAGAAAAAAAGTGTCTAGGGACTGTGGCTAAAAAGGGGGGGGGACTTTTAGCAGCTTGTTTTATCTTAACAGATCATGGTGTTTGAATGAGGCTAATTGTCACCAAAAACCTGGCAATCCTCACTGGGATATATTTAGAGTCTTTGATTTAGAGATGGAAGGGATCTCAGAAGTCATCTAGTCCAACCCTCTCATTTTGCAGATGAGGTGAAATAGAATCTCATATATGATGACTGACTTGCCCAGAGTCACGTAGCTAGGAGTCAAGAAAACCTGAGCTCAAATCTGGCTTTAAATACTACATTATCTGCGTGACCCTAGGCAAGTCACTTGACCTCTATCTCCATCAGTTTCCTCATCTGTAAAATAGGAATAATAATAACACCCACCTCCAAAGTTGTTCAGAGGATAAAATGAGATAATATTTGTAAAGTACTCTGCAGACCTTAGACCACCACGTAAATACCAGTTAACTAGCTTGCTAGTAGTAAGTAGTGGTTTTCTGACTACAATCCAAGATCCTTTCCACTTCACCAGGAAGCCTCTATGATTTTTTTTTTTTACCGATTCTGCAGGCTTTGAACCCTTGTGAATCAATTGGCAATTGATTGTACTTAACATGTTAATAAAAATAGCTTATATCTCTATAGATCTTTAATGTTTATAAAGTACATTTAATGCAAGATCTCACTAGAGGCTCATATCAAGCACATGAATTATTATCTCCATTTTATAGATGCAGAGCCTGAGGGCAATAGATGTTATATAATTGTCTATGATCACATGACTAGTAAGCATCTGAGGTCAGATTTGAGTCCAGATCTCCCTGATTCTAAGCTTGCATTTTATTCTGTAGCAATTCAATGTATAGGATTGAGGAAAGAGGAGAGGAATCTACCTAATTACCATTTTTCAAGTACCTACTATCACCATGTGAGGTGCTAGAGTCACAAAGACAAAACAAAAAGTTAGCCTTGCCTTCAAAGAGCTTACCTTCAGAGAATCACAAAAATTGAGATTTGGAAGAGACCTTAATGACCATCTAATCTAACTCATACACAAAAGGAATCCCCAGTGTAACATATCAAATAAATCTACTGGGAGATTCAACTGGGGAAAAAAAGCTGAAACTAAATAGATTTCCCATGGTCACTCTTAATGTCCTTTCTTTGTCTTTGCAAGAAATGAGGCCACTGTTAAAGGGTAGAGAGAATGGTTCAGCAATCCAGAGATATAGAACAATACTAACAATTCACATTTATGTAGGTCATGTTATGTTTATGGCTGCTTATAACCTAGTTTAACTGGAACATGCAGTTTGCACAAATGACTTCCTGCTGTTTGTGATGTGTCTTTATTGTAGGTTACACTAATAATCACAGGTCTGGTCTCTGGTTTCTTTTGTAGTCCGCCCACTCTCAGGCTATGTTCCCTGAGAAGCAATGCAGCAGATCACCTGCCTTGTATATGCTTCTGTAATGAGGGATTTGGCCTTACGAACTTCCCATAATGCCTCTGGACAGGACATCTAATTGGCATCATGAAAAGCTATGCAGGGATCAAGAGTTCACTATAGTTATTGCCTGGCTTTTAGAAAGAGTTTTAAGGTCAGACTACCTGTTACCAAAAGAACCTCTCAATTTAGTCAAGCCAGTGGTTTGACGGCATTATGAGTACTTTCAGGATCCATGCCAGTACTAATAGGATCATAAGATTTAGGGTTTGGAAGCAACCTTAGAAATCACCTAAGAATCAAGGATTCTCAATTTATGGTTCATGAACTTTAAAAAAAATCGATAACTATAGTTCAATATAGTTGCTCTCCTTTGTAATCTTGGGTTCTTATTTTATGCATTGAAGAAAATTATTCTGCCAAGGGGTCATTGGCTTTACCAGACTACCAATGACACAAAATAAGGTGAATTCTTGACCTAGTGTAACTGCCTTATTTCACTGATGAAAACAACTGAAGCCTAGAGAAGTTAAATAATCTAACTTGCCTAAGAAAACATAGGCAGTAAGAAAGTCAATCCTATCCTGTGACTCTATATCCTGTGGTCTTCCACTAGGTTGTTGTTGTTGAATCATTTCAGACTCTCCATGACCCCATTTGGAGTTTTCCTGGCAAAGATATTGCAGTGGTTTGCCATTTCCTTCTCCTCATTTTACATTTTATAGTCCTCATTTAAAAAGCTCAATATACAAATGAGGAACTGAGGCAAACAGGGTTAAGTGACTTGCCCAGGATCACACAACTAGTAAGTGTCTTAGGCTATGTTTGAACTCAGGTTCTCCTGACTCCAGGCTGGCACTCTATCCATTGTACCACCTACCTGTCTTTCCACTACAGCACTAATCTAATTGTCTATAATTCTGAGATAATGATGATAGTAGTGGTGATGTTAGTGATTTGCACTGGTATAGTACTTTACAACTTGCAAAGAAATTTCTTCATAATCACCTTCATCTATTCTTAATATCATAAGTTCACAATTTGAAGTAATTTTAGTGGCCATCCAATCCAACTACCTCATTTTACAAATAAAAAATCTCAGACCTGGAAAGGGGAACTCACTTGTCCAAGATCTCACAGATAATATATAGTAGAGCCAGGATCTGAACACAGGTCTTTGTGCTGTTCCAGCAATGTAATATCTCTCTTGGGATTCTCTGATGATAACCTTTTATAGAATGTCATGATTTCGTTAAGGGAGACTAATTATGGCCATAGAATACACTTCCTATTACAGGAATATGTATATATTTTACTCCCCTGTTACTGCATTATTAGTTGAAAAGCTAGGAGGAGCATTTCCTCTCTTTAGAGGACTTCACAGATTTCAGCATTAAGTGTTATTGTACTCTGCAAGTTACCAGTTCTCCCCCATTTCAGTGCTTTGAGAAAAAAGAATACATAACTTCTTAAGGTTCTTTCATAATTTGTGATCTTCCTTCTTTCTGCACATCTGTCTGTCTTTCAGTAATTAGTATGAGACAGAAGACTTCAAAAACTACAAGTCTTCTGTCTTATACTAATTACTGAAAGACACACAAAAACTACAGGAATTAAGTTTAGAAAGATATTGTCATTATAAACTGATTTTTGGTAGTGATTTTCAGAATTAATTAATTTAAATGAGTACAGTAGCTTGGACTGATGGCTAGTTATTTAATCTTTCTGGGTCTCATTTTCCCCATCTCTGAAGAGATGAGATGAGATGATTCCTAAGGTCCCTTTCAACACTTAGTATCCTATATGATTCTCTAGCATATCTAATTGTGAAAAATTTTTTTTTGGTTCTAATTATCTGAAGGTCTCAAATGGAGGATAAAGAGCAAAGCTGGATGACTTCTTGTTGGGTAACCTCCAAATTGGTTTCCCTTTATGCCTTCTTTCTCTTTTCTAATCCATCCTTCATATAGCTGCCAAATTGATAGTACTAAAGCACAGGTCTGACCATTATTGTGTGCTGCTTAAAGGCCTTGAGAGGCTCTCTAGGTATTTAAGGTCCTTTAAAATCTGTCTCCAACCTATCTTTCCAAATTCCACATTCTGCTACCTCACCTATTCAATGTTCCAGACAAACTGACCTATTTGCACTTCCAATACATAACATTCTAGCTTCTATTTCCATGCCTTTGTTCTAGTTATTTCCTATGTCTGGCATATTTTCCTATCTCACTTCTGTTTTGAAATTCCTAACTCCCTTTTATACTCACCCAAGATACTGCTTTCTACATCAGGCCTTTCTTGACTAGTATTTACTGGTGTTTCCTAGACACAACTTTCCCCTGCCTACAACATGAGGTAAACCCAGGCCCTTCCTCCTTCCATTCAACAGGGATTAGCTTTCCTTAAGAGACAAAGCTGTCCCCAGGACTTCATTGATCCTAGCTTCCCCAGTGTAGCTACCTAACTGCCTAAATTCATAAAAAGTCCTAGCCGCAGGACTTTTTTGCAGGGTCATAGTGGGTCCCTCTGAAGGCTCAGTCACCATGTCCTTCACTGTATCCTGTCCTTATAACTAGAATACATTTCCATGAGGAGACAAGGGGCTACACACATATATATATGTATGTATAATCATATATGTATCTACATATACATCTATAAGTATATAAATGTATGTATATATTCATATATACATGTGGGACAACTAAATGGCACAGCAGATAAAGTGCTGGGCCTGGAGTCAAGAAGATCTGAGTTCAAATTTGCCTTCAGATATTTATTATCCGTGTGACCCTAGGTAAGTCACTTAATCCTGTTTGCCTCAGTTTTTTTCACCTATAAGATAAGCTCGAGAAGGAAATGGCAAACCACTCCAGTTTATTTGCCCAGAAAACCCCAAATGGACTTATGAAGAATTGGACATGGCTAAAAAAATGACTGAACAATAACTGAACAACAACAGCTTAAATATGTATATGTGTGTTTATGGTATTCCAGAAGTTTTAGGCCATTTTAAGATTTTAACTTTTCTGGACTATTAACTAGTTCTGGACTCCTGTGTATCTTGAATTTGTATTCTACTTATAAGTGGCCATTATATCATATATACAGGGTGTCCCAGAAGTTTAGAGTCCAGAACTAATCAGTTTATATTTCAATAGCTTTAAATGTTGCTAAAATTATCTTTTGGGTGATGGAAAAATTTTAAATTCACATTTAGAATCAAAATGGTTGATAAGATGTTTACATCTCTCCTTTTTCCAATATCATGTGTTTCCTGACTACAAGTACCTGTAGCTTTTATTGATTCTAGTAATCTGGGTTTCTGTCACTCATCCTGAGAGTATGCACACTAGTTAGGAGGGAAACAGAATTGTTTTATTTCTGTACAATACTTCAAAGTCCAATGAGTGATCATGATAACGTTTATGTTTTGAATATCTAAGTAAAGTTGTACAACAGACTATTAGTGATGTTAGAATGCAATTCAGGAGAGAAACCACAATAGATTTAAAATCTTCTGCCTAAAGATGATGATTGTGGCAATAAATGAGATCATCAAGGGGAGAAAGGGAGGAATGAAAATTCAGAAGGGAGACTTGGAATAGAATCATGTTAAGGAGGCAAGGGACAGATAATGATTAAACAAAGGAACTAGAACAGTAGTTGCAGGTAAAAGGGAAAACACAAAAGGTGAAAGCTGAGGACAGGAAGGAGTATCCAAGAAGAAAGAGAAGGTAGCCTATACTGTCCAAAGTTTCAGAGAACTCAAGAAGATTAAGACTGAGAAAAGGCCATTAGATTGAATTGTTAGATCATTGATAATTTCTAGGACTGTTTTCATAAGGTGGTGGTTTTGAAAGCTAAATTAAAGGAGTTGAAAAGCAAATAGATGGTGAGGAAGCAGAGGCAGTAGTGGGTAGGGGAAAAGTGCCACTTTTTAGGAGTTTGACAGTAAACAAGAGCAGGGATATAGGACCATATCTTGGCAGCATGGCAGTGTCTAGTGAAGGTATTTAAAGATGGAGATGAACCAGGCAGACGGAAAGATGCCAGTTTGTAGGAAGAGAATAAAGATGAGAGAGAAGGTGGGAATGATCTAACAGCCTAGAGGAGACAAGAAAAAAATGGGCTAAAGGGTACAGAAAGATAAATTAGCCACAACAAAGAAAAGGGTTTCTTCCTCTGAGCCTAGAGCTAACAAGAAGGGATAAATGAAGATGTGGACGAGACTTGAGATGAGAGGTAGGGGAGATGAGGGAGTACAGCAATGGATTATCTTGATATTACCAGTAAATATAAGATTAAAGTTCTGTTCTGAGAATGGGTACATTCAGGGGGTGTGCTAGGAACTGACCATTGAGAAATTTTCAGTGTAGAGATTGTAAATGTAAACATCTACTCCCCAGAAATCAGTGAACTACAAATGAAAGCTTGATTTATTGTTTTGTTGATTGACTCTAGACTTAAGAAAATAATGGAGATGCAGATAAAGAGTGTCATGAATACATTTTTTCCCCTAGAGAGTTAGTTGTTAAATATTTACAAGCACTAAGTGGGGTAGTATTGGGGAGGGGAGCTGCAAAAGGAGGTTTGGAACAGCTGCTATGTGGGAACATTAGAGTCAAAAAGAGTAGAACATGTAACAGTCAGGACCCAGTTGAGATTAGATGACATGAATTTTTAGTGGATCTAGCCAGCATGGTTGTATGATTCTGAACAACATTTTTAAGCAGTTGGGTTGTAGAAACAGAGGTGGGTAGAGGGATTAGCCCAGAGTTGAAGGTTGGCAAGGTTTGAAGTGCAATAGGTTTGAGGGGAAAGGTATTCAATAGTGGAGTATACTCCACTACATGGTTAAATTGTAGGATCAGTAATATCAATAGGATCAAAAGTGTATGTATTGGGGGTGGGGTGGGAGAAGATGAGTCATAACACAGTGCCTGATACACTGTAGGTGCTTAATAAATGTTTATTAATTGATTGGGAGAGCAGAGGGATGAACTTCAGGTCATACTGAAGACAAAGAATAAAATTAGGAAGAAAGCAAAGAGGAATATGGAAGGAAAGAAGTTAATGATCAGAAAGGAGAATTTCAGAATTCAAGATTATGGAAGTAGAACAATTCAGAATTATGTTGAGCTTTAATGGATGACTACCTCTGTAGGTAACTGAGGTACAGTAGAGATGTAGGTGATAGTAACTGAATTGGCTGATAAAACTTGGAGGCCATGGTATTTGAAGGGACATTAATGTGAATATTGAAGTCCCCAGATAAATGGTAGAGCATAGGTAAGGGAGGAAGGCTGTGAGCAAGGACTATCTTTTGCTTTTCTTTGTATTCCCAGCATTCAGCACAATGCCTGGCACCTAGTAATCATTTCAAAAAATGTTACTAAGCTCTGGAGAAAATGCCCAAGGATGAACTGTCCTCATTATAAAGCAAAGTTTCCCTAAATGTAAGATTAGTGAGAAAAAGAGATGTGGAATGAAGGGGAATTTATTAGTGCTAAAGTAAGCAGAAGCTTCAGAGGAAGAGATGCTCTAAGGAGATGAGAAAAGGTAAATCTGAGCTTATAGGGGTTGTGAGATTCTTTTCAGTACTAATTAGTACCCTTCTAATGGTGGTTCCAACAACCTATTTATAAAATACCTACCCTGTGCCAGGCACTTGCTAGGCACTAGAGATACAAGGACAAAACCAAAGCAGTCACTACCCTTAAGAAGTTTCCATTCTATCCATGAACACAAAATGTATGTACGTTTATAAGTATATACCTAACAGATACAAGGTAATTTTTTTTTTTTTGCAAGCTACAGTTAAGGCTTTATTTATTGTTTGGTGATTTTCTAGACTTAAGACAGTGATAGAGACAATGTTAATAATGCAGATTAAATTTATAATTGTGTCCCACTTACATCACACCCCACACACACCCACAAGCTGATTGTTAAACATTTACCAGTACATCCCTGCTGTGATATTTTTAAATTTTCATTGATCTTTTGTTTTTTACATCACCTTTCTTTCTGAACATATCCTTCCTCACACAATTAGCTAGTGATCTATCCAATGTAACAAAAAATAAGGAAAAAAAGGGAAGAAACAGTTCATCAAAATGATCAATCATTAAGCCTGACAGCGCATACCATGTTCCACATTTGTCCCCCACTTTTGCAAAGAAGGGAATGCAGTGGATTTTATCGCCTCTTGAAGGACAAGATTGATTGTTTGTAATACACTGTTCAACTTCTTTCCTTCTTTTTTTCCTTCCTTCCTTTCTTTCTTCCTCTTTCTTTCTTTCTTTCTTTCTTTCTTTCTTTCTTTCTTTCTTTCTTTCTTTCTTTCTTTCTTTCTTTCTTTCTTTCTTTCTTTCTTTCTTCCTTTCTTTCTTTCTTTCTTTCTTTCTTTCTTTCTTTCTTTCTTTCTTTCTTTCTTTCTTTCTTTCTTTCTTTCTTTCTTTCTTTCTTTCTTCTTTCTGCCTTCCTTCCTTTCTCTCTTTCTTTCCATTTACATTAGTGCAGTCATTGTATATATTGTAGAAAGGGTTTTGTAATCATGTTTCTCCATAAATAATATTTTTTGACATTCACTTGGGAGAATAAAGGATTGAAATGCAGCTCCTTTCTTTCATAAAGGGTTTATTCTCTCATAAACAGATTTTTATTTTGGAGGGCTTAATGATTTGCATTCATAAATAGAATATTCCGAAAGCATTAAAAAATGTATAGAAGCAGTCTCACCTTCCTAGGCTTCCTTCCAAAGCCATAAAATAAGGGGGTGGCATAAAACGATTTCAATGATCCCTCCTAACTGTAACATTCTATATCTGAAGTATTGTGAAACTCTTCACCCAGTATTTTATGTTCAAGTTTCAGGACTTCAGCTGCATGCCAATTGCACGGAAGTCTCTGAGCAGTTGGGCAAAAAAATAGCAGTCCTCTTACCACTTTTCCCTCTCTGCTGTGCTTCTGACTTTTCCATCATGTCTTATCTGCCTTCTCACTCTGGAACTCCTCTCAGCACCTACGGCATTCTCACCTGGGAACATCGCTCCATCATGCTGGCCCCCTTCTCCCTCCTTCCAAAGGCCTCCATTTGGGGAATGGGAACAAATTGACCATGCTTAATTCCTCTCCTGTTTGTACTTCTGACTCTCAGGACTTCACCACCATGCTCCCCACAAAGGAACTCTTTCCACCTCCCCCTACCTTTTCAAGGGTCTTTTATGCGTTATCTTCCCCCATTAGAATGCAGACTCCATGAGGTCAGAAACTGTCTTTGTTTTTGGTTGTATTTGTATTCCCAGTGCTTAGCACAGTATCTGGCATATGATAAGCACTTAATAAATGCTTGTTACCTTGCTGTGGATGGGGATTAAATTTCCTCTCTATACAAGTTGACTGAAAAGGTATTTCCACTGTGTGATCTAAAATTGTAGGGTCAGCCTTAAGGGGGAAAGAATGGGAAGGGACATGTGTGAAATAAGTAAAGAGACTACTGTTCTAGACTCTGGTAACAATCTCAGTGCTAAGAGATAGTAGCATCTTTGATCAACTATTAGCTGTTCTGACTCTTCTTTTGTCTCTCCTGTTCTTTTCTTTCTCTTCCCATGATCAAGCATAACTCTCATTAGCCAAACTGCTAACTTGTGAGCTGGAGAAGCAAACCAAATTATTCTTTAGACCTTTTCTTTAAATTGGCTGTTCCTCTAAATTTGTTGCCAAGGTTAAAGAAACCCTCTGATTTCCTTTAACTCAGATTCCCTAAAAGAGGGAGGTGGAGCTTTTCCTTTTGAACTGAGGCCTATATTTCTGTCATCCCCCTACCTTTATCTGCTTTTGGCTTATAGCTAAAAAAGTTGATCATTTCCATTTGTGGAATTACATGGAATAGGTTTACCAGTCAGTTAAGATTGATTCATATTCTTGAAAACATTTGTGGCATTCCTGTGAATGGACACTTTTACATGTCTGCATTGTATTCAGTCAACTGAAAAGCATGTATAGTAACAAGTGCCAACTGGGTGTTCACACTGTACTAGGTGCTATGGGTGGATGTAAAATAAACAGAAGACACAACCTTGTGCCTGAGTTGGAAGATAAGACTTAAATGCCAAGCAATCAGAGAACAATATGGAGGTCAACAGTCAACTTCTAAGTTGGTTGGAACAGACAATATGTGCTTTAGGAATTCAGAAAAGTGAATAATGTGGGCCAGAGTTGGGGCGGGAGTTCAACTAGGCCTTGAAAGATGCATTAAGATGTACCAAGGACAGATGAAATGAAAAGGCATTCCTGGTAACGGCAATAGTATTACTAAAGGCACAGAACATTGTGTGTTAGGAGGGACATTATGGAGTTCTGACTTCCTAGAGAAGAGAGATTTGTTGGGAATGATGAGAGGTATGTTGTTGCTGTTCAGCTGTGTCTGACTCTTCGTGACCCTGTGGACCATAGCATGCAATGCTATTAGGTTTTCTTGGGAAAGATACTGGAGTGGATTGCCATTTCCTTCTCCAGTGGGTTAAGGCAAACAGAGGTTAAGTGACTTGCCCATAGCTAGTAAGTATCTGAGGCCAGATTTGAACTCATGAGGATGAGTCTTCCTGACTTTAAGCCAGGCACTCTATCAACTGTACCACATAGTTGCTCTAACAGGGAATACAAAGATCAAATAAAACAAGTTTAATCCCTCTCTTGCACTCAAATATTTCAAGACAACTATTTTGTTCCCCCATCCCTATCCCCAAAATTGCTCTTCTCCAGGCTAAACAACCTGAGTCTTCTTCACGTGGCACCTCAGGGTCCTTTACCATCCTAATGTCCTCCTCTGCCTGTTTCTCAGTTTCTCAATAATCTTCCTACAATGTGGTGCTCAAAATTGAACATAGTATACCAGATGAGTTCTGACCAGGACAGAACACTGCATCATTTTCTTTTTTCTGGCTGCCATTTCAATAGGAGTTAAGTGAACTCAACTCCTTTTGAATTTTTAATACTGATCTTTTTTGTTTTTCAGACTAACTGTACTCTAGACCAATGGGGTCAAACTGAACTAGAAAAAGATCCCTGCAAGCTGCAGATGGACTTAGGAAACCACAAATTAACATTAACAAAGAGATATGGAAAAATTGGGACATTAATGCACTCTTGGTGGAGTTGTGAACTGATTCAACCATTCTGGAGAGTAATTCAGAACTATGCCCAAAAAGCTACAAAACTGTGCACACCCTTTGACCCAGCAATACCACCACTAGGTTTGTATCCCAAAGAGATTATAAAAAAAAAAAGGAGACGGTCCTATATGTACAAAAATATTTATAGCAGTTCTTTTTTTGTGGTGTCAAGGAATTAGAAATCAAGGAGATGTCCATCAATTGGGGAATGGCTAATCAAGTTGTGGTATATGATTGTGATGGAATATTATTTTGCTGTGTGAAATGACAAGAAGGATGGTTTTGGAAAAACCTGAAAGACTTACATGAACTGATACAGACTAAAGTGAGCAAAACTAGGAGATCATTGTATACCATAAGAGTAACATTGTATAATGATCAACTGTGAATGACTTAGCTATTCTCAGCAATGCAATGATCCAAGACAATTACAAAGGACTTATGATGAAAAACTCTGTCTCCAGAGAAAGAACTGATGGAGTCTAAATGTATATCGAAGCATACTTTTTAAACTTCCTTTATTTTTCTCTTCTGTTTGTTTTGATTTTGGTCTGTGTTCTCTTTTGCAACATGGCTAATGTGGAAATATGTTTTGCATGACTGCAAACATATAATCTATATCAAAGTACTTCCCTTCTCAAGGAGGGAGGAGAGAGAGAAGGAGGGAATTTGGAACTTAAAAATTATTTTTAAAATGTTAAAAATTGTTTTTACATGTAATTGAGCAAAAAAAATAAAATAAAAACATTCTTTAAGAAATGAACATTATTTATGTTGTATTTTTCTTTATTTTGTTAAACATTTCCCAATTACATTTTAATCTGTTTTAAGCCTACTCAGAAGTTCTGCTAGCCTTGAGTTTGACACCTGTTTTAGACATTCTTTCTACCAGCTTCTACTTGTGAAGTTGTTTTGTTTTTTCTTTTTAATCAACTTGTTATAGCAGAAGGGAGATAGCAGTGAACTTCCCTAACCTCACAAACTGTGACCTTTGGAACCCCTTATGTAGAGAATAATTGTAGTGGAAAGAATGCTGGTATTGACATTAGAGGATGTGAGTTCAGATCTTGATACTGACATTTATTACCTGTGTGACCTTCAGTAAATCACCTAACCTCCTTAGGCTTCATTTTTCTTATCTGTAAAATGAAAGGGTTGGACTAGACAGCAGCTAAGGTCCTTTCTAGTTCTAAATAAAAAGATCCTATGGCATTAACTTTCCCCTGCCCTCTTTATCATTGGTATGGTAGAAAGAATGCTGGGCTTGGACTGAAGAAACCTGAATTTAAATACCAGATCCAGCATATTCTAGCTCTGAGACTTTGGGCAAATTATTTAACTCTGCTGAGACTTAGTCCCCCCACTTGTAAAAAGAGAATAATGATATGTGCATCACTTATCTCACATGCTGGTTATGGAGAAGATGCTTTGTAAATCTTAAATAATACATAAATGTTAGTTTTCATTATTGTCTGGAACAACACCACAAATTTCTTGGTGAAATTTTAATTAATATTTATTTTAACATAATACCAGAAAAAGCTGGGCAACTCATGGTGGCTGTTGGCAGCTCTTAGTTTCCTATCTGTGTAGGGCCTTTTATGCATAAGTGCCTTATTGCTTCACGGGAGTGACTGAGAACCATCTAAGATGATTTGGCAGCCCTGAGGAGTTAGAGTGTAGTCTTTTTAGGAAAGACACCACACTTTCCAAGAAAATTTAGTAAAATAATCAGGTTGGGGTGAGAGAAAAGTCACTCTAACTAATAATAGAGTCAAAGCCTGTGACTTTAATCAGTGGCAAGACAGCAACAAACCCTGAAGAGAAAGATGCCTCAAAGGAGTAGTAAATCATTCTGTTGGACCAATATAAAGGCTACTTTATGGGTGAGGATGAAGAGGAAACTTCAAAGAAGGAAAGAATGCTATTGCTTTCTCCAAAAGAAAGCAAAATCCAAAGATGATACAAAGATCCTAAGTAGTTCTGGTGTGAGTCTTTTTATTTGCAAAAGCTCTTGGGTTATAGGTAAATAGGGTGAGCCATGATCAAAGGAAATCCTTGGTCTGGTACTTCATTGTTTAAACAATGAATGCTATAGGAAAATTGCTGTTACAACAAGCCAAACCAGAGGAAGTATGCTTAGACTTTTACTAATACCTACAGTGGTATGCAGATTAATTGGGACAAAGTAAAAATGATTTTGTTGTTGTTGTCCTACAGTCATGTCCAACTCTTTGTAACCTCATTTGGGATTTTCTTGGCAAAGATATTGGAGTGGTTTGCCGTTTCTTTCTCCAGCTCATTTTTTTTTTAGGTAATTGGGGTTAAGTGACTTGCCCAGGGTCACACAGTTAGTAAGTATCAAGTGTTTGGTCTGAGGCCAGATTTGAACTCAGGTCCTCCTGACTTCAGGGCCAGTACTCTATCCACTGCACCACCTAGCTGCCCCATCTCCAGCTCATTTTGATGAGGTCTAGAGATTTAGGGGTGCTGGGACCCCAAGATCAGAACAGAAAGGTCCTGCCCAAAAGAATTCAACCCAAGCCTTCTTTCAGCCAAAGACAAGGTTTATTAGAACATCTGTCATATTGGGCAGACTCTTAAGGAATCTGAGCACCTGTGAGCTATTGGCTAGTGGCTAGATTATGAGAATCAAAGCATCTTAATGGAGACAAGATGGACCTTATGGGAGGGATCTAGGAGTGGCCAAGTAGTCTATAAGGTAATAGAATTCCAGGGACCTGAACCACAAGGTCAAGGGAGAATAGAGCCTAGATAGGATTAAGGGTGGGAAGTGGCCATAGGGCTAGGCTAGGTCAAGGGTAACAGAGAATTGGGAGATTGGGCACAGCCACAATTAAAGGCCAATTGATGGAATTATGGCCTCAGGGGAACTCAGAGATCTTGATCAAGTGGGAGATTTCAAGGAGAATCCCTTAGACAAATGAGACTCAAATTCTTTTTGGGGTAAGGGGCAAAGGTCTCAGCTTGGGCCCATATCTCATCAATTTTACAGATGAGGAACTGAGGCAAACAGGGTTAAGTGACTTACCCAGGGTCATACAGCTACTATGTATCCGAGGTCACATTTGAACTCAGGTCTTCCTGACTCCAGGAATAGTAATATTTGGCCAAAATAATGAATCTAATGAATCTAATATTCTTCTCTTGGCTGAGAAATCTTGTTTCTGCAACTTGTTTCTGCAAGGTATGAAAGCACTGACATTGATTTAAATGGGAAAGGAGAAAGACAAGAGGAAGAGAAAATGAGATTTTGTGACCTTATAATGTCACTTAGGGAATGGGCAAGAGAAGGAAAGAAGGAGGGAAGGAAAGGAGTAAGAGAGGAAGGGAGGCAGAAGGAAGGAAAGAAAGAAGAGAGGGAAGAAGGAAAAGAAGGAAGGAAACGAAGGAGGAAAGAAAGAAGGGAGAGAAGGAAGAAGGGAGAAAGGGAGGGAGAAAGGAAGGAAGGAAAGATAAATCTAGCACTTACTATGTACCAGTGCTAAGTGCTGAGGATATGAATACAAACAAAAAGACAGACAATCCCTGCCCTCAAGCATCTTACTTTCTAATGGAAGAAGACAACAGATAAAAGGGAGCTAAAAGGGTGATTGTGGGGTGGGAGAAATGGATGTACTTAACATTGGGGCATGATTTTAAAGTTCAGAAAGTCTAGAACCAGTCTGAGAGGGGAATGAAGGCAAGCTAGTTTGGGCCCTTTCACAAAGTGGAGGATCCAAGAACTCACCTTTCCTGCTGATCCCCTAAGCTGTATTGGGCCAGAAAATTGTTTGACCCTGACTTTTTGTTAGTTCTGCCACTCCAGAATTCAATTTGAGGCAGAGAGGTTGGCATCACAAGTCTTTTCTCTCAGAGCTGGAAGTCAGACACAGTCCCAGAGACTAAAGAGACTTGATCTCTTTTTGCTCCTGTTCTCAACAATGTTACCCTGATGTGGTTGGGATCTGGGCCCCATAAAGGAAAAACCCTTGACTTTCCCACATAGCCAAATCTCTGGCATTAGCCTGAGGCTATAATCCCATCAACTGGCCTTTCATTGTGGCTAATTTGGCCACTCCTAGATCCCTCCCATAGGTTTTCTGTATATAAGGTCCATCTTGTCTCCATTAAGATGCTGGGATTCTTATAATCTAGCCACTGGTCAGATTCTTATAATCTAGCCAATAGTTTACTAATGTTCAGATTCCTAAAGAGTCTGACCAATATGGCACATGTTCTAATAAACCCTGTCTTTGGCTGAAAGAAGGGTTGGGTCAAATTCTTTTGGGCAGGACCTGCGTGTTGTGATTTTGGGGTCTCAGGACCCCTGAACCCCTACACTACATCAACCCCCACCCCTCATGCAGAGTCAGGGCGTTGTGCAATCCATATCTACCAATAAGGTAGATATGGGGCTCGGGTTATATTATGAAAGGAGAAATTGTCCATTTAAAAGAATGTAATGAGGCAGTGTGGTCTGGTGTGCCGAGGGCTAGCATGGGAATCAAAAATACCTAGGTTCAGGGCTTGCTTCTGACATGTCTAGCTGTGAGACAGGCAAATCACTTAACCTCTCAGTTCTTCTAGGTTACTCTCTAAGACCTTGAATTACAAATAAATCGATAGTATTGAGGGAGAAAGTTTCCTTATTGGAAGTTCCTCACAATGATGAAATCATAAGTCAGGACAAAGCAAACAAGCCTAAAGCAAAAACAACAGCCTTCTGTCCACAACCAGGCTTTAAAATCTGTAGGGACCCTAAAGGATTAATAAAGGAACCAAGTGAATGTACAGTAGGTTCAAATTAATCACTAAACACTTAGTTATCTGATGGGAGAGAGAAGCTCAGGATAAATGAGTCAGCTTAAGAGAAGGTAAAATTATTCCCTTCTGATTGGAAAGACAGTCATGGGATTTTTATAGAGCTTTTAATGCTGTTGGCAGCATTTTTATCTCCTTCCATCCACTTTATGGAATGGTAAGAGAGTATACAAGGAAGAAAAGAGAACCAGCTTAGCAATGCAGCTAGGAAAGGGAGATTTTTGCCAGTTAACTAAGATGCAGGAAAAGATCTTTTGCTAGAGAAAAGGACAAAGTACTAGAGTGTCAAAGGAAATGCTCTTCTCTAAAACTCTATACCTTCATTCTCTGCCAGATCAGTTAAGAGAGGGAGGACCTGCATTTCTACATTGAATCTTTAAAGACAATCTTCTCCTGAACAGGGATTTTGAGGATACAATCTATCTCTTTTTCTCCATTCTTTCCAATAAACCTACCTCTGTGATATTGGGCAAATTACATGAACTCCTTTGTTAACCTCATAAAATGAAATGATTGGACTAGATGAGTTTGGCTCTTTCTGAGTCAAAATTCATGTCAAAGTAGGGATCTTTTTGGCATCACATTTTAAATAAGAAAATCCTTGAATGCATAATAGTAGCTGAACATCAATTTGTTGATAAAAGGCTCTGTGATTTAGTAACACTTTTTAAATGAAAATGTATTTTATTCATCACAATAGCATCTACAAATATTTGAATGACATAATATGTGAGATGCCATCTTTACCTGCATGCTTATTATTATATTGTGTCATTTAGTGAGAGAGCAGCTGGCAGTGTTGGGCAGCTTTCATAGATGAAAAAGATGGCTGGAGGGATTAAGGTTTCTACCTTGATTCTGGTTTCATATCCACTTTATTTCATTTAGATTTCAGGAAAGGGCAGAAAATTCCCTTTCACAAGCACTTGTGGGGAAAAAGCACCAGATTCTTCTCAACTTTATGAGGAATAATGAGTACTCAGAAAGATCATGTAGCCAGAAATTGAGTGCTTTTGTGTGAAGATACATTTTAAAATATTATCACATGAAATGCAATTGATCTGCCTTGTTCCTTTTTTTTTTTCTTATAACAAATGTGGGCGTAGGGCATTGTTCATTCTCACCAAAAGGCCTTCTAACCCAGGTATATCTTGATACAGGGTGAGATTGCTCACTCAACTGCATTCAGAGGCTTTATTAGTGTTCACTTGTATTTAAGAAGTAATTGGTGGATTTGAGGACCTCTTGGAATTCTGTGGTCCTCTAGAGTTACAGGTTGCCATTGTTTTAGGCAATGGTCCATAGGACACTTAGTGGGCTGAAGCCTATTAAAGAAACAGAAATTTTGTGCTTGCATGTATGCAAGAGTAGGAGACAGAAAAAGAAGGAGACTGAATCCCCTACCTTCCAGATGGGGTTCAAATGGAAATTGACCAAGAGATGTGCTGCTGCCCATTGCCTTACTTTCCTGGGGGGAAAATGGTGAGGGGAGGACAAGTGTGATATCGAGATATCTCAGGAAGTAACATGGTACAGTGGAAAAAATGCTTGATTGGTTCAAATATCGGTCCCATCACTTGAATGAATTCTTCACCTCAGTGAGACTCACGTTGAGCTCCTATAAAATGAGAGTTAGACTAGGTAACTTCTAAGATCCCTTCAAGTCCTAAGTCCATAATTCTGTTTATCTTTACTTCCATTCTAGTCTGATAGGTATATAGAGTGTCCCAAAAGTCTCGGTGCAGTTCTAAACTTTAATAGATTTTGAATAGCTTAAAACTACACAATGATTTTGGGACGCTTGCTAGAGTTGCTTGTTGAATGCTTATTCCTTAGGTCGTCTGGTGGTTAGAGCAACATTGTACTTTCTTAGTAGCAAGGCCTGTATCTCAGGGCCAAAGGAGATGGTACCCTTTTAAAAGCAAAAGGCAGTTCTGATTCAAAGCCATTCTATCCTATTAATAACAGAAAACCACCTTGTTAATAAAGCCACATGATTCTTTTCTATCTGCTTTCCAGATTTATTATTCTGGGTGGATCTGGGGACGGAAATGTTAAGTTATTATGCCTCCATTCCTAATGGTTAGAAGACACCATGATGTCAATTGATAATGATGATACAGTTTCAAGAATGTTTAATCAGGCAAGCTTCTAACAAGAGGGAAAGTACCTATAAAGGATTCTTATGAAAATATGGCTGACTGTAATCTCTGGTTATCAAGAAAGATTAGACTAAAACAATATATTCTACTCATACTTGAGGGGAAAAAAATCAGTTCAATTAAACATTAATGGAGACCAGTTGAAGATTAGTGAGCTAATTGTACTGAAGGTTTATTTCTTTACATCTTTTCTAATTTATGTATCCACATAAGTAAGTAATAATTGATTAGTAAACAGATATAAGGAACAACATGGCTCTGTTCCAGTGTCCCTCAAGTCCCCACAGCTGGGGCCATTGAATACTCAGAATACTCAGTCCTACCCCAAGATCTGGGACCAATCTGGCTTCTAGACAGACATTATAATAATATATATAAAAATTCTTAGGTTCAAAGTTTGGCAATTTAGCATTGTCAGCTTTGTTAATAATTCTTCCTTGACCTCACATTGTGGTTCCAGTAAGATGATCCTAACCTTTTCTCCTGCCATAACCAAGCCAACAATAGCTTTTTATAGTACTTTAATCCCTGTCTCATTCTCCCAATATCTGATTCCTACATGGGTTTTGTGCCTACCCAAGTCCCTTCAAAACCCAAATTCTGGTTTGCTCTAATAATAGTAATAACACCACAATCTCTCAGAGTACTTCAAGATTTATAAAGAATACCCAACATTTATATACATGGCTTGGCTCTTCTCTTCCTCATAACATCTTAAGGTTATCACCCACTCCCTACCTTTTTTAAATTGAGTTCTTATCCACTCCTGAAAGCTTGCTTTAAATGCTATCTTCTCTGCGAAGCCTTCTTAGATCTCACTTGTTAGAAGTGAATTTCCACTTCTGAATAACACTTTTATTTATTCCGCCCTGATGCACTTATCATATATTATTGTATCTTTATACGTCCAACCATCATCTCTTCCTCCAAGGCTGTATATTTAATTAGGATAGGGATAGTATATTATTTAACTTCTACATCTTCCTCTAAAGTAGAGCTCTGCACACAGTAGGACCTTTAAAAGTATTTATTGAATTACATTTAAAGTATTCCCTTAAAGCAACCCTCTGAGGTAACTAGTCACCCAGCCCTTGACGCTCTTTGTTAGTAGACCTCCCGATGCCAACTGCCTGCTTATTTGAGTAGCCTCATTGCCTGTTGCCATAGTTCCCTAAAGCTACCATTCTACCAGGACACTGGCCTGATGTCTTCTACAAGTTCTCCTTTAGACCACCCACCAATGATCACTTCTCTAAACTCTTATGATCTCATCTATCATTAACAATAATAACTAACATTTGTATAACTCTTACTTTATGCCAGACACTGTGCTAAGTGCTTTACATTTATTATCTCATTTGATCTTCACAACAATACTGGGGAGTAGGTGCTATTATTATCCCCATTTTACAGATGAGGAAACTCATTTATAATACAAAAGCATACAGAGCATACAGAAGCAAACAAAGAGTAAGTGACTTGTCCATGGTCACAGAACTAGTAAAGCTGTCCAAGGCTGAATTTGAACTTAGGTCTTCCTAACTCCAGGTCTGGTGCACTATCCACTGTACCATCTAGCTGTCCAGTATCTACGCTCAACAACCTATGAAATATTATAATTATGTAATTATGCTATATGAGAAATGGTTGAAGGATCAAATGTTTTTTATTATGAGTAAGAGAAGGCTCATGGAGGATAAGAGTTGTTAATCCAATATTTGAGAGCTTGTCATATAGGAAAGAGAGTAGATTCTTGTTTGAAGATAATCAATAAACATTTATTAAGTACTATGTGTCAGCATCTGAGCCAAGTACTGGGATTCAAAGATGGAAGGGAAGTTCACTGCTCTCAAGGGGTTGACATTCTACAAAGGAGACAATATGTGTCTGCCTAAGTATAGTACACTAGCAACTGATTTATATGTGGGAAAGGAGGAGGGGGATCATGAAGGCTTCATAGAGGAGGTGATGCTTGAACACAGTCTTGAAGGAAACCAGGGATTCCAAGAGGTGGAGGTGAGGAAGAAGTTCATTTTAGGCATAGAGGATAATTAGTACAAAGACACAGAAATGTGAGATGAAACACAGAAATGTGAAGAATAACAAGGAGGCTAATCTGGCTGGACCATAGAAGGGGAATAATGTGATAGAACCAGGATCAATGAGTTAAAATCTGCTTGTAGAAAAGTAGATTTAAGCTTGACATAAATAAAAACTTCCTAAAATTAGTGCTGCCTGAAATGGAATGGGTTATCTTGATAGGTAATGAGTTTATCATTTCTAGAGGAATTCAAAAAGTCTGAATGATAACTTATTGAGGGTAGCACTGAGGAAGTTAATGCTTTGAGTGAAGATTAGATCAAATGGCCTCTATGGTCCCTTCCAACTCTTAGTCTCCATGGTTGGTTCTACAAAATTAGACAAGCATTAAGAAATAGATTTGATGATTTCTGTTACCTTTTGATAAAGTAAGAGTTCCTTATGAATATTTCTACCCAAATCTGGTGATGCATCATGTTCCCCATCCTACCCCCAGATGTGCATGTTCTTAGCTTCTACAGTAGATAATTTTAAGGGAAAAAAAGTTTAGTTTTTACTTCCTAGAAATCCTCCAAATGCTAATGTAGGCTGACACAGGACAATGTGACCTAATTCAGTAATTGGCTTTCTTTTATTACTATATTTCAATAAGTATGTGTGCATATGTATGTACAGAATCCTTCTTAGTCATTTCTGAAATGGAGCCAACTATGAGAGAAGGGTGGCAGAACATTGGCAATACTCAGCAACATTAACTGATAGGATTAGAACAGAAGCCAAATGAATGCTTTGCCCCTGAACTAGCACGATGAATTCTGAGTGGGAAATGGAGCTGAGTTGAACTCTGTCCAGCAACGCCCCAGCCCATAAATAGTATTGTTACTGGATCATTAAGAACAAGTATCTAGGACCGCTGTTCAACATGCCAGAATCTCCACCCCATGGTTTCAGCAACTCTTCATGTAGATGAAACGTTCTATGTGCTAGGGAAGTAACACAGGTATATAGAGCTTTTGATACCATCTAGCCCAGGGGTGGGGAACCTGCAGCCTGGTGGCCATATATGGCCCTCTAAGTCCTCAAGTGCAGCCCTTTGACTGAATCCAGTCAAATCCAGACTGAATCCTGGAGGGCCACATGTGGCTTCCAGCCTGCAGCTTCCTCACCCCTGGTGTAGTTTAACCCTCTCATTTTATGGAGAGGAAAAGTGAGACCTAGAAAGAAGTGCTTGACCGGGATCATATATCTGGAGAGGTATCAGGTCTGCATTCTCAAAATTCTACCTTACGTAGTTAATAACACTTGAATGAATTATGTGATAATGTGAAAATATACTGCCAGGCTCTAGATAACTGGGATGCTGTAGAATTGGGGTTTCTAGCACCACTCTAGGGAAGCTGGAAGGATGGCCCCAGCTGGAGGGGTGTTTCTATAGTCCTATTTGAGTACAAAGTCCAGGGTAATAATTTTTCAGTGCCTCAAGGAAGAAATCAAGCTTCCAAAGATATTGCATATGTCCTTACGAACCAAGAGAATGTTGCATACAGTAACAGCAATATTGTTTTAAGAACAACTTTAAACAAGTAAGAAATTTTGACTATTATAAATACCCAAATTAATTACAAAGGACATATGAAGCAAGACTCTATCTGCATCCAGACAAATAATTGAAGTATGTATAGAATGATTTTACACACACACACACACACACACACATCTGTGTCTAATAGTAGTCATCTTTAGGGTGGATGGGGGAGGGAAGAAAAAAGAAAAATTTACGTGATAATTTTATTACATGTTTAAGAGGAATAGCAAGTTGCTCATAATAGATTTGCAGTTTCGTGTGCAATCATCTCCTTTTATTATACTATGCTATGGAAATGCTTGTTTTATTCCATAAATTAAAAATAAAATAAGTTTTAAGAAATATTGGAATCTAATATTTTAGAGATTCTGAAAAAGTAGAAGCTGGAGAAAAGAGTTTATAGCTTCCCATACTTGTAAATTGCTCCTCTCTCCTTTGAGCTACAAGAGAATATTAAGGTGTAGTCCTGATGCTGGAGGTGGTAGGAAGACCTGAGTTAAAGTCCCATCTCTGACCCATGTGACAAGCCAATTAAATTGTCAGTGTCCTAGGCAACTCTTAAGAGTCTGGTGCAGCAGAGAAGGTGCTGACTTCAACTATTACAAAAAGTTTCTTCATCCAGGGAGTTCCCTGAACCAGGGATATCACAGGTAAAGCCCCTATGGCTACCCTTATCCTGTTGCTAGTACAGCTAGTTTAACACCTCATTATCCAGAATGATTTAAAGTAGACATAAAGGGTGATATCATAATTAGGGGAGCAAGGAAAAACTTAATCTGTCAGATTTATGGATAAGGAAAGAGTTTATGACCAAATAAGAATCAGAGAGGATCTTGAGAAGTAGAATGAATACTTTTGATTAAATGAAATTAAAAACAAAACAAATGTAGCCAAAGTTAAAAGGAAAGCAGGAGACTGGTGGGGGGGGGTAGGTATGGAATTTTACAGCATGTTTATCTGATAAAGGTCTCATTATTCAAATATATAGGGAACTGAGTCAAATTTATAAAAATAAGAGCCATTTCCCAATGTATAAATGGTTAAACAAAATGAACAAGCCATTTTTTCAGAAGAAGAAATCAAAGTTGTCAGTGGTCACATGAAAAAATGCTTTAAGTCACTATTGATTAGAGAAATGCAAATTAAAACAACTCTGAGATACTTCTTCACACGAAAAGATGAGCAGAATGGTTGCAGAAAAACCTAGGAAGTCTTATATGAACTGATGCAGAGTGAAGTGCGAAGAATCAGAACATTGTACACAAAAATAGCAATATTGTAAGGTTGATCAAGTATGAAGGACTTAGCTACTCTGATCAAGAAAATGATCCAAGACAAGTCCAAAGCACCCATGATAAAGAATGCTGTCCACCTCCAGAAATAGAAATGATGAATTCTGAGTGCACATTGAAATATGCTTTTTTTACTTTATTTTCTTTGTGTGTTTGTGTGTGTGTGTGTTTTCTTTTGCAACATGGCTAATATAGAAACATATTTTGTATGACTTCACATGTATAATCAGTGTCATATTGCTTGCTTTCTCAAGAGATAGGGGTAGGACAGGAGAGAGGGAGAGAATTTGGAACTCAAATTTAAAAAAAAATGAATGCTAAAATTTTTTAATGTAATTTGAAAATATTTAACAAAATAAATAAATGTGTTTTAAAAGCACCTTATAATCTAGCCCTTTTTCTGTGATTAGGTCAGTGAAAGACCAATTCCCTTAGACTGGTAATCAGTGATATGAGTGGGATTGGAAATTGATCCCTGGGGATTTGTGATGGAGGATGTTGAGAATTAGTGATTTGTTGCATAACGCCTGCTTGGGATCATTTCCCCATTTGCTTCTAATTATGCTCACACTCAAGTTCTGGTGTATTAGCTCCAAATCAACAGCTCCCTTTTTTCTATGTGAAGACTGCTGGAGCTCAGCACTGAGTGCACATATTTTTCAATATTTTTCATTGTTCCCTCAGAGTCTCCTGAATTACTCTATAGAAATTAACACTATGATCCAGGACTGACTGACTGACTGACTGACCGAATGAATGAAAAAAAGTATTTATTAAGTGCTTATTATGTGCAAAGCACTGGGGATACAAAAGAAGAGTAAGACAGTTTCTCCTCTCATAGTTGTTGTTGTTATTGTTACTATTGTCTGACTATCACAAGTACAATATGTTGTTGTTCAGTAAGTTTGACTCTCCATGATTCCATTTCGAGTTATCTTGGCAGATACTGGAGTGGTTTGCCATTTCCTTCTCTAGCTCATTTTACAGATGAGGAAACTGAGGCAAACAGGTTTAAGTGACTTGCCCAAGGTCACACAGCTAGCAAGTATCTTGAACTCAGGTATTACTAACTCCTCTTACTAACAGCACTCTGTCCACTGAGCCACCTAGATCAGCCTCGCATGGTGCTCACATTCTAAAGGGAGAGATAAGACATTTGGAAGGTTTCAGCTGCAGCTCATATGGAAGATCTCATGGTCCTTACGGAATAAAACAGATAATAATGCCTCTTCTTTACTGACATTTCCACTGATAAAATCATCTCATTTTCTGATGTTGAATCATTTAGCAAAGACTTTGGTGAGAAGAGTTTTCTTTGGGAGGTAAGGGGGTGGGGTAGAAGGGGTTTCAGTAACTGTGGCTATAAAGCCTGCAGGAACAATTGCCAGGCTGCTTCCCTATGGGAATTGTTTCCCAGCTCACAAGGCTTGTAGCTCCAGGATCTTTCAACATCTTGATCTCCAGTTGACTTTCAGATATCTTGAACTGAATATCTAGTAGACATCTTAAACTCAACATGTCCAGAATGAATTTATTATATTTCTCCCAAACCCTCCTCTGTCTCCCACTTTCCCCATCATTATAGAAGGCAATACTACCCTCCCAGTCCCCCAGATTCACAACCTCATGCTGGATTCCTCACTATCTCTCAACCCTATATCCAAGCTTTTGCCAAAGCCTACTGATTTCACCTTTGCAACATCCCTTCTCTCCTTTGACACCACCACCACTCTAGTGCAAGCCCTTATCACCTCATGCCTTGATTATTGCAATAGTCTGCTGGTGGGTCTGCCAGCCTCAAGTTTCTCCCCACTCCAATTCATTCTCCATTTAGCCCCTAAAATGATTTTGCTAATGCACAAATCTGATCATTTTACTCCCACCCCCACCACTTCAATAAACTCCACTGACTTTCTATTGCCTCCAGGACCAAATACAAAATACCCTATTTGGCATTCAAAGTCCTTCATAACCTATCCCCTCCACATTTCCAGTCTTCTTACACTTTACTCCATAACCCATACTCTTCAGTCCAATAACACTGGCCTCCTGGCTGTTCCAAGAACATGATACTCCATCTCTTAGCTCCAGGCATTTTTTTCTGACAGTTCCCCATGCCTAGAGTGCTCTCCCTCCTGCATCTTAATTATTGACCTCCCTAGATACCTTTAAGTCCCAAATAAAATCCCCTTCTACATGAATCCTTCCTCAACCCCTCCTAATTTGTGAACCCTGAACCCCATGAACTTCATGAACCCCAATTTGAAACAGAGTCTACTTTAAGAAAGAGACAAACAAAATTGGGGTTCATGTGTTCACAGTTTAATTTCTCAAGATAGCTTGACATGCATTGCATGGGAGTTCAGTCCAAAACTGGGCCTCCCAAGGGGGCCAGTTCAGAACTGGCTCAATTTGGGATTTTGGGGTACAGCATTATATTCAGAGAGTAGGTATTGGGTGGGTGTCAATCAACCGTGACTGGTCAACATACTAGGAGGTAGGTCATATTAAAATGAGCTTGAGTATGTGCTTTAGATGGTCCACATCTATTTATGTTGGTCCACAGAGGCCAATATCACCCTGCCATCAAAGGAAATACCACTCCCAGTCTTGGAAGTCTGTCTCCACCCAAACCTGAGTAGGATAAAATCAATTCAGGCCTGGGTTGGAGTTTGACCAAAATAAGAAGATTCAGTGCAATCTCATTTTCAGAGATGTCCTTCTGAAGAACTTTGGTCAAAAGGCTGGGGGCGAGGAACAGAAAACTCCGAGTCTCTAGGACACAGATTACCAAGAGAAATAATTTTTAACAAATTCCAGTGCTTTCCCTCTTTTAATTATTTCCTAGTTATACTGTATATAGTTTGTTTTGTATATATTTGTTTGTACATTGTCTTCCCCATTAGATTGCAAACTCCTTGAGAACAGGAGTTGTCTCTTGCCTCTTTTTGTACCCCCAGCACTTAGCAGAGTGCCTGGCACACAGCTGACTCTTAATCAATGTTTATTGATTGAGATGGTGGTCAAGGTGGGGGTGAGGGTTTGACCCTTAAGGCACTTCCTGCCTCAGTAGATTGCCAACTTATGCAGTTAGAGCACATTTTCATCTGCCTGACCTTAGAATTCATTCAGTCTATGCACTTACAACTCAAGGCTCACATATTCTGAAGGGAAAATCTGTCCTTGGTTGGCCTTCCTCCCAGTCCTTTCCTAATATTCTATTACAGGTTATCAGCTTCCCAGATCCAATCCCCATAGTACATCTTGTTCTCCAAGTATTTGCCTTCCATTCCCATATACACTCAACAACTGCTTCATTCTCTCTCCCCTCTCCCTTTTCTCCTCCTCCTTTCTCTTTCTCAATAATCACTCAATCACAAACACAACAGGGACTCATTTCATACTGCTACAACAAACAACTATTGCCAGCATCAGAAAAATACCTTGGAGCACTTTTATAGCCTGGTAGGTAATTAATGATTGATTGTGGATAACAGCAGAAACATATCCCATGGTTGGTTTCCTTGCCCAAGGGTTCCCAACCCTAATACTATTGATTAAATAAACACTAATAATGATTAATATTTCATATTCTAATAGTGCTTTTATCCTTTCAAAAGGCCATTCATATGCATTATTCCATTTATATCCACAAAACAACCTTATGAACAGCTAAGTAGGTTGGGTAGGTATTCCTACTTTACACATAAAGAAACTGAGCCTTAAGGAAGTTCAATGATTTCCCCAAAGTCACAAATAGCATACGAGACTCTAGCCCAGATCTTTCAACTTCTAGTTCAATGTTCTTTGCAGAGATGCAATATGACATATTAGAAAAAACACTGAATTTGGAGTTAAAAGATCAGGGTCAAATTCAGACCCTTTACATCTCTGCACCTTGTCTCTCTCATAGTAGCTAGCATTATATAGTATTTTCAAATCAACATTTCCCTAAAGCAGATTATTGTCATCTTAAAAAAAATAGCTAGAATTTATATATCATTTTAAGGTCTGCAAAGTACTTTACATATGTGATCTCATTTGATCCTCAAAACAATCCTGGCAGGTAGGTGCTGATGAGTAAACTAATGATGAAAGAAGTTAACTGACTTATCCAATGTCATACAGTCACCTAAGTGTCTGAGGCACGATTATAACTCAGGTCTTCTTGACTCTATGGCCAGTACTCTAAGGATTCCAGGTACCACCTAGTTCCTCAAATTAAGGACTTGAGTTAAAAAAAACCTCTGAGGTTCATTCTAGTTCTAAAATGCTGTGTTCTTCTAAGCATTACTTGATGCTAGTCACTTTCCATGAGAAGATGCAATGAGCTTCCACCGTGATAAATCTCTGTATATCAAGAAATGATTGATTGGTAAACATGTGATGCATCCTTGGGAAAGGGAAAGCTTGTGATCTGGTACCTCTCATCACAAGCATTGCACCTGCTGACAAACTAAGTGTGGTTACTGGCCAGACCAAAAAGGGAACTTCCAGTTTAGTCATGTAAGTACCCAACATACCTAAGAGAGCGATGAAAACATTTAGATAGCTTGAAAAATTCCATGGGTTAGGAGAGAGGAGACTCTGCCAGTGAGTAGTGCTGCTCTTACATGGTAGTAGTCATATCAATGAAGAAATATAAGTGGATGATGGGCAGCTAGGTGGCACAGTGGATAGAGATCTGGGCCTAGAGTCAGGAAGATTCATCTTCTTGAGTTCAAATCTGACATCAGACACTTACTGACTGTGTGATCCTGGGCAAGACAATTCACCACCTTTGCCTCAGTTTCCTCATCTGTAAAATGAGCTGGAGAAGAAAATGGTAAACCACTCCAGTGTCTTTGCAAAGAAAACTCCCAAGGGTCTGAAGAGTTGGATATGACTTAAATGATTCAATTCAACAACAATAATTAGGATGTGAGCTCCTTGAGAGGAGAGTCAGGAAGACCTATTAGAAGTCATTGTAGGGGCAGCTAGGTGGTGCAGTGGATAGAACACTGGCCCTGGAGTCAGGAGGATCTGAGTACAAATCCAGCCTCAGACATATAACACTCACTAGCTGTGTGACTCTGGGCAAGTCACTTAACCCCAATTGCCCACCAAAAAAACCAAAACAAACAAACAAACAAAAAAAGAAGTCATTGTAGTAGTCTAAGTAAGTGGTAATGAGGGTGGTGGCAGTGATTATAGGGGCAGCTAGATGGTGCAGTGGATGCAGAGCTGATCCTGGAGTAGGGAAGATCTGAGTTCAAATCCAGCCTCAGACACTTAGTAGCTGTGTGACCTTAGACAAGTCACTTAACCACTATTTGCCTCAGTTCCTCATCTGTAAAATGGGGACATCCTGGAGAAGGAAATGGCAAACCACTCCCATATCTTTGCTAAGAAAATCCTACGGACAAGTCTGTGGGGTCACGAAGAGTAGTACACGATTGAACAACATCAAAGCAGTGATTATAGAGAGAAGGGAGATGGATCCAAGAGATCTTATTTATGCAAGTAGAATCAACAGGATTTACCATCTGTTGGGTATGAGAGATGGAGAAGAAACAGACAAAACTAACCTCAGGTTTCACATCTCCAGCTGCTTACTGAATATCTCAAAATGGATGTCCTCTAGACATCTTAAATTCAACATGTACAAAACTTAACTCATTATCTTCCTCCCCTACCCAACTCTTTCCTCTTCCTAACTTCCCTATTATTATCAAGGTTACTATCATCCTCTCAGTCACCCAGGTATCAACCTTATCTCCTCACTCTCTCTCACCCCTCCCCCATGCCCGATCAGTGATCCTGTTGATTTTGTCTTTGTAGCAGTTCTCATTGACTCCCCCTACTCTCCTCTGACACTGCAAACACCTTACTGCAGGCCCTTATCACCTCATACTTGGACTATTGCAATGGCCTACTGGTTGGTCTTCCAGTCTTGAATGTCTCCCTACAGCTGTCAAATTTATCTTCCTAAAGCACATATCTGAACATGTCACACACATACATCATCCTCAAAAAACTCTAGTGGCTCCTTATTCTAGGATCAAATATAAAATCCTATTTGATAGTCAAAGTTTTTTATAGCCTGGCCCATTTCTGCCTTCCAGTCTTCTACAACTTATAAGCCCCCATGTTCTCTGTGATCCAGTGACAATGGCCTTATTCTTCCTCCCACAGCACTCCATCTCTTGACTCCAGGCATTTTTGGTTGTCTGTCTCTTGTGGCTGGAATTATCTCTTTTCCCTATCTCTGCCTTCTAGCTCCCTGGCTTCTTCCAAGTCTCAGCTAAAATCCCACCTTCTACAAGAAACTTTCCCCAGCACCCATAATTCTAGGGCCTTCTTTCTGTTGATTATCTCCAATTTATCCTATACATTTTCTGTTTCTATATAATGTTTTTGCTTGTTATCTCCCCCATTAGACTGTGAGCTCCTTGAGAGCAGAGACTGTTTTTTTCACATCATTTTGTAACCTCAGCTTGGCACGTAGTAGGCTCCTAATTAATGCATATTGGCTGACTGACTACCTCCTGAGGAAGCTCACTCTCATTTTAGATAACTCTATTGATATGAAGTGTTTCCTTATTAAAGCATAAATCTTCTGCACCTTTTACCCATTGGTTCTCGTTAAAATTTTGGGGATATGTGGAATGTGTTTAATTTCTTTTCTAGGTAGCAAGCTTTCAGATATTTGAAAAGAGGATTCATGGTCTTCCTTGTTTTCTTCTGCTCCACAAGGTTTAATGTGGATGAGAATGTTGAAATGGAAGGATAGAAGGTCTGTGGCCATAGAAATAGCTAAGTTTAGGATCTAGGAGTTGGCATGACTCTTTGAGATGGTGAGGACTAAGATTTGACCATACTGGTATGTATCTAAAGTAGAGAGAAGAATTGTGTGGTTGGAATTTGGAAGTGGGAGAGGGGTCAATTATAATGTAGATCTTGGTGGTATTAATAGTTCGCATTTATATAGTACCTCAAGGTTTGCAAAACACTTTCCTCAAAACAACCCTGTGAGGCAAGAACGCAAGTGTTATTAATTTCACAGATGAGGAAACTGAGGACCAAAGAGATTAAGTGACTTGCCCGTGGTCACATAGCCTATAAATGTCAGAGTTGGGATTCAATACAAGGGCTAGTGTCATACTCTTTCTCCTACTCAATGCTGCTACTCTAAGAAGGCAGGAGATGGGGTAACAAGAAAAATTTTAAGTAAGGTACCGAAATCATTGGAGAAGCTAGAGTAAGATGGATGACTATAATAAGGTTAGTGAAGAGATGATACATAAGGTTACTGGATTACAGGTTTAGAGCTAAAAGGGACTTTAGAGACTAGCAAGTACAACCTTCTCATTTTACAGATGAGGAAACTGAGGTACAGAGGTTAAGTGACTGGCTCCAGGTCACATAGCTAGTAAGTATGTGAGACAGGATTTGAACCCAGGTCTTCCTAACTCCAAGTCCAACATTCTATCCACTTCTCCATGCTGTCTGTCTTAGACATGTTTACCTAGGATGGAGAGAGAGACATGGTCTAGAAGCAGCAGTAGGAAGCAAAGAGTATGCCAATTCTTTTTTCTGGCCCTGTGACTCAAGGGGAATGGGAGGAGAAGGAGTCCCCAGTGGTTGCACAGGATGATATCTTTAAGGGAAAATATGGGATTCAGTTAAATCAAGGAAGTGGAAGAGTGTTGGTTGACAAGTCCAAATATATGAGGAAGTTTGTTTATGGCACAGCAAAAGTTCCAAAGGGAATATTGGAATGAATTAAGAAATGAGCAAGCCAGGTTAGAGTTGATCTGGGGAAGAGTTGGGCTCATCTGACAGGAAGGAGGTTTCTGGAGGAGGTAATAGAGGAGAGGCATCTCTGGGGAAAGATTTGACAAAACAAGGGAATGAGAGGGGTTATTGATTCAGTTAATTGAACAGGAAGGTGACTTGAAAAATCAATTAAATGCTGATACAACTCATCTGCCTGGAAACTGATCTAGACAGGATGGGCCTAGGAAAAAGGACTAGTTGAAGAAGTTCTGATCATGGAATGCAGGTGAACACACAATTAGATGTCTGTTCTGTGGTTCCAGAACATGCAAGTTCAATTTGTAGCTGGGAGTTGCATCTGGAGAACATGCAGAAATGACATGGCCTCATCAGAAAACCAGGGGGAGGGGAACTAAAGAGGTTAGGATTCTGAGCTCTATGCCAAACAGATTCTGTGACTGAACTGAATGCCAGTAATATAATTGTCTGTATATACCATACCTGGTACACCACCCCAATTCCTCAAATAAAGTATATAATTGAACATATACTGTGCTAAAGCATTATAGAGGAGAAGAAGTCCAGGAAAAGATTGGTGTAAAATTGTTGTCCCAGGGTAGCTGTCTTTAAAATAGAAACAATCTCAATTTCTCTTAGTGACAGTGGGAGACTTGACTAGTGACCAGTGTAGACTAGTATAGAGATCCAGTGCATTTCTTCCCCCAAGCATTTCTTTCTATAGTGGCAGGGGTAGAAGAGGGGATCAGAAAAGGAAGGTGGGGAAGGGAGAGAAGCATCAAGTATATGAGCAGTTCTTTCTTTCTTTGCACTTAGGCAACTAGTGTCTAAGGTACCTCAAGAACTGCCAGAATGAATGATGACTACCATTTCTGATGGCTTTGTCAAACGTCAATTTCCATCCTCCTAATAAATCTGAAACCAACATTCTAAATGGAATTCTTACTAAACAGAATTACATCAGCTTCCTGTTTCAATTCATTTGGCATCCATTAATACTCATCATCAATCAACCGTGGCTCCAATGGGGATGATAACCTTTCTTGCATTTTCATTATTCTTATATTTACTGCTATGTGTCACTAGAAGCTGAAGACTAATGGTCAGAATCATTTTATTCTGCTTCCTACAATATACCTAAAGCAAAATCAGTGGAAGCCACTAGTTCTTTCTGACAGCAAAAGCCATATAGACACTGAGTTTGTGGATGAAGTCCAGAAGTAGAATGAATTTAGAAAGCGTAATGGAATCCCCAGTGATTTTTTTTCTGTCTTCATTCTCTTTTAACTTTATAGCATTTGATATTATTGGCCACCCATCCCCTGCTTCTTCATACTATCTCCTTTCTTTTCTTATGCATCATTATGTAGCAGGGACTATCCTCCCTCCACCTTCCCATGCCTAGCATACTAAGAGTTGTCATTGCCTGTTTCAGGTAATCATGTGGAATCTAGGAGACCTGCTATTGGCCATGTATGACTCATTCCTGAGAGGCTTACATTGTGAGATGACAGAGAGTTACTTTATTGGCTGTGGAGCCAGAAGAGTTGATGACTCAATGGATATACAAAAGATAGAAGCTCCTATCTACCTATTCAGCTGTGGTTCATGCAGAACTCTTTGGAGCTACAGCCTAAGAGTCAGGTGGAGATAGTGCAGATCACGCATTCTCCCCACCCTATCTTCGAAGCAACTGTAAGCGCATGACAACTAATATGTCCTTCCTAGGGAAGCCTGAGTCTGAGATTGGGCTGTCTCTTTTTGGGTTTGTTTTGTCCTGATCTTTCCTCAAAAGAACAAGTATCTTAAGATGGATATAGCTACTCTTGGGAGTGATCTTGTGAATTCAAAAGGTATGGAAGACTTGGGTCCCATAAGGCTGGAGCTCACTGATGGCAGAGGATGCATTGGGGAAGTTGGCCACTGACAAGAAGATTTGGTCAAGCTTGGACAAGCTATCAGCAGAAATTTTCCAGGAGTCACCTGGACATGCAATGACAAAGTTAAATATAAAATGCATAATTAGCAGTAGTATTGATTGCTTTTGTGTTCTGGTAAGGTTTGAGTATTAACCTCCCTGAAGATTGTAACAGTACGTATAAGGTAAATTATGGAATCCTGCTCTGTTAATGAATGCCCTAGAGGGTTTTAGGGTTTTTTTTTAATGTTTAACTTTTTTTGTACGTGTGCAGGAATAAATAAACTGTTCCCTACTTGATTTATATTGTACACTGAGTACCTGTTTACTCCACACTTTTAAGGGAGGCCCTAGACTGTGAGTCAAAAGTAAAATCATCCCTGGGGGCAACATAGTGAAGGATTTTACATGCGAAAGAGCATGAAAAAAAAAGTCCCATCTCATTAGAGGCAAGCTCCCTCAGGACTGAACCCAATCAAATCATATGCTTGGGTACCGAACAGGAAGTAGGCATCCAGTCACTTTGGTGACCCAACAGCAGTTCCTCAAGGCAAGACATATTTGGATAGTTCTTTTTACAGCACTTCTCAATTAATTCTCTCATTTAACAGTAGTAGCTGACATTTACACAAAGCTTTAAGGTTTTCAAAGTGTGTTATATATTATCTCACTTGATTCCAACTTTTCAATGATGTGGTTGGTACACAGAAATGAACCCAATACTTCATATATGGTCTGTCCAGGGCAGATAGAGTGGGATGATCACTTCTTAGCTTCTGAACACTATATTTTTATGGTTGTTTCTATGATTATAGACTAAGATTGAATTAACTTTTTTTGACTATTATAGCACACTATTGGCTCAAAATCTCCACTTTCATGTTTGTGAATTATGAAATTCCCTTATTCCACCTCTCCTTCTGCCTTGGAATCCCAAACCTTGTTTTTTGTCCACCTTCAGTCCCTTGACCCCCCAGTCCTCTCTGCCAGGCCATCATCCCTGCACTAGCTACACTCTCCTCCTTTCCCCGTCTTGACTCCTTGGTGAATTTACTCAACTTTACACTATCCTTTTCTCTTGAGTTCCTTGCACTCTTATCCTGTTGCCAGTCTTGCCCTGCAAAGGATCAGCCTTGGATCGTCCTCACCATCTGCTACCTTAATTCCTATGTGTATGCTGCTGAATGAAGCTATAGAAACTCAGCAAACCTTGTGGACTGAGTCAATTACAAATTTATGTTGCATAATCTCTATTGGGCCATCATTGCTGCAAGACTGTCCTTTTAAACCTCACTAATTAACTCACTACCTCCCCCACCACCACAACCACAGTGGCTCTTCTAAACCTTTTCATGCCTTCTCAAACCTCCCATGGTTCCCTCTTTCCCTATTTTCTCAGCTCTCAGTAACACATCATATTTTAATGGAAAAAGAAAATGAGACCATTTACAGAGTACTCCCTCTTCTCCCTTCTTCTTCTCATATCACATCACCCAGGAGTCCTCTGACCTTATCTCCTTCCTTTACCCCTGTCTCATATAAAGAAGCAGCCCTTCTCCTTGTCAAGACAAACCCTGCTACATGCTTAGGTAATCACACTTCATTTTGTCTTCTCCAGAAAACTGCCTTTTCTATCATCTCCATTCTCATTTATCTTCAATCTCTCACTGTCTACTGACTGATTACTTACTGTCTATAAACATACCCATGTCTCCCTCATCCTCAAAAAACCCTCATTTGATCCAACCAGCCTTGCTGGAGGTCATCCTCTGTCTCTCCTCTATCTCTTTTATACCTACACTCCTTGAAAAAATAACAGGTGCCTTCACTTCCTTTCCTCTCACTCTCCTCTCTCTACAATGTGGTTTCTAACGCTGTCATTCAAATGAAACTCCTCTCTCTAACATTACTAACAATCTCTTAATTGCTAGATCTTATGGCCTTTGCTAAAGCCTTGTACTCCTTGACCTTTTTCTTTGATTTTTTGGGGGACTATAGGTGTAGTAATTACATAACTGGGTCAAAGGCAACTTTCTGGGCCAAAGTTTGGTGATTCTCTGGGCTCTGTTCCAAATTTCTTTCCAGAATAGCTGGACTGTTTCATAACTCCATCATTAGTGTACCTATTTCTACCACAGGTCCTCCAACATTTATCAGTTCCCTCTTTTGTTATCTTTGTCAGTTTGCTAGGTGTATGGTGCTACCTCAAATTTGCTTTAATTTGCATTTCTCTAATCATTAATGATTTAGGGCATTTGTAATATTGAATAAATAAATAAATTTAGGTAGTATTATTATATTAGTTTGATCTACCCATAAGCAATTAGTGTTTTTCCAGTAATTTAGTTATTATCTTTATTTCTACAAAAAGTGACCGTATCACCCCTTTACTCAATAAACTGCAGTGACTTCTTATCACTTCTAGGATTAAATATAAAATTCTTCATTTGGCATTCAAAGACCTCCCTAACCTGCCCCCTCCCACCTTTCCAGTCTTCTTACACCTTACAATTCCTACATATTCTGATTACACTGGCCTCCTTGTTATTCCTCAAACAAGACATAATTCTGGACACTTTCACTGACTGTCCCCCATGCCTGTAATGCTCTGCTTCCTCATCTCTGCCTCTGGATTTCCCTGGCTTCCTTCAAATCCCAATTAAAATCCCTCCTTCTGTAGGAAGCATTTCTCAATCCCCATTAATACTACCAACTGCATTTTGTTGATTATTTCTAATTTTCTAATTATTTATGTAGCTTGTTTATATATAGTTGTTTCCCATCTTGTCTCCCGCATTAGACTGCAAGCCCCTTAAGAACAGAGGCAGTGTTTTATGTTACTTTATTTCCTTAGCATTTAGCATGGTGCCTGACACATAGTAGGCATGTAATAAATGATTGTCAGATGACTGACTAATTATAATTAACCCCTGGGTGAATTTTGGTAAACAAACTTCTACGTACTTTATAGCTCTATAGGTATTTTGAATGGATTTTCTCTTTCTAGATCTTCTTGCTGTGTTTTTATTAGTTATACATAGGAATCCAGTGATTTATGTGGACTTATTTTATATTTTACACCTTTACAGAAGTTATTATTTCAATTAAATTTTACTTGATTCTCTAAGATTCTCTAAGTACACCATCATATCATCTGCAAATAATGATAATTTTGTTTCCTCTTTGCCTATTCATGTTCCCTCAATTTTATTTTTCTTATTTTTATAACTAGCATATTTAGCACTAAGTTAAATAGTAGTGTTGATAATGGACATCCTTGTTTTACCTGGATCGTATTGGGAAAACCTCTAACTTTTTTCCATTACATAATGTTTATTGTTGGATATTATTTACTATATTATGGAAGATCCATTTATTCTTATGACTTAGAAAGTTTTTAATAGAAACAAGTATTGAATTTATTAAAAGTTCTTCAACTTTTAATATCACATGGTTTATTACTTATGTTATTGAGTTTATTACATTTATAATATTTCTTACTTTGAATCAATCCCCCATTCATTGTATAAACCCAACCTGATCATAGTATATAATCTTTCCAATCTATTGTTGTAGCCTACTTGCTAATTTTTTATCCTAAATATTTGCATCAATGTCCATTAGTGATATTGGTCTGTAGTTTTCTTTGTTTTGTCTTTCCTTGGTTTAAGTATCAAGACACTTTTTGTATAGTAGAAAGATTGAAAAGGTGCCTTACTTTCTGATTATTGCAAACAGTTTATATAGTATTAATTAATTATTCTTTGAATATTTGATAGAATTCACTTGTAAATCCATCTGATTATAAAGTTTTTTTCCTTTGGGAATTCTTTTATGGCTTTTTCAATTTCTTTTTTGTGATATCATATTACTTTATTTCTCTTTTTTTGTTAATCTAAATATTTTATATTTTTGCTAGTATTCATCTATTTCCTCTGAAGTATCAGTTTTATTAACATATAATTAGAAAAAAAAGTTGTTCATGATAATTTCCCTTTTTTTTCCTTCATTTGTTTTGTTCTCCTTTTTCATTTTGGATATGAACAATTTGATTTTCCTCTCTTTTAAAAATAAAATTAAATAACTGTTTATCTATTTGGTTAGGTTTTTTAAAAACTTTATTCATTGGTGTTAGTTGAGATTATTGTTTGTAAGAAGAAATATGTCTTCATGTTATAAGAGATTCTGAATTTTTATAACATAAAAAATCAAAATTATGTACAGCTGTTCCCTTGATCTTCATTTAGGGTGCTTCTTGACTCCTTGTGATAAGGCTGGCTTAATCAGCTAAGCTGACAAGGAGTTCCATTCTATCCACTCTTGCATAAAGTCACAATTGATTTTTAATGTACTTTAGTTTTGGAAAAAGTACACATTCCCTTTGCATCAATGTGAAGAGTCAAAACTAATGTGCAGAGTGACCTCAGAAGCAGTGGAGCGGTTGATTTTCAGAGTTATAGAATTGTGAATAAACATTATTAAACAATTTCTTACTGCAAACGGTGATTTAAAACATCCTTATTCAACAGATGCTTCCATCAGGGAATTGTAATGTATCAAACAGTGTGTTTGCTTTTAGCCTGCTGGTCAAAGCTGGGGAGCAGTTTGACCCAAATCACTTTCCGATGACTTCATTTCCAACATTAAGTATGAGATTTCTTCAACCCAAATTCTCTGCTCTCATCAAATTTCTTTCTTTGTTGTCTCATCCATAAGCATCATACTCCTGCCCACATTTATGCCTTTGTTCACACTACAATATGGCTATAATACTTTTTGTACTCTTCTTACCAGCCGTCCTAATCTTATCCTTTCCTTCAGAGATGAAACTAAGAGTTCTTTCAGCTCATGGGAAAAAAAAAAACCAGCATTGGGGGAGGGGAGAGGAGCGGATTGCAGCAAAGAGGACCATTCTACTGCAAGTGTAGTCAAAAAGATGAAGCTATGTATCTCCTAGAACTCTGGTTCTTAATCTGAGGTTAACAATACAACCCCAAAAGATCAAGTTAGTGGATAGATTTTAGGGGATCTGTGAACTTGGATGAGAAAAAAATACAACTTTGTTTTCATTAACCTTTGGTTTCCTTTATAATTTTATGCATTTTATTTTGTACATTTAAATTATTCTGAAAAGGGGTCCATGGGCTTTACTAGACTGCCAAAGGGGTCCATAATACAGACAAAATTAAGAACTACGGTCCTTGGGAGCCCAGCCCTATTTCCACGGGGACTGGAGGGGAAGGTAGATCCTGGCTGAAGCAGTAATACAATGACAGGACTCTGCGATGTGTATATGGATCCAAGCAAAGGAATAGGGGTTGCATTACCAGTGGAGGACCATGAAGCAAGGTGTGGGGACAGCAGCTGCTGCAGGGAGGAAATGTACTCTCCTGGGGAGGAAGCTCACCCCACTCCCTTCATATCAGAATGTTGGCACAAAGCCCCAGTCTGCTTCTCCCAAACTAAACCCCAGACTTCCCTTGTCCCTTTCTCCTCTGTCCTCCCCTCTGTCTTGTTGACTTCCCCATGCTAGTCACATCTCTGCTTCCTTCAAAGTCTGGTTTACATCTCCTCTCCTTTTTTTCTCTTGTTTTCTTTTTAGTGAGGCAAGCAGGGTTAAGTGACTTGCCCCAGGTCATACAGCTAGTAAGTATTAAGTGTCTGAGGCTGGATTTGAACTCAGGTCCTCCTGACTCCAAGGCCAGAGCTCTATTCACTGTGCCACCTAACTGCTCCAAAAGCTTATTTTTTTTTTAATGAGGCAATTAGGGTTAAGTGGCTTGCCCAGGGTTACATAGCTAGTGAGTGTCACATATCTAAGGCCAGATTTGAACTCAGGTCCTCCTGACTCCAGAGCCAGTGCTCTATCCACTGTGTCACCTAGTTGCCCCTATTCCCCTCCTTCTTGATGAACCAGAAACCTTCTATATAGATGTGTGTATGTATACACACACACACATACACACATATATGTGTATGTGTACACACATATATGTAGATGTGTGTCGTTGTTTGTCTTTGGTTCTCGAAGAAGACCATGACATCAAAAGGTGATGCCATGACATGCAAGTGAATTGGATTTAAGTGAGGGAGGGCTGTGCAAAGTTACCACCCTCACTCCTCACTTTCTCCTCCAGAGCCACCTGGGTCCAGTGGCAAGATATAGATCTGGATGAGTGGAGATGGCTCCTGTGTACATATATATATACACATATATACACACACACATATATATGTATGTATATATGTATATGTATATGTATGTATATGTATATGCATACACATATATGTATATACATGCGTGTACACACATGTTGACACATATACATACATGTACACAATATAATGTCTGCATTTATATACATATGTATATGTGTATGCTTGTGTGTATTATATACACCTATATAGATATGTATACATATGTTGATGTGTATGTATGTATACACCAATAATTTTTCCATACTGACATAAACTGATCATAAAATATCATGGATATTTCTGTCATGACAAGGTAGAAAAAGTCACCAGTGCCAGCTGCTTCAACACAACAAGCAATAAGAAAGGTATGTGGGATGTGGGGCAGCCCTTTCACACTCCTTCTATCAGCCTGTACCTTTGCACAGATTAAACCAACAGCAAATCGATAGGACCTGGCTGCTGTTCAAATCGGCAGATGTATAAAATTCTAAGGACATAAAATTTTAAAAAAACAAAGAAGGAAAAGTGACTTTATCAGTGTGAGTCAATGCTTCACACAAGTTAAGAAATCATACTCCTCAATAAGAAAATTAAATCTTATATACAAAATCATAAATTTAGCCATAGCTTTAAAGGACCTTATAGATCATCTAGTCTGGTTCCTTTATTTTACAAATGAAGAAACTGAGGCTCAAATGGGTTAGCTAACTTCCCAAGATCATACAGGTAGTAAGTGGCAAAACCAGGATTTGAACTCAGGTTCTCCAACTCCAGAGATAACGGTCTTCTCACCCTCTTTTCTTCTCACCCACCTTCTCACCCACAATTCCAGCATTTTCTTGCTTCCCACAAGGAATGTGAGTCTCTTATTCATCCTATTATAATGTCTAGAATAATTGTGTCTCTGATAAGAGAACCACACACACTGTACAACAAGGATTAGAAGGGTCTTCTGGGTGAAGCCTCAAACACTAACTGACCTGAGGAGTTAGTTGTGTTTCTGGGAAGAATTCTACTACCTCATTCCCACCCCTGGTCAGAATAGTCACTCCAGGTATAGAATTCACATCATTTTCCTTAATTAGAGTTGGAGGATTTTCAATCAATGTGGAGAGGAAGGCAAGGATTCCTTCAGTAATGGTGGGGTGAGTGGGAATGGAGGGGGAAATGGGGGGATGGAGAGGAAGGAGGGGAGGAGAAATGGAAACAGAAAATCTTTGTTATGGAAAGTCATTTCTGACTTATTGACTAATTTCCTTATATCCTTGTTTTTGAGCATCCATGAGTCATGATCCTTTTTGGTAAATAAAAAACCAACTGTTTACTCTTATAAGAGCTCTATTAGGTAATGTCATCATTGGTAGGGTATAGCTCACTAATGGCTACTCCCTACAATTAGGCACCCTGCCACAACATCATTTTAGCAAAGTGAAAGAGAAAACAACAAGAAATTGGCCATTTTTACCAGTCACATCACTGCTGCTACCTTCTTAGTTATGTGCTCCCAACCATCTCTTTATGCTAATGGATTAAGTACTAATTAAGTTGGCTGATTTTTTATACTTTCATATCAATTATCTTTGTCCCTTGATATAACAAATAAAGAAAACATGGTGGTTAATCTACAAAGAAGGAGGGAGCATCTATTTCCACTAGCCCTGAAGAAGCATCAAACTCTGTCCTACTCTGAAGTTGTCTATAGACAGTAGATAAAAATAGGGAGAGCCTTGACCTCAAGAATAGTGCAGCAAAATTAATCCTTAAACTATAGCTATAGAACTGATTTTTCTGACAAGAGAGAGGAAGAGAGAGACAGACAGAGAGATTCTCCACCACCAACCCCAACACCACCACTACCACCATCAAAGGGTAATTCCCTTTCAAGGACTTTTCTGTATGGTTTCAGCTGCCTTTCCTCCAGTGACTCAGAATCCTATGGTCTTGTCAAATGAAAGAAGGATTTGATCACACATTGTGATGAAGTTATAGTAAAGTTTCTCAATACCAAGTTTGCCCTATTGATTGATTGACTGATTGGAGTGGAGCCTAAGTACAAGATTCTGGGTCCAAGCCCTGATATTTCCAATCATTGCTACAGAAGGGAATGTAAAGTTTTCACTATTATTAGAAAAAGGATGAAATCAAGAGGATAGCTAGAGGAGTCAACTTTAGAGGGAAAAAAGGGATACCTCTCTCTGACTAGTGAGGAGACAGAATGTAGATAAAGTGGGAGAGATATGCTAAGATGAACACTATGGAAGATGAGTTATAACAATAAAAGACCCTATGCTTCTTGCAACGCTACATGAGTTTTATCTTTTTTCCCTCAAAGTTTAAATAAATAAATCCTCCAGGCAGGTCTTGTAGAAGGGGATTTGACTTCTTTAGCTCTGAGAACCAGTAACTGGTTCTGGGCCAAGTAACACCCTTAGATAGATAGACATGTCAACATTATAGGAAGAAAAGAAGAGCAGGAAAAAAAGAGTGGGAAAGTTGAAGAAGAGAAAGGACAGGACACATAGAGACGGGAGAAAGATAAGCGTATAATAATAGCATTTCTATAGCTCTTTAAGGTTTGCAAAGCACTTTACAAATATTATCTCATGTGATCCTCATATCAACCTTGGGAGGTAGGTATTATTATTATCTCCATTTTGCATCTGAGGAAACTAAGGCAAACATTAGTTAAGTGACTTGCATAGGATCACACAGCTAGTGACTGAGGTTAGATTTGAACTCAGATCTTTCTGACTCCAGGTCCGGCTCTCTACGCACTGTAGTAACATAATCACCAACAACTGCCATGCAATGCTTGAGTGTCTCAGGTTATCTATTTCCATTGAGAAAATAGAAAGGAGGAGGAAAACACAGTGAAAACAAAGAAGAAAAAGGAAAAATAGTCATAGTACTTGTATTCTTTTTACTCCTGTAGTTTTGTTTTTCTCCTGTAGTCATGTTTCATGAAACATGAATCCAAAATTATGTTTTAATAACAATTCTGTTCAGCAACCTTCTTCTCTCTTCTTCCCTGAAAGTAATAAACTTCTTAAAGTGTTTCAGTGTTGTGTATCATTCAATAATTTTAATACCTTTTTGTGTCACTATTTGATATGTCAAATAGCAAAATACAATTGGAAGGTGTGTATCTATTAGTAATTTTAAAAAAGAAAGTACTGTTAGCAACTGATATTCAAGAAATCTATTAATTTAGGAGAACGTTGACATTCTTAAAAGATACATGATGGAATCATCTATGTCCTTTATTATTGATATTCTTGCCCAGCCTAGAAACTGTTCAAAGTAAGGTGTTTCCAGTCACTTAATGGCTGACTGGAATTATTGAGGGTGTGGGGTGAAACTGAATGACTCAGACGTTCATCTAACTACCAGGAAATGGCCAATATGAAGGCCACGATTCCTTCACAAGTAGTGGACACATAAAAGTTCAGGACAAAAATCTAGTCAAAACAAATTGGCTTAATGATGAACTTCATGCAGTCCTGCAACAAGACAAGGAGAACCCACCTCAGCAGCCTTCTCAGTGCACAGTCAACCTCAGAAATTATATGGTAATTCTCACCTCTACCTGTCAGCTACTCTCATTTTATAGTTTTGTGAGAGCTCTCAGTATTGAATCCAATTAACTGATCTTCTCATTTATTATTTCATATTTAGAACATCTGACATTTGCAAAACACTCTGAAATCTTTTGAGTGGTTTATATTAAATTGTTCCTCACCCCACATTTACCATATAGGTTGCTGTTATTCCCTGGATTTTTCAGATAAAGAAACAACCAGAATAAATGACTTGGGCTTCTTCTACCTAGGTAAGGCAGCCACTGGTGCCAGTTAAGTATTACCTAGTCTCATGGTTGTTTGTCACAACACACAGGAGGGTCAAGAATTTGGAGCAAGCTAAGAATAGGATCAAGCAGGTTGGGACCATCATTATACAATCAAGTAGTCAAGCAAGGAGAAGAGTATGTGCCCCTTTCTGAGGTATAAGAAAGGCCTTTCTTGGACCCAAGTTCTGAGTTAATGCATTGAAATAGTGTTAAGGATTACAGTCAAAGATTTAAGGCAGAGGGAGGGAACAAGGCAATGTGGAGTGAGTGGCAGTCTTGGAGTCCAGAAGATCTGGGTTCAAATCTTAATATTGACACTGTATGACCACCTAATCAAGCCATTTAGCCCCCCTGTGTCCTAAGCAACTCTTCAAGACTATAAATTGCAGATCAGTTGCTAATTTGCTTTGGTAGAGGGAATTTCCTCACCTGGAGTCTCACATATAATAAATCATCAATGTGGGCCAAAAACACAAACAAAAGAAAAACTCTACCTGAAGTAGAGTAAAAGCTACCTTAAGAAGAGTCCCCTAAAACTATCTCTCTATGCTACCCTACCTTGCTCAGGATTGTGCAGAAAATTTATGGCACAACATGGATTGGAACAAAACCTTTACCAGTCCTGAATTCTAATCCCTGCTCTGCTACTTGCTTCCAACTAGTGTGACCCTGAGCAAGTTATTTCAATGAATGATTTATTAAATATTTATCAAACATTTATTAAATGCTTCCTCTTAAGTTTCTTCATCTCTAAAACAAATGATTTCTAAGTTTCCTTTCATCTTTATAGTTTATAATTCTCTTTACAAATCTGGCTCTGACTCTATGAAAATGCAAGTAAGTACTTAGCCTTTCTTGATTTCAGCTTAAAGAAAAGTGAGTTCTCTGAGATTGCATTGGTATTGAAGATCAAATTGTAAAAACCTTCCCAGATTTGGGGGGGGGGGGCCCATGGGGCTAGAATTCCTTTATTTGTTTGCTTGTTTTTATTTATTAATTTGATTTGTTTTTCTATTTGTTTACCTGGGGGGTGGGGTGGGGTGCAGAAGAGGTAGATTTACTGGAAATGTTGGCAGTGAAATACGAAGCCAGAGAAATACTGCCTAGAGTTTCACAGCTTTTAGTGAACATAACATGGATTTCTTCTCTCAGAGGCGCCATTTTCACTTTACACATACAATTTCCATCATAAGAATTGCTTGTCAGGATAAAGTACCTGATTAAAATACTCCTGAACTTTGTTACCTGTGGCATACTCTCCAATTCTCTTTCAGGGTTAATGGCTTTGAGGATGATATTTCAAATCAGTCATGTCCCTCCATTTTACTCTGCAGCATTGTGGGAAAGTTAGGCAGCAGATTGAATTGATAGTATGATGCTGTTGCTACCACTTTGTATTTTGAATTACAAGCTTAGCACCAGAGCCTGGGTATTTTCTTCTAAGTGATTTGCTTACTAATGCCATCCACTCCCACCACCTAAGTAGTGGTATTTTGGCTTTATGGTCCAAATAACCAGACATGGTTGAAATGGTTAATTGGGAGAGAGATTAAATTTTTTTTCCCATTTAGTTATTCCTTTTATCTTCCTCCCAACTTCCTTGATTTTGTTGATCATTTTGGTGTTGTACCATCATCTTCTCCTCCCAATCACCTCCTAGACTAAAAATCAGTCATCTTTGACATTTTCATCTCCCTCACCCCCAAATACCTAATCAGTTGCCAAATCCTGCTGATTCCACATTTACATCTCTCACATTTGTCACTTTCTGTCCAATTGCATGTCTACCATCTTAGTTCAGACTCTTGTTAACTCTTGACTAGATTATTATAATAATTGCCTCCTAACTAGTATCCCTTCTCCAGGCCTTTCTTTCTTCTAAACTAGACCTGCACAACTTGACAGTAGGTAAGGGCAAAAATTAAAATAAGCTAAACTTTGGGCTGCAGATAGGTTTTTAGCAGCTCACTTTCTAAGTAAAGGTATAATTAATGATTAAACTATTTCACAAACAAACCACAGTTTTTTAAAAAAGGAACATTTTAATATCAATTACATTTATTAAATTTTTATTTATCATGAAATCACATTAATGTTGAAAAATTACTTTGCTTAGTGGTACAAATTTTAATTCATTTTCCAGGTTTTCTTACTGTTTACATTTAGTAATGACTGAAAACACAGTGAAAAGATACAACTCTTGCTCCTCTCAGACTAGCGACAGACTGACCATGGTTGGTTGCTGTGGGTCATGTGACAAATAGGAGAGAGTGTGCAGTGGCAACCCACCCACCAAGTTCCATGACGGGCACAATGGTGACAAGTAGAAGGCAGGTTAAGCAGGACACAGACAAAGCACTTGCTACATCTTTACTTTCTTTACATCCTCTACATTTTTCGCAGGCTGCCTGAGATTCTCTGGTGGACCACAAGCAGCCTCAGGCCATATACTGCTCAGGCCTGTTCTAAACCGTCCTTCACATAACTCTCCTAATAATTTTTTTAGAGTGAATTCTCTGATGTTTAATAAGATTTGAACTATGACTGAAGGTTTCCCCACATTCGTTACATTTATAGGATCTCTCTCCAGTGTGAAATCTCTGGTGTGAAATAAGACTAAAGCTTTTCCCACATTGATTACATTGGTATGGTTTTTCTCCAATGTGGCTTCTATGATGCTGAATAAGGCTGGCTTTGTTTCTGAAGGTTTTCTCACATTCTTTACGTTTATAGGGTGTCTCCTCAGTGTGAATTCTCTGACATTTACTAAAGTCTGAGCTGTTCCTGAAGGTTTTCCCGCACTCATCACATTTATGGTATTTCTCTCTTGGCAGAGTTTATTATGGATTAAATTTGAGACTTCCTTTGACCCAGTCTCTTGGAAAGAGTATTTCCTTGTTCTTTCTCCTATAGGTTTTTCCCACTGCCTTTGTAATGTACTCTCATGGTCATGTGCCTCTCTGTGTTTAGTGTTCTCAGCAGCATCACCTATGAATCTTCTTGATACCGTTGCTGGAGGTTCTACTTTGGATATTTCATTTTTAGGTGTTGACTCTTCATTCTGAAGCTTGGACTGACAATCAGCCTTTTGGAGCGGGTGGGGATCCACAAATTCACATTTCAATTGAGTCTCCATGGCTTGAACCCCAGATGTTTGGTGACTTCCTCAATGTCACTGGAGTTGGGAATAGGGGTGTCATCCCTTCCCCGAGTAATGCTTGTTCTTGTGTATGGGCTGAGACCTGCTGTCCTGGTTCATCCAATTCTAAATCTTCTAGTAGTACCACTACTTCCTCACCGCTTTCCGGATGTCATTCCTGCATCCAGATCTGGAGTTCCTCTGGTAGGATACTCAGGAACTTCTCCAGGACCCCAGTTCCAAGATTGCCTCCTTAGTGTGCATCTCTGGCCTCAGCCACTCACAACAGTGTCCGAAGTCGGCTCAGAGCCTCTCAGGGCCTGGGTGTCTCCTGGTAGGGCAGCTGCCTGAAGCATTGCTGCCAGATCTCCTGATTGGGGTGTAATAATTTTCTTTTTTTTTTTTTGGTTGGGCAATGGGGGTTAAGTGACTTGCCCAGGGTCACACAGCTAGTAAGTGTTATGGGTCTGAGGCTGAATTTGAACTCAGGTCCTCCTGAATCCAGGCCCAGTGCTCTGTCCACTGCGCCACCTAGCTGCCCCTAATAATTTTCTTAATGCACAAGTCTAACGTGCTTAAAACAACAATAACAACAACAACAATTAACAAAAGACCCAAAACCACAACTTCAACAGCTCCCTATCACCTTTAGGATAGAGTATACTCCTTAGTCTGCCATTTTAGTCTTAGCACCATCTGACTCCAACCTACATTGACAATCTTATTTCATATTAATCTCTTTTACAAAGCCTATTTTCCAGCTAAACTGGATTACTAGTTGTTACTTGACTTTGATATCTAGTCTCTGACATTGGTGGAGATTGTTCCTATCCCTGGAATATATTCCCTTCACATCTCTCTGCCTTTCAAGGTCCTTTATCTTCTTCAAGATTCAACTTAGGTTTTGCCTTCTCCAGGAAGCCTTTTCTTATTCCTATCACCTCCCAACTGAAAGGCTTCTTTCCCTCCTCAAATTTTTCTAGAGCAACTTGTCTGGATCTTTCCTTTGCCCTCAATACCACCTATCTTGAATTTCTTTATCTGTATGTGTGTCTCCCATAGAACCTAAGCTCCATGACAACAGGGACTGTGTCATTTTTTTTTTATCTTTTTATTCCCAGTGCGCCTAGCAAAGTGACTTTTACAATCTCCAAAAGTTACCTGGTTGGGATTTAAAACTAGGTCATCTCAGTCTGAATCCACTCCGTTTTCCATTACTCCATGGTACCAATAGGCTGCCCAGTTAGAATCAGCTACTGTCTCCATCAGCCAAAGAAGTTTGAGGAATTAAAGGAGATTTCACAATAGAATCAGACCAGTCAGTGAATATCGAAAGCAGTAGACCTTTATTGTGGTACAATTTAACTCTCAAGAGTAAAGACCTAAAATTTAAAACAAAAACTAGTGGGATGGAGGAGAAAAGGAAGAGGCAAGCACAAGGATAGGGCAACAGAACCATCAACAAGCATTTGTTAAGTGCCTGCTATGTGCCAATCCCTGTTCCCCACCAAAGAGCTTATCGTTTATTGGAGGGGGGTAACATATACACATGTATGTATATATGTCTATATATACCCATGCATATTTACCCATACACATATATGTATACACACATACATATTTACATATATCTGTAATGGTAATTATTTGCGAAAGGAGAAGCTACAGCAGTTGAAAGACAAGGGAAGGCCACATATTGGAAATGGTGTTTGATTTAATCTTTAAAATAAAACTAAGCAGTGAGAGATGGAGAGCCATGTGTAAGGAACAGTAAAAAGGTCAAGTTGCCAGGAATAAAGAGTTTGTGAAGGGGAGAAATATACAATGAGTCTAAAAAGTAGCCGAAGCTGGGTTGTGAAGGACTTTAAATGCTAAACAACTGTCTGTATTTGATCCTAGAGATAATAGGGAACCAGTGAGGTTTACTGAGCAGAGGGGTGATGGGGTCATAATTGAGTTTTAGTAGTGTCATGAGGCAGTTACGTAGAGGATAGATAGGGAATAGGAAAGGCTTGAAGCAGAGAAATCAATTAACAGACTATCACAATAGTATAGGCAAGAGGGGAAGATGCCAGCCAGTAGGGCAACAACTGACACTTCCACATCAGAGCAATGACTAGTACCTGCACATATTAGAGTGGCTCCCCACATAAGGGTAGCCTATACCACCACAGCAGTACTATAGAAGAATATAACCAGGGTACTTGATAATGCAGGTGAGGAACATAGGATTAATAAAAAGGGGGGAGGTTCACACTTAGGTGCATCTTATTAAATTCCCACCTTTGATATCAAAGGAATGAAAGAACCAGGGAACTAGAGAAGGGCCAGTTTTACAAGAATGGGGCATGAAGTCTATAGAAGTTTCTGGAAATTGAAGGATGGTGGGGAGGAGGGTCAAAGATGAGTGTTTTTCCTCAAAGGGTGAGGCTTAAGTAACTAAATCAAATCATCCTTATCTCCTTTTAAGCTAAATGATAAGAGGCTTAACTACCACAAAGCATATCTCAGTTAAAGACTTTAGACTAAGTTTAAAAAAAATTTTTTTGAAAGCCATTGGATGTAGTAGAGTGATGGTGTGATAAGAAATATGTTCCAATTGGTTGAGAAAACCTGGTCATGCCCTATGAGTTGATTACAAAATACAAAATATTGAGTCAGTTCCAGAAATAGAGATTAAAAGCATAGAGATCAAAGCTTCTGGAAGTTTAGGGTAGAAGCCTTCCAGATAAGCACCTGAGAAAGAATTGCTTGGGAGAGGAGAAAAGGAAGAGTGCTCTGGCCTATGCCTTCTCTCCCTACCTCAGATAGAGAGTGACCCTGAGAGTTTTAAAGGATTTGAGACCTTCTCCACTGCATTGTAGAGTCAGGAAAACCCAGAAAGGAGGAAGGAATAAATTCAGGATAAAAGGGTAGTCAACAGTGTCAAAAGCAGCAGATAGGTGGTGATGGATAAAGATAGAGAAAAGACTGTCAGATTTGGCAATTAAGAGATTATCAGTTACTTCAAAGAAAACAGTTTAAGTTGAGTGATACAGTTGCAAACTATATTGTAAAGACTTGAGGTATGAGTGAGAAGAAAAGAAGTAGAAACAGAGAGGATATACAGTTTTTTCAAGGAGTTTGGGTGAAAAAGGGAGAACAGACATAAGACAATAGCTTGAGGGGATTAGTAGGTTTTAGCCAAAGCTTTTTTTAAGGATGGAAATGGCTATCAAGGGGACAGGACCCTGAGGATCTAGTCCAAAGCTGGATGTAGAAATAGAATAACAAGTATGGGATAGTGGAGGACCACAAGGATCAGAGACAGTGGCAGAAGAACTGTGACCTACTTAATAATTATTGGTCAATAAATATTAAGCGCCTTTTATGTGCCAGGCACTCTATTAAACACTGGGGATACAAAAAGAGACAAAAGACAGTCCCTGCCCTCAAGGAAATTATAATCTAATGGAGGAGACAATAAGCAAAGATATATCTATATCTATATCTATATCTATACAAACTATATATAGGATTAATAGGAAATAACCAACAGGAAGAAGGCACTAGAATTAAGGAGACGGGATATATAGAATTATAGAAGATGGGATTTTCTGAGGGACTTGACATAAGCCAAGGAAGCCAAGAGGGAGAGATAAAGAAGGAGAACATTCCAAACAGGGGGGACAGCCAGAGAAAATGCTCAGAACAAAGAAATCAGTGTCTTCTTCTTGGAATAACCAGGAGGCTGGTGTCACTGTGTTGAGGTTTAGAGGTTTTAGGGGTGCTGGGACCCCAAAATCACAACACGAGGGTCCTGCCTGAAAGAATTCGATCCGAGCCTTCTTTCAGCCAAAGACAAAGTTTATTAGAACATCCTTCATATTGGGCAAACTCTTAAGGAATCTGAACATCTGTGAGCTATTGGCTAGATTATAAGAATTTGAGCACCTTAATGGAGACAATATGGACCTCATATACAGAAAGACTGTGGAAGGGATCTAGGAGTGGCCAAGTAGTTTGGGGTGACTGGAGGAGGGGACTAAGGAGATCTGGATGTAAGCTGGGGTGAACAGAACTCCTAGGACCTGGACCAGGTAGCCAAGGGAGAATGGAGCCTAGCTAGGATTAAGGGTGGGAAATGGCCTGGGTCATAGGGAGGTAAGACAATGGAGGGCCAGGCTAGGTTTAGGGTAACAGAGATTGGGCATAGCCACAGAGAAAGGCCAGTTGATGGGATTATAGCCTCAGCCAAAGCCAGAGATCTGGCCATGTGGGAAAGTCCAGGGTTTTTCCTTTTTGGGGTCTAGATCCCATCTTCATCAACTGAATCAAAGAGTATGTGTTGGGGAATAAAGTAAAAGACTTGAAAAGTGGGAGTATTGGTGGCTAGGTTATGAAAGGCTTTGAATGGCAGAGGATTTTGTGTTTGATCTAGGAAATGCTAGGGAACTACTACAGTTTATTAAGTAGGGATGGGTATGTGTGACGTGGTTAGACCTGGGTTTTGGGAAAATCAGTTTGGCAGCTGAATGGAGGATGGATTAAAATGGGGAGAGGCTTAAGATAAGCAGACCCACTAGCATACTATTGCAATAGTTGAAGTGTGAAGTGATAAGGGCCTGTATTTAGGGGGTGACAATATTAGAGAGAAGGATGGCAGAAGAAACATGCCCTTGAGAGAACAAGTGCAGATTCTCCACCTACCCCCACCAGATTTCAGTGCCCTGGGACAACATGGGAGAAGGGGCCAAGTAGCCCTAGAGGTATAAACTGCCTTGGACACATGCATTCCCTACATGTGTGACTCAGGACCCCTAAGTGAATCCTCTTTCTCCACTGGTACTGTGTGTCTTTGTGGGAGACTTTAAGGGAGACTTATTGCAACTTTTCTTAGTAAGCCATTTCAGTAAATGACTCTGCTTTAAGCTAATTGTCCTCTAGCTCACTAATGTCAAACTCCAAGGGGACCACTAATCTGTACATAAAAATCCTTACCAGCATGTATTTACTTAGTTTTAGTATGTAATATCATCTAAGTCTTATTATATTTTTATTTATTTTGTTAAATATTTTCCAATTGCATTTTAATCTGGTTCCGGCTACATTCCAGAGTATTGTGGGCCATATGTGGCCTGTGGACCATGTACCTCACACCTCTGTTCTAGCTGATTAAAGAGAAAGTAATTACATTAGTTGATGTTGGTGAACTACATTTTTAGAAGTCCAGACCAATAGAGAACCTTGAACCTGGGATAGTCATCACCTGGTGGACCCCCAACATGAGAGTGGGTTAGATGCTTGAGAAAAAGAACAACATTCATATCCATGTTAGTTATCATTATTTAAATTCTTTGAGAGTGGATTCTTTCATCTTGGTCTTTGCATTCCTCTGACTTAGTCCATAGGAGGCACTTAACAAATGCTCTTGATTGATTAATTTTATGATTATGATCATTATACTTGAAACCATAGGAGTAGATGGGCAATCTACAATGGAAAGCATAGAGAAGACCCGAGGCCAAGAATTGAACCTTGGGAAATCATAGCAGTTGGGAATGGGAGTTAGGGGAGACGAAAGAGAGCAACTGCATAGGGGAAGAGTATAGAGTGGAAGCAGTGGAACCAGGATGGTGGAGCAGGTCACAGAAGCCACTGAAGAAATCAATAGACATTAATCAATTCTAAAGAAACTGCCTAAATCTTTTTTCTGTCTTGCCAAAACTGTCTTTCCCAGTAAGCACATTTTCTCCAAGTTACCTTATATCCATGAACAGATGTTGTACAGCATGTTAAGCAAGGAAAGGAGTCTTTCCCCTACTATTTTCAATATGAAAAATGACATTTGTTTATTTTTTGCTCCTGGAAAAAAAAAAGAAGAGAAAAAAGAAATGAAAGGAAAATGCTTTTACTCTCAAGTGTGAATACAAACTTCTTTCAGAGATTGCTCAATAATTTCTGCAAATGGTAAGCTCCTGACAAAGTGGGTTACTAAAGACATGAAGTTTTGGCCCAAAAGGAGTAGTTTCATTGTTAGCTTGGATTTTTACACATTTCTGCTAGCAGTGTTACTGTGGCCACCTCTCAATCTGTTAATACAGATAAAAAGATCATTGTGTAACTGATCACTCTGAACATAGGCACCAAATTTCCAAGAAGAATTCTTGCTTTTCATTAACTGCAAGATAAATCTATCCTCTACTCACCATGAAATGCAAGTACTGTTTGGAAAACGTTCATATCTGGGAAATAGAAAAAATAGTTGAAAACTGAAATAGATCTGTGATCCTCCCTCCAAGAGTGCAGATAACAATTTATCCATGCCTTTTCATCCTATGTGATTCTTGCCTATGTCCTCTTATGTTTCCACTAGAGAGAGGTCTATATGGTGTGCTGGAGATCTTCCCCTGAGTCTTTCACCATCTCATTGGTACCAATACAGAGTTTGTGGGCTATCTACTTGTAATCCTTTGCTCTTATTATATGACTGATCACCTTAATTTTTCTCATAACACATTTTTTTTTATCACTTCTCGCCTATAAATCACTAGCTGCACTATGCTACAGCTTATTTTTGGATTCTTTGGAGATTGAGTGTTCCTTGATTTGAATCATTGGAAGAATATTGGTGTTAAAAAATGTGGGTTTTTTATATTTAGAGAGTAGATTAGGAATCATCGAAAACACTGCACTATTTCCCCAGTGTGATTCAGCCTACTCTCTTCTTATTCAGTGCTAGGCCCACTTCATTGTCCATATGCAGGGTCCAGCCAAAATATTGAGGGACTAAGCCACTGAGTTATCCGTCCAGATCCATATGATAGTTTGGGTAATATGTATTTTTATGTGTTTGTTTTGTCCTGGGTAGATTTTTAAGCAAATCTCTTTTCAAGTGGTAGATTTCATCACAGATGCCTTGTATTTATTCATGGCCTTTATTCAATCAGCATATTATCACCTGCAAATAGGGGCATCTGCAGTATCTTGCTAGCCATAAGCCATTCTTCCATTTGGGTTCTTTGTGGAATATTTTTTGTGCCAGAGAGGAGAGCCTACCTTTTAAGGAACATATCTCTCCCTATTTTGTGTTGCATTTTCTATTGACAAGATGTGTAGATCATTTTTGTATTTCATGGGGATGAGAGTGTAGTCAAGTAGTTTAATAGTTTATGGTATACTTTTGATTGCCTTTTTTTTTCAGAAATAACATAATGTATGATATCTTCCCAATCATTCAGTATCTCTTCCTCTTTAAAAAAAAAATCAATACTTCAATGCTATCAAAACTGTGTTGCCTTCAAAATGAATTTCTTCTATGCTTACTTGATCTGGTCCAGTTATTCTCCCCAACTTCAATTTTTAAGTGCCATTTCTGCTTCTTCAATACAGCATGTCAGGGACTAAGGTATAAAAGTCCAAATGTAGTTCTTCTGTGATAGATAATAAAAACAAGTCACTATGGAAATGCTGGCAGATTTGTGCCATCTTTTATCCATTTTTTTGTTCCCTATTTTAATCTAAAAATACTCTTATAAATAAACTGGTTTAGGTGCATCACATGCCAAGCTTTACTCAAATTCAAATTATTTTTGTCTCAACTAATCTTTGCTGTTTATTAGACAACATTGCTCATTGTCTTTTCTCCTCTTCCTCTGTTGTTTTCTAAATCTGTTTCTTAAACTGTGCTGCAAACAAATTCGTTTTTTTAATGAACTTTAAGTTGTTTGTTAATAGACATTAAAATAATAATTTTAGAAGATTTTGCTACAAGAGTTCTGTCAAAGTTTTATTTAAATTAAAGGGTTTTACCACTGTGGAAAACTTTGAGGACCACCGTTCTAAATCATTGTTACTCTTGGCTCTCCACTTGACCATAAGACAGTAGGAGTTTCTGGGTTCTTTTTGCCTCTTTGTTGTGGTGGTTGCTTTACATTGGTCAACACTTCTGTAGTAAAGGTGATAATCAGAATCATTTTTTTTCTTTATGTCCCATTTTTCAACATCAGGAGCTTGTTCATATAGGTTGTGTTAGAACTATAGTACTATAATTACCCACAATGACATCTATATCCTTTCTCTTTTAGTTTGATATTTATTTTAACCTTTTTTCTAACTAGCTGATGATCTGACTACATACAGATAGTTATTTGGAAATAACTTATATCATTAAATAGTCATTTTCAGTCTGTTACCTTTTCTCACTTTTTCATGCTCAGAAGGAAGTACAGCAAGGTTTTCTAGTATAAGTGATGCAGTACCTGCCTTGCCCCTAAACTTATAGGGCATGATTCCAGAACTGGCTAGCATAGGGTCACTGTACTCTGTGGATTGCATTTGCTAAAATCAGAATTCACTAACTCCCACTGATGTGTTTATCTTTGATGATCAGTCAGGATGCAATTAGTTCAGAGAAAAGGTACTTAATAAAATGACATAGTAAGAAATATAGTAATAAAACATTTCCTCCATAAACTTAGTGTACATTCTCTCACAAATATATATATTCCTTGTCTTCCCTTTGCTGCTGGGACCCCAGTTTGGGCCCTGGTAGTGGGAAAAGCTATCACAGGGGATACCCTTTCCCTTTGCCCTCCCTCCCTACACCCCCTCTTATGATTCCTGGGCTATCTAGATCTCTTGGGCAACCAGGAAGTAAAAATAGGGGTATCCTTCTTCCTTGACTTCTTTGCCTTCTTCTGATCCATATCCCAGTGGGCCAAGAAGCCGAGTGGCCAGGTAGGAAAAGTGAAACGATCGCTCACACAACTTGTGTGATCTAGGAGGCATCGATTCACATCCTTCCAATTAGATGGAGGTCCACCAGTCCTCATCATTTGTCCTACCTCAACATCTTCCAGTACTCCAAGAACTGTCATTTCAAGGATCCCTGGGCCTTACTATTCACCGTGTCACTGAACAATTAGGACTTCTAGATCCTTCCTTCTTTTTTTTTTTTTGGTGAGGCAATGGAGTTAATGACTTGCCCAGTATCACACAGCCAGTAAATGTCAAGTGTCTGAGGCCAGATTTGAACTCAGATCTTCCTGACTCCAAGGCCAGAGCTCTATCCACTGTGCCACCTAGCTGCCCCTAGAAATAAAGTTTTTTTTTTCTTTGAGGCATTTGGGGTTAAGTTACTTGCCCAGAGTCACACAACTAGTGAGTGTTATTTGTCTAAGGCTGGATTTGAACTCAGGTCCTGCTGACTCCAGGGCTGGTGCTCTATCCTTCCTTTCTTTTTCATTCATTCTGCACATGAACTCTTTTGAATGTGTCGTCTCCTACAATTAGAGTGTGGGTTCCTTGATAGCAGGGACTGCCTTACCTTTTTTCTCTGTGTATCCCCAGCACTTAGTGTTTAACACATAACATGTACTTAATAAATGCTTTTTCATTCATTCATTCACTGATTAATTCATTCACTCATTTCATTGAGGGAAAAGTAGACACACACATAGGAATCACACATATATGATCAAGGTGCATGTGCAGAAGGGCAATTCACACCTCAGACATGGCAGGCCTGCTGATGTTTCCTGCTGATGCCATCATGCTGCTCCTGCTTGTCTGACACCCAACTGCACTCTGCTAGAGATTACTCCACTGGTTACTTTAGCCATCTTGGACATTGCTTATAGATAGACATTTAGTCTATATAGAACATGCTCATGGAGTTTCTCTGTGCTTCCAGTTTCACCTGACATCTTTGGCTACTGGGCTATTTCTGCAACACTCCTGAAAATTCCAGAATTATATGTTTAGAAATGGAATGGCCCTTGGAGGTGATCCAGTCCAACTCTTTCATTTTACAGATGAGTAAACTGAGGCTTACAAACAATAAAAGAGTGGTTTTCTAACAGAGATTCTTTGACTCCAAGGTCAGTACTCCAAATTCAACACTCTTTCCATTGGACCATATTGCCTTCCCAAAGTCAAAGCCTGGCTTCCTTTTAGCTTTTTAGAAAACTAGTAACCCTTGCCATTAGACCAGCAAAAACCCTAAGAAAAAATATTTCTTGGCTTTTTTTTTTTTTGCCTGTATGGAGTCACCTGTCTGGTTCTCCTCAGAATCCTGGCTATTCTCCCCAGCAAGATATTCTCAACCCCAGGCTCAAAGCTCTTTAGAACAAAACAGAAATGATCTTTTTGAAACAAAACTTTCTGGTCCAAGGATTTGAGCCTCTCTACTGTTTATGTTGAACATTCTTTCTGCCTCCTGATTTGAACATCTGAAATGTAGGTTACCCTTGTCATTATAGATGTAAAGATTAGTCATCCAAACAGCTCTAAGGTTCAAGGTTCCTCAATTTTGAAACTGCAAACCTTTTTCATTCTCCGTGTTAAGTGGGTGGAGAAAAGACACGGTGACTAAGCTAAGACAAGAGGGCAAAGTCATGGGCTCCTCAACCTGTCCAGCCACATTCTTGGCCTTTCATATGCAAATAGAGTCAAAACAGTCAGAAAAGGCTTTGAGTGCACTCTTACAGTGACATTTGTTTCTTTTTTCCTTCTGTCAAAACACTGAAAGAGAGAAAAAAAGCTTTTACCCCTAAGTGTGACTACAAACTTCTGTTGGTGGTTTGTAAATGATTAGCTTCTGACAAGGAGGGTAATTAAAGACATGTGGTTTTGGCCCAGAAGTGGTAGCTTCAGTACTATCTTTTATTTTCATGTGTTCTTGCTAGAAGTGTAACTGCTAAAATGACTGGAAAGATCACTGTGTAATTTATAATATTTTTGTACTTGGAATATATGGGCACCAAGCAAGTTTTAAAAAGAATATTTTTGTTCTTTGCTAGTTGCAAAATAAATATATCTCTATTCCTATTGATACATGAGGGCTATCAGGAAAATATTTATGCCTATGGCAAAGGAATTTTAGGTGGCAGATATCGTTTTCTTTGCTCTAACTCTAGCTTTCTTTTCTTTACCCTTTCATTTTCTCTTGGTAGACCAAAGTCAGTTCAATTAAATTCAGCAAATATTTATATTCAAGGCACAAGGCTGATCACTAGGGATAAAACAAATAGAAAAAAATAGTAAACAAAGTGACTGACTAAAAGAAATTGAATAACTGTTCACTGCAGCAGCAAATGGACATATCTTGGAACAGCATGTAAGTAGAATGTTAGAGTCCTAGAGTTCTCAGATAATATTCTGTAAATATTCCTTGTGCAAGTGGCAAAACCTACTGTTAACACACTACCTCCTCAGCCATCCTGATTAACAACTAATTAATTAATTAATTAACAACTAATACCAAGTTACCCTCTACCTTTTTTAGAATTGTGACAGAGAGGGACAGAATACCAGTCCACACAATAGGAAAGAATGGTCTCTAGTAGATAATAGATTGAGGAGGCAGATTTTTGTAACAAATAGGGCAGAACTCTACTCCTTGATCCAAGTCTGATTCTTTCTTTAGAAAAGAGGAGGGGCAGTAGATAGAGCACAGACCCTGAATTCAGGAGGACCTGAGCTCAAATCCGGCCTCAGACACATAACACTTACTAGCAGTGTGACCCTGGGCAAGTCACTTAACCCCATTGCCTAGCCAAAAAAAAGAAAAGGAAAGAGGAGCAGAAGAGGAGGAGACAATGTGTGCTCATATCTTGGAATACAGCAGAACCTAGAGACAGATAATTGCTTCATCCTTGGGAAAGGTTCTAGGGTAAAGATGTGGATTCCAACATTTGAACTGACTTGACTAGATGTATAGTATAGCAAATGTCTTCAAGAGTCAAGTCTTCTTCTTCTTCTTCTTCTTCTCTTCCTCTCTCTATCTCTCTTCAAACCTCCTTCCCGTCTCTTTCTCCCTCTCCCCGTTCTCTCTCTCTCCCTGTTTCATCTCTCTCCTTTTCAAGATGGCCATGACAATAGTACCCATTCTCTTTACAATACTCCTGTTCTCTTTTCTGTATGGCAACTAGGAAAGATGAACTTCTGGTTCTGCTCTGCTCTCCCTTTCTTTTTCTCTTCTAGTTACAAGATTGATTTTGTTTTTTCTTCTTTCTCCCTGGTGAGCAAAGCAACAATCTTCAACATTCAGCTAATCTCACGGCAAGTCCTAATGGGCCTAGAACAGGCATCACTTATTAGTTCAGTTATTCTTTTTTTAATTAAAAATTGTGTTTTGAAAGAAAAAAAAACTTCTTTCCTTCCCTCTCAACCCCCCTCCCCAATAAGAAAGCAAAAAACAAAACAAAATCACTGTAACAAGTTTATATAATCAAGCAAAACAAATTCCAAATTGGTCATGCTCCCTGCCCCCCCCCCCCATATGTTTCGGTCTGTACTCTTGAGTCCATCAGCTCTCTGTCAAAAGATGGAAAGCCTGTTTTGTCATTAGTCTTCTGAAATCGTGACTGGTAATTTTGTTGTTCAGAGTTCCTAAGTCTTTCAAAGTCGTTTGTCTTTACTATATTGTTGTTATTACGTAAGTTATTCTCCTGGTTTTGCACAATTCACCCTGCATCAATTCATCCAAGTCCTCCCAGGTTTCTTTGAAACCATTCTCTTCATCATTTCTTATAAATCGATAGTATTCCATGACATTCATATACCATAGTTTATTAAATCAATCCTCTCCCTTCCTCTCCCCTTCTGTCTCCTCCCTCCTCTCCTCTCTTCTCCTCTCCTCTTCTCTCCGTGTTATGCCCAAAGGAAGGTAAATTTTGAAGGCCAAAACCTACGTAGTTAACTTGGGGTTTACTAGCTACATTTCTTTCTCAAAGACCAACCCTTAAACCTAGTTCACTATGGATCTCATTGATTGGACAACAATAGGTCCCTGCCCAAGCACCATTTAATGGTTATTTTTTGGGTACTTCTGGTTCAGAGTGAACACAAATAGTAACTGTTTCTCTTTCCACCAGCAACCCTGAGGATCTTCCCCTCCCAATTTGATTTGTGTGTGTGTGTGTGTGTGTGTGTGCATGCATTTAAAGGGGCCTTCCCTTGATTCACTTCTTAAAGAGGCTTACTCACTGAATGGGTGTTGCCTCACTCAAACCAAGAACTTGAAAAGACCTTAGCTTAAAAAGGCCAAGGTCTCCTGCTGCATCCTAGGCCACCTCCAGTCATCCTAATCGATATCTGGCCACTGGACTCAGATGGCTCTAGAGGAGAAAGTGAGACTGGTGACTTTGCACAGCCTTCCCTCACTCAAATCAGATTCAATTGTAAGTCATGTCATCATCTCTCTCATGTCATGGTCCTCTTCTAGAATGAAGGACAAATCACACAACTAATTGATGGGTATTCCCTCAGTTTCCAATTCTTTGCTCATACAAAAAGAATGCTATAAGTATTTTTGGTATATATGGGTCCTTTTCCTCTTTCTTTGATCACTTTGGAGATATAGACCTAGTAGCAGTACCTCTGGGTCAAAGGTTATGCACAGGTTAATAGCCATTTGAGTATAGTTCTAAACTGTTTTCTAGAAGGGCTAGACCAATTCACAACTCCACCAACAATGCATTAATGTCCTTTGATCACTGGTCATTTTCTTTTTTTGTTTACTTTGTCAATCTGATGGATATGAAGTAGAATCTTAGAGTTGTTTTAATTTTCATTTATCTGATTATTAGTGATTTAGAGCTTTTTCTTCCCATCAAAATTTTTACCATTTATCAACTAGAGAATGTTTTATTCCTATAAACTTGAATCAATTCTCTCTATATTTTAGAGATAAGATTGTTGTCAGAGAAACTTCCTCCAATTTTTCTACTTCTTTTCTAGTTTTAATAGTATTAGTTTTTATGGAAAAAACTTTTCAATTTTATATAATCAAAATTTGTCCATTTTTACCTTTTGTAACGTTCTCTATCTCATGTTCAGTCATGAAAACTTCTATTCATGGATCTGACAGGTAATTTCTTCTTTGTTCCTATAATTTTTTATAATGTCACCCTTTATATACAAGTCACGTACACATTGGGAGCTTATCTTGGTTTATGGGATAAGATGTTTCTTTGTACCTAGTGTCTGTAAGATAGGTTTTCAAATAGTGAGTTCTTGCCCTAACAACTGGGACATTTGGGTTCATCAAACACTAGGCTAATGTGCTCATTTGCTTTTTTTTTAAAAAAAAATTATATATTTTTTCAATCAGCAAAAATCTGCCTTGTCATCCTCCTATTTCAATACCTTCCCTCACCTGAGAAAAATAAACACCATTACAAACAAGTATAGTCAATCAAAATTAATTTCCACATTGGTCATGTCCAAAAAAAATATTTTTCTCATTCTGCACTGAGTCCCTCACCTCTTTACGTAGCATGTTTCATCATTAGTCCACTAAAATCAGGGTTGTTCATTATACATATAAGGATTCATAATTCTCTCAAAGTTGTTTGCTTTTACTATATTGCTGTCATTGTATAAATTGTCCTGGTTCTTTTCACTTCACTCAGCATCAGATCATATGAGTTTTGCCAGGTTTCTCTGAAACTATCCAATTTATCATGTCTTATACATAATAATATTCCATAACATTTATATACCATAGCTCATTCCTGAATTTATGGACACTCCCTTGGGTTCCCATTCTTTGCCAATGCAAAGGAACTATAAATACTTTTGCTCACTTTTGGAATTTATTTTGCTTAGGACTAATCTTTCCCTTTATCTAGCCTCCCTCTAATTTTTCCTTTCCCTTTCTTCCCTTTACTTCCTCTTTCCTTATTCAATGAAATATATTTATGTACTCAACTGTATGGATATATTCTTCCTTCTAGAAGACAGTGATATTACAGCATTAGCAGTTCCTCCATGTTTGTATAAATATATCAACTTGTGCACTCTAATTATGTGAGATAATTTTCCCTTTCTTTTTCCTACCCTACCCCCCAGGGTATTCCTCTTCTCTCTTTCCATTCTTCTCTTAAGATCATCAAGACATCACAAAACCACTCCCAGATCTCATGTAATTAGACTTCTGTGACCCTGAAAATGGCAGGGCTTAGAGGGCATCCTTATATTAGAATGTAAGCAGTTTATCCTTGATTAGCCAATTATCATTGTTTGCTCATGTTTACCTTTTTATGTTTCTCTGTTTTTATGTTTCTCTTATGTTTGAACTTCAAAGTTCCAATATAGCTCTGGTCTTTTTGTTAGGAATGCTTGGAAATCCTCTTTTCTATTTAAAAATCCATTTTCCTCCATTAGAATTGTACTCAGTTTTACTGGGTAAGTTATTCTTCACTGCAAGTCTATTATCCTTTGCCTTCTGAAATATCATATTACAAGTACTCCACTCTTTTATAGTGGTAGTTGCTAAATCACATGTGACCCTAACTGAGGTTCCTCAGTACTTGAATTCTTTCTTTCTTTCTGGCTGTTTGAAGTGGTTTTTTGGGTTGTTTTTGTCGTTGTTGTTATTGTTGTTCTTTTTAACCTGGGAACTTTGTATTTTGACTATGACGTTCCTAGGAGTTTCCATTTTGGAGTTTCTCTCAGGAAGTGACTAGTGGATTCTTCCTAGATCTATTTTTCATTCTAAGATATCTCAGCAGTTTTCTTTAAGATTTTTCAAAATATGATATCTAGGCTCTTTGTTGCTGTCATTGTTATGGCACTCAGATAGTCCAATAGTTCTTTTTTTAATTAAAAACATTTTATTTAAATTTTGAATAAAAGAACAATCCAAGGGTATCCAGATAGAGGGTAATACCATGTCCAAGAGATAAAAAAGGTGACAAGGTGTTGAAGATAAAAAGTGACAACTCTAGAATGGGAACTCAAGTGATTGGAGAAATAGGAAAGAAATAGATTTTTAAACTTCTGGGTTTAAGGATCCATTGGTATTCAAGAGTTTAGCCTAGTCATTCTTGTAAACCTCTGATCCTTCTGGCCAGTTGAATATCTTTGGGATACAGAGCTACCCTCTAGGTATATATGGAAAGAAGGTAGGCATCTTCAAACAAATGAGATATAATTGTTTCTCGTGCATACTGTAGGTCTAGTCAGGGCCTGAGAGTACCAATTATAGTCCACTCCTCAAGTATATTGAGATATATTTCTCTAATGAGTCGACCAAAGGGTGCCTTCCTGATCAACAGGTCTGTGCTCTTCTGTAGCTTGTGGACCTCCTGAAGGTTTTTTCCACCCTCTGCTAGTTACAGAATCTAGTGTGGAGAGGTAGAAGGTAGACAGAGTCTATGCTATAGAAAGACAGTAGAAACCAGTAAATGTAAGAGAAAAGCAAGAAGGCAGGGAAGGGTGAAGAATAGGGATAGTCTAATAATTCTTAAAATTTTTTTCTCCTCAGTTTGTTTTTCAGGTCAGCTGTTAGGTGGCACAGCAGAAAAAGCCCTGTTGTCATTTAGTCATTTTTCAGTCATGTCCAACTCTCTGTGACCCCATTTGGTGTTTTCTTGGCAAAGATACTGGAGTGATTTGTCATTTTCTTCTCTAACTCATTTTACAGATGAGGAGCTGAGACAGGGTTAAGTGATTTGGCTAGGGTCATATAGCTAGTAAGTGTCTGAGGCCAGATTTGAACTCAGGAACATGAGTCTTCCTGACTCTAAGCCTGACATTCTATCTACTGTGCCACCTAGCTGCCCCAGAGTCAGGAAGATCTGTGTTCAAATCCAGACTTAAACACTTAATAGCTGTGTGATCCTGGGCAAGCCATTCTCAGTTTCCTTATCTATAAAATGGGAATAATAACATCAACCTACCTTCCCGGGTTATTGTGAGGATCAAATCAGATAATATTTATAAAAAATACTTAGAGCAATACCTGGCACATAGTAAGTGCTATATAAATGATAGTAATTATTATTTTAGTAATTATTATTTTATTAAAATTTCTTCTATTTTTTCAGTCTTTTTATTTTGTTTTAATATTCTTGTTTTGTTATAGACTTACTGGCTTCTGTCTGATCATTCTAATTTTGTTGCTTGGGCAAGGTTTTGTACTTTTTATTCCAAGCTATCAATTCCCTTTCTAATTCTTTCTTACTTAGCTCTCACTTCTGATTTTTTTCCTCACATACTCTTTTTTATTGATAAAGACATTTTAAAACTCTTTATAAATTCTTCTTTCATTTCTTCCAATAATTCTAGTTGAGTTTATGCACAAGCTGTGTTTTGGTCTGAGGCAAATAATCTGCTTCTTTTCCCCTGTCCCTCTTCTCTTTCCCTCATCAAAAGCCAAATAATAGGTTCTTATTTTTTCTTCCTTCCTTTTTCCTTCCTTCTTTCCCTCCTTCCTTTCTTTCTTCTTTCTCTCTTTTTATTTTTGTAGGTTCATATAATTTGTACTAGGGCAGCTAGGTGGCATAGTGGATAGAGTGCCAGGCCCAAGGTCAGGAAGGCTCATCTTCCTGAGTTCAAATCTGGCCTCAGACACTTACTAGCTATGTGACCCTGGGCAAGTCACTTCACCCTATTTGCCTCAGTTTCCTCATCTGTAAAATGAGCTGGAGAAGGAAATGGCAAACCACTCCAGTATTTTTGCTAAGAAAACCCCAAATGGGGTCATGAAGAGTCAGACACACCTGAAAGGACTAAACAACAACAATAAACAATTTGTACTGAGCTAGGAATTTCCTCTCATAGCCCATGTACCTAATGGCTCTCTCTTCCTTTAAATATATATTGACAAACTAATTGTTAAAAGTACATAAATAGCTTTAAAGGGTATAATGAACCTTAAAGTAGCTGATAGTTGAACAAGAAATTCATTGTTGTATACCTAAACACTGTAGGAATCTGAGAATCTATTGATATGCCAGGCTGATGATGTGGCTTCTAGCTTCATTGATTATCTCCTGAGGAAGGCAAATTATATAGCTAGAGAAAAGATTCACGGCCCTTTTTTTCAATATGGAGAGCTATTTGGGATTAGGATCTGTGACTGAACCTTTCCAAGGTTAATTATTAGGGATGGTTAAAGAGGTACTTTGAACTCCCTTGATACCATATTAGCTTGTTTTCATCCTGTATGTCAGTTTCATTGAATTTATAGTTTAATTTTTTTTCAGATACTCTTGTGGGGTGGAGAATATAGGTTTGAAAAAGTGTTGAATAGTATACTCATAATATCTATGTTCATATTTCCCCCAATGGGCATATCATGAAATGTTTCTGAGAATACATACATATATACATACATACCATTTAAACTTCCAAATTTGTGTCAGTAGGAATGCAATTTGTTGGAGTACCTACTTTCAAACCTGAAATACCATTGGAACCAGAAAGAAACTGTACTTCGTTTAACTCAATATCCTGAATTATACCATAACCAGATAACTTCTGGTTTTCAGCTATGAAAAGGAAAACCTCTTGCTTAGTAAGATTATCATCTTACATCTTCAGGTGGATCTCACTTCTCTTAAGGAAGAATGACTTCAATATTAAGCATAAACAGAAGACCTTTGGTTGAATAGAGGTGACTAATCATTTCTAGTATTTTCTTTAAGCCTTTTTTAGAACTACATTACATGAATGAATATATAAACATTTTTATATTAACCAAAAGATTTAGTAATAATTAAAATGATAACTCTCTGTGCCATGTCCTTCCTTTCCACATATAGTTCTGCATAAGTATAAACTGTCATGTACCAAAGCAAAGAAACACAATTTAATGAAACATTATGCAGTGAGAATATTTGAATTCCCAGTCATCTGGCTCAGCTGTGAAACGAAATTATCTTTATATAGCAAATTTCTTAACTCACACTGTGACAATCAAGATTTGAAATAGAAAGGAATCTGTTTGTACCTCACTTAATATCTTAAAATGCTATGATGATTTTGTCTTTAAAATTATGATGTCTTTAAAAATAATCTTAACTATAAATTCCCTTATGAAAGGATAGGTTCTAAGTGTTTTCTTCTCTATAGGATTTTGCCATTGTGATTATTTCTGTGGCATCTGGACCTAAATTTTAAAATATCATCTTTTAAATCTAACAATTTTCTAAGGCATGCATATTCATCTCCATGTTACTTCTTTTAGTGGGAAAGTGATTACATCCCTTTCATGACAATCATTTTCTTAGTGTCACTAAAAAAAAAATCATGGTACTATGCTGTAATGACATTATTTGGCCTTTTCAAGCAAAGTCAACCTTAACAAATAGTACAATGGATTTCAAATTCATGTACTTTCTATCACAGACCTTCATCAATTTTCCCCTTCTACAAATACAACCTAATATAGATAAAGTGCTATAATGAAGAAGAAATGGAGTTCGATCAATGCTAGTTTCTAAACATGAAGTTCCTCGGCAACCGTAATATAAATCCCCCAAATATCCATTGTCAAACAAACAGATTCTCATATATGTGTGGTAGAAGACTACCTATAATAATTTTTTTTGTTTTTAAATTAAATTTATTTTTTCCAATTGACAAAAATCAATTTTATTTACTTCTTATTGGGAATAAGAGAAGAAAACCATTATAACAAATATGCTAGTTAAGAAAAACAAATTCAGATCCAAAAATAAATCTCTCAATTTTCACTCTGAGTACCTCACCTCTTTGTCAGGAGGTGGGCAGCATGTTTCATCATGGGTCCTCTGGAATCATGGTTGGTTATTGTGTTGAGAGGAATTCTAAGTCTTTCAAAGTTGCTTGTCTTTACAATGTTGTTATTATATGAACTATTCTTCTGTTTCTGCTCATCTCATTGCATAAATTTATGTGTTGCCAGGTTTCTCTGAAACCTCCCACTTTATCATTTCTTATAGTACAATAGTATTTCATACATTCATACAGTATAATTTCTTCTGCAATTCTCCAATTGATGGTCACTAGTTCTTTGCCAGTACAAAAGGCTTCTATTTTTTTGCCAGTACAAAAAGAGGTGTTATAAATATTTTTTGGTCATATGGGTCCTTTTCTTTTCTTTTCTTTTTATCTGGGATATAGTTGTACCTACATACTTGAGTTTGGGCTTTGAACAGCAGAGTCATGCAGAAGCAATGATCTCTTCCCTGTGTGTCTTTATTGTTGGGAAGAATTTTTCTTTCATCAAGTCCAAACCTGCCCCTCTGAAATGTAGCTTTCAAATTATCTTTAATCCTATAATGTGCTATAATTGCACAGAAAAAAATCATACTTTAGATTTCTACCCTCCACAAGGTTATGTTCTAAATATAAAGGGAAAATGAAATTTTCATCTTATCAGGTTGCACTGGGTTAATGGTTTGTTTTTCATTGTATTTTTTGTGGAGAATTAGTGGCATTTTGTTCTATACTGATGAACCACTATAAATAATAATTAACCAAATTTAGTCATTAGTTAGTGTCACATATACTTTGTTCACTGACACCTCATTATCTATGATTGCATCCTGTAACTACTTCAATTGAGATGGAGGTGGGGAGGGGACCAAACCCATCCTATCTTACAAAAGTAAATTGTCCAATCCAAAATACATAAATATCCTACTGTGTTGTATGCTAGATTATCTAATTCTAGTTGCTGCTTTTTAAGAAGACCATTGACAAACCGGAGAAAGTCTAGAGGAAAGCAACCAGAATGGTAAATAATCTGAAAACTAACATATGAAGAACAGTTGGATGAACTAGGAATATTTAACTTGAGGAAATAAAGGATGATTTAGTGGGAATATGATGGCTGACTTCAAATATTTGAAGGGCCATTGTGCATAAAAGGAATGAAACTTATTCTGCATAGCATTAGATGAAAGAAAAAGAACCATGGGCAGGAGGTATAGGGAGGCAATGACTGACTCAATAGAACTTCCTAATAATAAAATCTGTTCAAATATGGCATGAATTGCCTTGTGAGTTAGGGACCTAGAGTCACTTCAAATATTAAAGTAGAGCCTTGCAGGAGTATTATATGTGGGATTCTTGCACAGAGTAGAAAGTTGCATTAGATCACCTCAAAGATACCTTGCAGTTCTAATTCTCTATTTAACTTAAGCATTTCACAGGTTGCCATCTTTACCAAGAAGTTATCATCCTACTCACTAGCAAATTGTAAAAGACTGTTGGGTTTTAAGTCACTAACAAGGTGACATACCCTGATAACTTTATCAAGTGAGAACACTTCTCTAAAATCACTCAATTAAAGGCATTATGCTAGGTGTGGAAAAAGACCTTAATCAATTTTTGAGAAAAATGTTTCCAGCCACTGGTGAGATGAAATGATGCTACATAGTAAGTACATTGGAATTAGGTAAAAAGCTGATCATGACCTGTGGAGATAGGAGAAAAACAGTAAGTTAATTCATAATACAGCATTGCAATGATGAACCATCCAGGAGGTAGAATAGCTTCAACCAAATCTCTAAGAGAGAATATTTAGGGGGAAGTAGAGAATCTCTCTCTCTTCCTTGCCCTGCCCTTAAGCCAGAGGATGATCTTGTGAACTTTGAGAAACCAGATGCTTGAGTCCACTTAACAATAGATTCTATATGTCCTTGGTGTTGGTAGGTAGGGACACCTTATGGATTAATTATGATATCACCTTAGTAACTACCAACATATAAAATCTAATTGTTTGTCTGGCTAATTGATATCAATTGATAAAGATACCACTAACTCCTTCTGTTTACCCCTCCCTATAAACCTAAAGGGAGTCCTCAACCCCCACCCCCCATTACTCATCTGGCCAGTGCAAGTGGGAGCTACAAAAGTGAGCCTAGAGCCTTCATTACACTTGCACTGAATTTTGTTTAACATTTGAGGCTATTCATAACATACAAAAATGTAACAAAATCTTCACCAAGTTATCAAGCTTTTAAAATGACAACCTAATTAGATAGAGGTTGGGTTATTTGACTCCAATGTATGTGACAGGGTCCAGTCATTGGTTTTGATGAGAAATGACAGTATTTATTACTTTAATCATCATCTGAAGTGACAAGGTAAGGAAAAAAGGCTATCAAATAACTTTCAAATATAATATATGCCCCAAATAAAACATTTCCTAATTCAATGAGAAACATTATATGCTAAACAGATTTTCAAGAAAGAGAATAGATGGCTTTCATTATTATTAATTATTTTGTAAGCACTCTCTGTAGGAAAGATATACGTGACATATGAAGGACATAATCTATAAGGATTATCTAGATTTGTGCAAATCTACAAAAATAAATCTTAAATAGCTAAATCCTTTCAATGTTACAGTGCAGCAAGTCACATTTTTCTGCAAACTGCATTAAAACTCTTGGTTGAATCTTGAATGGCCTTTAGTAAATTATTGACTAGTGATATTAAATAGTACTCTGGTGGCCGAAAGTTAATGTTATCTTTCATAGATCCAAAGCTTGGGCTATATCAATTGTTACTCTTTAATAGTTTAGTTGTGTCTGACTCTTTTGTGACCTTAAAGAGTTGTTCACAAGGTTTTCTTGGCAAAGATACTAGAGTGGTTTGCCATTTCCTTCTCCAGTGTGTCCACATTTTATAGATGAGGAACTGGGGCAAATAGGGATTAAGTGACTTGCCCAGAGTCACACAGCTAATAAGTGTCCAAGTCTGAATTTGAACTCAGAATCTTCCTGATTCCAGGCTTGGTGCTCTATCCACTGCACCACCTAGTTGCCCAGGCTATATCAATAGGACAATTTTAGACAAGAATTAAAAATGTGCTGAGTTGTATTTGTTGCTTACCATATGCAAGAGATGAGTTCACTGATTCCAGACCTTTTTTATATAGTTCAACAATAGATAGTAACATCTCACTTATCACAACATTAATACATATTTATTAGTTGAATGATGTGTGCACATATACTAACTGCCTTCAGTAAAAGCATTATTCTAGGGATTGTGTTAAATATAGTTCAGGAAAGTCAAGGTATCCACTTTAATGGGAATTGTACTCTAATAATGGGATATGACAAATACACAAACAACTATAATAGAAAATACACAAGATAATCAACCAGTTATTCAATAAATATTTCATTGCCTACTATGTGTCAGACACTATGCTAAGCACTGAGGATTCAAGGAAATGTAAAAGCACAGTCTGGGCTCTCAAGGAAATCACAGTTGAATGGGAGAGACAACATGCAAACAACTATGTACAAAAAGATATATACAGGATAAATTACATATAACTGATAGAGGTAGGGGCCTAGAATTATGGGCGATCAGAAAAAGGATTCCTGGAGAAACTGGGCTTTTAGAGAGACTTGAAAGAAACCAGAGAAGTCAGGAGGTGGAGATGAGAAGAGAAAGCATTCCAAGACTGATGGAAAGCCAGCGAAAATGCCTGGAGTTGGGAGATGGGTTGTCTTGTTTGAGAAAAAGCAAGGAGGCCAGTTTTCCTGGACTACAGTGTACATGGAGGCAGACAGTGTAAAGTGCAAGAAGACTAAAAAGGTGATGGTGGAGATATTATGAATGATGTTTTGAATGCCAAACAGGATTTTATATTTGATCATGGAGGTGATGTGGAGTCACTGGAGTTTATTGAATAGGGGCATGGCATGGACAGACATGCCCCTTAGGAAGATAATTTTGACAATCAATCAATCAATAAACATTTATTAAGTGCTTACTATATGCCAGGGCACTGTGCTAAGTGCTATGGATACAAAAGAGGAAAAAGACAGTCCCTGCCCTCAAGGAGCTTACAGTCTAGTAAGGGAGACAAACAAACAAATATATGCAAAGCAAGCTACATACAGGATGAATAAGAAATAATTAACAGAAAGAAGGCACTAAAATTAAGAGGGGTTGGAGAAGGCTTCCAGTAAAAGATGGGATTTTAGTTGAGATTTAAAGGAATTCAGGGAAGCCCAGGCATGGAATACAGTCAGAGAAAATGCCCAGAACAAGAGATGTAATGTCTTGTTCGTGGAAGGGACAGAAGGCCAGTGTTGGGGAGTAATGTGTAAGAACATGGAAAGGTAGGAGGGAGCTAGGTTATGAATGGTTTTTAATGCCAAACAGAGTATTTTGTATTTGTATATTTTGTATTATAGTGAGGAGTCCAGGACGACTCTAATGTTCTGAGCCTGAGGGATTGAGGATGTTTGTACCTTGGGTAAGTTAAGAAGAAGGGCAGGTTTAGGAAGAAAGATGAGTTCAATTTTAGATATCTTGAGTTAAAATATTTATGGCCATCCAGTTCAAGATATCCAATAGGCAGCAAGAGATGGGAGACTGAAGGTCAGGAGAGAGGTTAGGGCTGTATAAATAGATTTGAGGAGCATTAGCACAGAGATGATAACTAAATCCATGAGAATTGATGAGATCACCAAGTAGAATAGTATATAGTGAGATGAAAAGAGGACCCAGGACAGAGCTCTGGCACACATTCAGTGTTAGCAGATGTGATCTGGATGAAGATCTAGCACAGAACACTAAGAAATGGTCAGATAGGTAAGAGGAGAACCAGGAGAAAATAATGTCCCAAAATCTTAGAGAGAGTTATCAAAGAGAAGGTGACTGATGATGTCAAAGGCTACAGAGAGAGATCAAGAAGGATTAGGATTGAAAAAAAAGTCAATTAGATTTAGTAATTAAAACTTTGTTGGTAACTTTGGGGAGAATGGTTTTGGTTGAATGAGGAGTTCAGAAGCCAGATTCTAGAGAATTAGGAAGAGAGTGAGAGGATAGTGGAGGCAGCTATTGTAGACAGTCTTTCCAAGGAGTTTAGCCATAAAAAGGAAGAGAGATATAGAATGATGGCTAACAGGGACAGATGAATGAAATGAGGATTTCTGAGAATGGGGAAGACATGGATATGTTTGTAGACAGTAGAGTAGCAGCCAGGAGATAGGGAGAGAGAGAATATAAGTTATAGTGGGGGTGATAGAGGTGGCAATCTGCTGGAGAAGATGGTGTGGAATGAAATCACTTACACATGTAGAAAGATTTGCCTTGACAAGGAGAAGGGCCACCACATAATGTGAGATAGAGGTAAAGGAGGAGATGACAGAAGGTAGCAGAAGGCATTGAGATGATATGGGCTGAGGAGAGGGAAAGAGGAATCTCCATGAATGATTCCAATTTTTTCAGTGAAATATGATGCAAGGTTCTTAGCTGAGAGTAGGCAGAGAGGGGAAGGAGGGAAGCTATGGGAAGTTGGAGCAAGGATGAAAATATTTGGAAAAGCTGCTGTGATGAGTGGGAAAGTGAGTTAATTATGGAGGTATAAAAGAATTGCCTGGCTACAATGAGGGTCCAGTTGAGAATACACAACAATTTTGTAGTAGATTCAATTGGCACGATTTCATGATTTTCTCCAGTTTCATTCAGCAACATGTGAGGAAAGATAAAAGGAGAAGATGGTAGGAGTAATCCAGGGGTATGACTCAGCAGGGTAAGGTCAGCAATAGCATAAAAAAGGGGAAAGGACTCAGGAGAAGAGGATGGTGAAAAGCTGAACTGGTTTACTAAAGGGTCAAGATGGGGAAATAAAAAAGTGTAGGGGCAATGATCTGGGAAAACACTAAAAAGCCAGGAGATCAAAAGCCATGGTGCAGACAAAGAGTGGGGTTTGATATGGGAAGGGAAAGGGAAAGGGAAAGGGAGAATGACAATAGATTGTGATCATAAAAGGGAATATCAGAGTTTATAAACATGCAAGTGGAGTTATTTGTGGGAGATAGCAAGATCAAAAGCAATCTGGTGACTTTCTGTGTGTAGCTAAGGTGGGAGGTGAAGGAGTTCGCATGGGAAAAGAGCAAATTGAGGAACTGGAAAGTCAGGTAGGGTAGTATGCATATGTTTGAAGGAGTATCAGCATGTATGTTGGAGTCCCCTAGCCTGGCTGGAATTAGGGAGGAAAGAAAGACTGTGAGCCAGGCACTGAACTCAGTAAGGAAAAGATGGGAAGTGATCTGGAGGTTGGGGGACAACAGTTGCCAGAACTGATTCGTTAGTAAATATGGATTAAGTGAAGCTCCAAGGAGTAGGGTTACCAAAGGATAGAAGTAAAAAAAAGAGCCTAGAAGTGGCCATGGGAAGAAAGGAGGATTCCACCTCTTCCACCTTGACCAATGAGTTGAGGGAAAGGAGTAAATGTGCAACCAGTGCTGTAAATGGTGGCCAGGGAGGCTGTGTCATTAGGAGGGAGCCAGGTCTCAATAAGAGTCAGACAGGAAGGGAATAAGCATGTGTATTGTACCTATTATGTGCCAGGAACTGTGCTACATGTTTTTACAAATATTATCTCATTTGATACTCACAACAACCTGGCAAGGTAGGTTCTATTATTATCACCATTTTACAGTGGAGGAAATTGAGGTAAACAGTGGTCACATAGCTAGTAAGTGTCTGACGTCATATTTGAACTCAGATCTTCCTGATTCTAGGCCCAGTACTCTATCTACTATGCCACTAGCTGCCTCTAGCAGTAGAAAAAAAGGGGAAAGGAAAAGATTTAAGATGAGAGTGTTTCCTCCACATAGCAAGTATCCAGAGAGCACCTTGGAAAGGGTGAATAGCTTTAGAGTGAGACATTAGAGGGTGTTGGGTTGAGGGGGATGAGAATAATTGAGTGGGCAGTGGGGATAGAGAACAGTCTATTAATGAACATTCTTTATTAACAGACTAATGACAGCTTGGGGTTTGGGATCAGTGGTATGGGAAGAGCATGACTAAGTGTGAGGTTGCTGATCACTAACACAAGGAAAATAGTTAAATATGTTAGAAAGGTGCAAACTGCTTTGTGATATCCCCAGAGCAAATGGTCATTATTTACTTGGGATATCCCATCTAAACAAATGAGATTACATAGATCACTATGTAGTAAGGCAGTCCCCCAAATATAACATGGGGGTGGTGTTGTATGGATCAAAGGGAGGCAGAATAGACATTTCTAGTCTCTTCTCCTCCTATCCTTCTCCAAGGGAAACTTCAATTCCTTCAAGGAGTGGAAGAAGGAGGTTGGGGCCAGAAGCTTGGCCACTCTGCTCTCCTCAGATAAGGAGGGGATACCAGGGTAGAACTGTACCTATCTGCCCCTGTAAACACTATTAGTCTAGGGCAGGGGAGAGGAACCTTTGGCCTTGAGACCAAATGTGGCCTTCTAGGTCCTCAAGTGCAGCCCTTTGACTGAACCCAAACTTCACAGAACAAATCCCCTTAATAAAAGGATTTGTTCTGTAAAACCTGAATTCAGTCAAAAGGCCTCACCCAAGGACCTAGAAGGCCACATGTGACCTTGAAGTCGGAGTTCCCCAACCCTGGTCTAGGGGATGTGATTTTCATGTTCAAGCTAAACTTCTGATCTCTATTCATTAATAGGGAAAGAAGGGGCCCAGGTTTTTTATCCAAGGCCTGACTTCCTTCAAATACCAGTTCCACAATGAACACACATAGCAGATAGCAAAAACAAAACAAAACAAAACAAAACGCCACCGCCAACAACAACAACAAAAAAAACCTATTTATCCAAGTTGAATTCAAAACAGAAATTAAAGAAAGCATATTTGGGGAATATATACAGAATACGATACAGAATGAAGGAGCTCTCCCATTGGGATTGAGGTAACTCAGTTCAATAGAGAAAGAATCCCAGCTCTCACTTAAGGGAAAATTCCCCAAAGACTCTAGTACAGTCAGCCAGGGATAGGGACATGATAGAGACTGCTAGCTCTTCGCATGTTGGCTTCTTCCTAAAGTCTTATTTTCCCTTTAGCAATGTGAAGTAGGGATGACATTATCCATCTTCTTTCTCAAAGCTGGAAGCCAGAGGTGTCCAAAACAATTTTGCAGAGCCTGAACTCGGTAAGAGTACAGAAAGGAGCCCTCTTCCCTGCCACTTCTCACCAACTCAGCTCTGCCCCTCACACACGCATAGGGCATTGATCTCCACCAATAAGGAGAGAGTCCAAAACCAATGGACTTTGGGGCTCAGATTGTACATATCTATTTGAGTATTTTGTGGAAGTCATTATCGAGAGGGTAGGAGAGAGCACAGGAAACATCAAGGTGGGAATGTAAAAGCATGTACCAAGAAATCTAGTTTGGCTGAAGCATAAAATACAGGAAGGTAAGATGAGTAAGATAAGGCTGGATCCATTAACTTCAGCTACTCAAAACACGGCCTCTTTGACAACTGTGTGTAACCTTTATTTCCCTCCCAATTCTGGAACCACAAACCAAGACCTAATCAGCTAGCAATGTGTCTTTTTTGTTTTGTGTTTTTTTGTTTTTGTTTTTGTTTTTGTTTTTTGCTAGGCAATGGGTTAAGTGACTTGTTCAGGGTCACACAGCTAGTAAGTGTCAAGTGTTTGAAGCCAGCTTGGACTCAGGTCCTCCTGACTCCAGGGCCAGTGCTGTATTCACTGTGCCACCTAGCTGCCCCTAGCATTGTGTCTTGATGACATATATCCAGGTACTCCTCAATGCCCTCACTCACAATCCTTTTAATGTTCATAAAAAAGTGCCCCTCCCAGTTCACCATTCCCTGCTGTGTAGTCTCCTCCATTAGAATGTGAACTCCTGTTTTGTCATGTTAGCCAATCTGATAGGTGTGATGTGGTACCTGAGAGTTGTTTTGATTTGTATTTCTCTAATCAATAGTGATTTAGAACATTTTTTCATATGACTATAGATAGTTTTAATTTCTTCCTCTGAGAACTGCCTGTTCATATCCTTTGACCATTTATCAATTGGGGAATACCTTGTATTCTTATAAATTTGACTCAGTTCTCTATATATTTTAGAAATGAGTCTTCATCAGAGACACTGGTTGTGAAAATTCTTTCCAGTTTTCTGCTTCCCTCCTAATCTTGGATGCATTGATTTATTTGTGCAAAAACTTTTCAATTTAATGTAATCACAATTGTCCATTTTGCATTTCATAATGTTCTCTATTTCTTGTTTGATCATAAATTCTTCCCTTCTCCATAGATCTGAAAGGTAAACTATTCCTTGCTCTCCTAGTTTGTTTACAGTATCAGTCTTTATATCTAAATGATGTATCCATTTTGACTTTATCTTGGCATATAAGATGTTGGTCTATGCCCTTCTGCCATACATTTTTCCAGTTTTCTGAGCAGTTTTTGCTAAATAGTGATTTCTTATCCCAGAAGCTAGAGTCTTTGGATTTACCAAATAGTAGATTAGTATAGTCATTGACTACTGTGTCTTGCATAACCTATTCCACTGATCCACCGCTCTATTTCTTAGCTAGTACCAAGTAGTTTTGCTGATTGCTGCTTTATAATACAATTTAAGATCAGGAACAGCTAGGCCACTTTACTTGCATTTCTTTTCATTAGTTCCTTTGATATTCTGGACTTTTTGTTCTTCTAGATTAATTTTGTTATTGTTTATTTCTAGTTCTATAAAATAATTTTTTGGTAGCTTGATTGGTATGGCACTGAATAAGTAAATTAATTTAGGCAGAATTGTCATTTTTATTATATTAGCTGGGCCTACTCATGAACAACTGATATTTTTCCAGTTATTTAGATCTGATTTTATTTGTGTGAAAAGTGTTTTGCAATTGTTTCATATAGTTCCTGGTTTTGTTTTGGCAGGTAGACTCTCAAATATTTTATAGTGTCTACAGTAATTTTAAATGGAATTTCTCCTTCCATCTCTTGCAGCTGGGCATTGTTAGTAATACATAGAAATGCCGATGATTTGTGTGGACTTGTTTTACATCCTGCAACTTTGCTAAACAGAACAATGATAAACTTTGGAGAAGACATGGGTAAATAGGAACACTAATATATTGTTGGTGGAGTTATGAAATGATGCATCCATTTTGGAGAGCAATTTGGAGCTATGCCCAAAGGGCTATAAAATTGTGCATACCCTTTGACCCAGCAATGCCACTTCTAGGTCTGTATCCCAAAAAGATTATAAAAACGGGAAAAGGACCCATATGTACAAAATATTTATAGCAGCTCTGTTTGTGGTGGCAAAGAATTGAAATTGAGAGGATGCCCACCAATTGGGGAATGGCTGAACAAGTTGTGGTATATAAATGTAATGGAATACTACTGTGCTATAAGAAAAGATGAGTAGGCAGACTTCAAAAAAACTTGGAAAGACTTACATGAACTGATACAGAGTGAAATTAGTAGAACCAAATGAACATTGTATACAGTAACAGCCACATTATGGGATGCCTGACTTTGATAGACTTGACTCTTTACAGTAACCCAAGAATCTAAGACAACTCCAAAAGATTCATGATGGAAATTGCTACCCACACCCAGAGAAAGAAATATGGAGTCTGAATGCAGATGGAAGCATACTATTTGCTCTCCTTTTCCTTTGTTGTTTTGTTTTATTGCTTCATTCTTGTGGCTCCTCCCATTAGTTCTAATTGTTCTTTACATCATGACTAATGGGAAAATATGCTTAACATGAATGTATACGTAGAGCCTATATCAAATTGTGTGCTGTCTGAGGCGGGCAGAAAAAGTGGGGGGAAGAGGAAATTAAAACTCAAAATCTTATGGAAGTGAATGTTGAAAATTAAAAATAAATGAATTAAATTAAAAAAAAAAAAGAATGTAAACTCCTTGAAGGCAGAGACTATCTTTTCTTTAATTGTATCCCCAGGGCTTAGCAAGGTGTTTGGTACTTAAGTAAGTGCTTAATGAATGCTTTTTATACTAGGCCTATACCCTAAAGAGGTCAAAGAAAAAGGACCCATATACATAAAAAATAGTACATGTTTACAAATTCTTTCTTCACAAACCTCATTTTAACATGCCTGAAAAATCGTTATCATTCAGGCTTTGCATTAAGACCTCTAAGGAGGAAAAATTACAATATCCCTTAAGGTGAGTAATGAGTTTTATATTTCAATTTTTCATATGTAATACACAATACTCTGGCCTCCACTGCCTGAAAACCAGGTAAGTTACATTTCACTCTTCCCCCAATGTTCTCTAATACCCTTAAAGGGATTGGGGGCACCTAGTTTGTCCGAAAATAGCTCCATCTCCTACTGATGATGTTGCCCTGAGTGTAGGGGGTATTGTCCCCTATACTCCACTTCCATTTAACCACTAATGGTCAGATTAGCTTTTACACAGAAATGTTTATTTCAATAGGTATGATCAAAAATATACAAAATTACTCCCTCAACCTTCAGAGGCATAATTTTCTTCCCCAACTCCACTTCCAATTCATTCTCCAGAGAAGGGGATGAGAATAAGTTCATAGTTTAGCACAATTCCTATAGATCACAGTCCCAGCTCCAAGTCCAAATTTCCCCCAACCTCTCCCATTCACCCCTCCACCGCCCATCTATCCCCTAAGCCTCAAATCCCAGATACCCTGGTTTCTCTAAGCCTTCCTGCTGGGCTAGCTGGCTGCACCATCCTGCCACAATTCTAGCTCCAAGGTCACCATGGCTTGAATTCCTGGGTTTGGAGGGGAACATTACCGGCACCTGAAAATGAAAAGGACAAACAACACAGAACAGAAATAAATACCCCAAGGCCCACTTCTCAAGGTAAAAGAGAGGGAATAGGGAAGGAGGTCCCTCAATTTAGCTCCCCAGTTTAGCTCATAGTGCCCAAGATCTGGGCGAATTGTGATCTTCACCCTCTGTGCAAAACAGGAAGAAGCACTAATCAGAAAGAGTCTAGCAGAAAAAAAGAGAGAGACTGTCTCAGTTTTGCCCATTTTAAAGATAGACACTGGGTGCAGCCAATCAGAGGAGACTACACTCACCCACATGGTAGGTGGTGCAGAGGCCTCCAGGCTGGGCAATCTGGACACTCTCCAAAGGTTCCTTGGGATGCCTCCATGCTTGGTGTTCTGGGCACACCTGGAGAAGCCCTGTTTACACATATGAGGAATCAGAGGCACATAGAGATTAAGTTATCTTGCTCGTTCATTGTCTTGGCTAGTAAGTGTCAGAGCTGGGATTCAAGCTTAGGTTTCGTGAAAGAAAAAAAAAAGCCCATGGTTCTGTCTCCTCCGCCCCTACTCTCTAAGCTGAGAACCTTACCACATATTTTACAGAAAAAAAAATGAAGCCATTCACCCTCTTTTCCCCCCTTGCTCATCTCCTATCACTCAGGAGCCTTTGCCACTTTCTCCTCATTCACCTCTGTTTCACATGATGAACTGGCCTTACTTCTCACTAGTACTAACCTCTCTATTTGTTTTAAGCAATCCCATTCCATCCTGTTTCCTCCAAAAGATTGCTCCATCTGTTATCCTACCTCTTTCACTTATTTTCAATCTCTCCCTCCCTACTGGCTCATTTCCTACTGCCCACAAACATGCCCATGTATTCCCTATTCTGAAAAAAAAAAACCCTCATTTGATCCTGCCATTCCTGATAACCATAAATCTCATTTGCCCTTTGAAGCTAAACTCCTTGAAAAGACTCTACAATAGGTAGCTCTACTTTCTCTCTTCTCACTCTTCTTACCACCTTGTAATCTGGCTTCTAAATACAATGGAAGGCATCCACAAATGTACAAAGGTGGAAAAAAAGCAATGAAATGAGGATATCGCAAATAATATAATTTGGATGGAATTAGACTATGTGAAAGAAGAACAGAGTGTACTAAGGATAGGAAAATTGAAGTCTGGTTGTAGAAGTTCTGAAAGGAGTATGCATTGTATTCCATAGGCAACTGGAAGCCAAAGAAGGGTTGAGCAAGAGAATGGCATGATCAGACATATGCATTAGGAAGATTACTTTGGCAATGATGTGATACAAGATGAATTTAAGAAAGAAGACACAGGAGGCAAGAAAATGAGTTAGGAAGCTATGGCAGTAGTCCAAGTGAAAGGTAATAAGGGTCCAAAGTAGGATGGTATCAGTGGAAATTGAAAGACAGGATGGGAAGAAGATATATACAATTGATTGACATACAATTAATAGGACTTGGCAACTGATAGGATAGCAGGATAAAGAAGGAAAAAGTAAAATATATTTGAGACTGAGGATTTGAGTTTAATTGGTGTCATCAACAGAAAAAAGGAATGAACAGGTTTTTTTGGAGGGGATAAGATGATGAATTTTGATTTGAACATATTGATTTTGAGAGTTAAGTTTGAGGTTAATTGAGCATAAGAATCCAGATTTTCCACAAGTCATTGCAAATGCAGGGACAGAGTTTAGGGGAGAAGTTAGGGCAGGAGAGATGGATGTGTGGGTAATCTGCAATGACAATAATTGAGCCATGGGAATGGAAGAGCTTGCAAGGGAGAATGTAGAGAGATAGGAAAGTACAAGGCCAAAGATCATACATACCTGTGGAACATAACTCCACTTGTGTAATTGATATCAAATTGTTTACCTTTTCAAAGAGGGGATTTGTGTGGAAGGGAAATAGTTTGGAACTCAATTTGTTTTTTCTTTTTTAGGCAATTGGGGTTAAGTGACTTGCCCAGAGTCACACAGCTAGTAAGTGTCAAGTGTTTGGTCTGAGACTGGATTTGAACTCAGGTCCTCCTGACTTCAGGGCCAGTGCTCTATCCACTGTGCCATGTAGCTGCCCTGGAACTCAATTTTTTTTAAATGAGTTAAATTTTTTAAAGATGTAATTGGGAAATATTTAATGGAATAAACAAAAATTATCATAAAAAAGAAAGAAGTTGTTTTTGACATAGTCTAAATTTGCTTCTTTTCAACATCCATCCATTGTTCCTGGTTATATCCTCTGGGGTCAAACAAACAAATCTAAGCCTTCCTTCACACAACAGTAAGTCAGTCAACTGCATTTATTAAGCACTCAGTACTGTGCTAAGTACTGGAGATATGAGTTTCTTGTGGTGAGGGACTCTTTTTTGTCTTTCTTTATATCCCCAGCACTTAATACCATTCTTTGCACCTATTAAATAATGAATAAATGCTTTTCGATCAACAGTCATTGTGTGTGTGTGTGTGTGTGTGTGTGTGTGTGATTTTCAGGAAATGTCATTGTCCCTGACAGGTAGAAGAAAAATAAAACATAAGCAGCTGCACCTCCTCTCTGTTGTTAGTTATCATTGTCCCATCGATCCCAAGCAGAAGCCCTAAGCCTTCTTTGATCCTTATTTTTCTTCTAATATAGCTAAAAAGAGAAAACACATACACACACAAAAGCCCCAAGGCAGAAGCTTTTTCTATTGTCCTTAGCTTCTCTCAACAGCCTCAGTTTAATCTGAGATTTCACATTTCTGATATTATTTTTATGGGACCATGCCACCTTCATATTAATTCTCTATTACCAGCCTTGCTTCTATCTTCCATTTCTTTCTTTTTAAAATCTGAGTTGGTTGGTGCATACATAGTGGTGTCTTCAGACAAATCCCATTTGACCTCCTCTTCAGTATTGTTTCCCTTTGTGTTGTCATAATTTCATTCTTGAGCAAGCTTCATCTTTCTTGGGCTGACTTCCATTGTTGGTGGAATTTTACTCACCTTTCCTAGGACCTCTTTGCCACTTGCTTTTCCAAAATTCAGGGTGCACCCAGTCAGGGACTGGGTTGTGTGGGAAAACTCAGGGTCCATGGCCCATCACCCCATCAATGGATTAGGCAGATCAGGAAAGGTGGTACTTGAGCCAAGTTTTGAAGGAAACCAGGGATTTGAAGAGGCAGAGATGAGGATAGAAAGTATTCCAGGTATGGAGTACAACTAACACAAATATAAGAAATGAGATGGCGTGTCATGTGTGGGGCACAGCAAATAGACCAGTTTGCCTAGATTGTAGATGCATGGAAGGGAGTATATGCTTAAGAAAACTGGAAAAGTAGGGAGGGGTCAAATTATGAAGAGCTTTAAAAACCATCAGAATTTATATTTGATCCTAGAGATGATAGAAAGCCACTGGAGTTTAAATATGGAGGTAAGGGAGAGGAGTGTCACATGGTTAACTTTGTGCTTTAAGAAAATCATTTTGGTTGCCCTGTGATAGACTGAATTGGTGTGAGGAAAGGCTTGAGGAGAACAGACCTACCAGAAAGTTATCTCAATAGTTGAGGTGAGAGGTGAGGAGGGCCTGAACCAGGATGGTGAATGTGTGAGTAGAAAGCTGGGCACAGATATGAGGGATGTTGTGGAGACAGGAATGATTCAGCAACTGATTGTATATATATGGAGCGAGTGTGAGGAGATTGACACCAAGGTAGTAAATCTAGGCGAGTGGAATTGTGGAAAATGATGATTAGATGGGGAAATTAGATCATTCTTCTACTTTTCCCCAACTAGGCTTCATAATATTTTAATGTTATGGATTACAAGGTCATATATCCAAAGGTGTACTTTACAAAGTAAATGATATCTATTGCGTTGGGTTGTTCCTCTATATGCACTGAGAATCCACAGTTACCTTCTTTTACTTCCATGTTTAATATCCACTTAAACAAAGACAAGCCTCTTTGGTAAACTAAAAATGTAAAAACATGAGAGGAAGCCACAAACATCATAATGTCGTACCATTTACACTGATATACAATAGCTAGTCACTTATTACGACAGATGCAGAGTATTTGCTATTAAGCAAATGTAAAATAACAAAACATTTAGGACTTTAAATGTGTTTCTGGAATTACAGAGAATCATGGGATTTTAGAGCTGGAAAGGAATTTAGAGAGCAAGTGCACACAGTTGACTCAATAAATGCTTGTTGGATTGAAAAGAAAAAAAGGTGGTTGTTGATTTAAGTCCAGTTCTCTCATTTGACCAACTAGATAAGTGAGACTCATAGAGTTTAAATGATTTGCTCAAAGTCACAAGGATAGTTACTGGCAGAATAAAGATTAGAACCTAGTTCTCCAACACTCCTGTTTCCATGCCCTTTCTGCTATTCCACATTGCATCCATAATGTGAGAGGAACATTTCAGAAACCTGACAGTAGGTAAAACATAATTGATTTAAAACAAACAAAAAAAACCCCTTTTTTGTTAGGTGGAATGGTTTTCTAAGAGAGGTGAGGGGGTGGAGAATTTAGGTGACGTTTATTAAAATAAAAGATTATTAAAATTTGTGAATAGATGATAGTTCAGTACTGTGACATAAAAAAACAACTAACTTTACCAGATACAAATATCCTTAAAACTAGAACTAAATGTTTTTACTAATCTTTTCTTTCTTTAATCATAGTTGAAGAGGCTAGACAAGATAATCGTTAAGTTCTTTCTAATTTTAATTCTATGGTGAGATATTTTAAAGACATTTCTTAAGTGACACATGATTTTGGGCAAGTTGTGTAACCAGTCTGGGCCTCAGTTTCTTCCTCTGTAAAATCAGAGGGTTGAACTATATCACAAAGGAGAACCTTTAAATCAATGATACTATAGCGAAGTAGGGTTTGGGTTGTTGATGTTTTTCCCAAGTTTTTCAGGTAACCACAAATGGTAGTTGCAAGGGAATTTGTATTTAAGGGGCTCCAGTTTTATTTTCCTGTCAACAGAACTAGATCATTAAATGACGACATAAAAGCCAATTTCCTTTTTGGACACCTGTGTTTTCTTTCCTTTCCCCTCCCCCCTCCCCCCTCCCCAGTTGTGATGATCCTGCCAATTTCACTGTCCCTAACTGCCCTGACTTTGTAACTGGGCACAGTGCCTTCTGTCAATTCCTGAAAGAGAACTGGGTTGCCAGCTCAGTGAAACAAGGAAGTGTTGAAGGCCTCATGTTGGCAACAAGAACACAGAAAGTTTCAAAGCATGGATGGTCACATTAAAAAAAAAAATGTATATGCCTGCTATTAATATTCAGAGCAGGCTCAAATTATACAAAAGGTTATGAAATTATGTTTAACAATGAAAACCACATTTAGACATGCTAGAAACAAAAAAGAAATCTCAGAAAAGCAGGTGGATAACAATATTGTAGTAAACCACTCTTAGTACTACCAGGCTTGAGACTTGGAATAGAATGTCATTCTTAATTTGGCAAATCATCATATACAGCAAAACTCTGTTCTTTTCACACAGATTAGGATACACTAGATGTCAATGCATTTACCTGAAAACAATGCTATCATTGAAGTGGAAAAAAAAACCCTTATAATTTCCCATAAAGTAGGAATTAATTTTTATCCCCTCTCTCCTCCACCAACACCAGTTAAGAAGAGGTATCCCTGTAATTTAAAAAGAGGCAGTGTGTTACACTTTAGGGAGAGGAAAACAGGTCAAGTTTTGGGTTCACAGAAAGGCAGTGTGATGTATTGGAAAGAGCTCTGAACTTGCTTGACTTGCTCAGTCAGGAGCATAAGACTCAAACACAGGCTTGAGTTCATGCTCCACATTGGACTCATTTTTGGGGCATAACTAGAAACAGTACAAAGAGTGCTGGATTTGGGGTCCAGGCCCTACTCTTATTACTTACAAGATCATGGCAAATCTCCTCTGGGCCTCAATTCCTTATTGGAAAATCGAGGAGTTGGAGATGCCTTTTAATGTCCTTAGAACTCTAAATCTGTGATCCTGTAACTACACAACAGAGCCCCAGTTTTGACAGAGAAAAGGTGGTGGTTAGGGAACCCCAGTCTGAATCTCAGCGTGGATATTCCAAACCTGTATGATCTCTGTCAAGTCTTTACCTCTCTGGAACTGATTTTTCTCATTTATAAAATGAGGAGTTGAATTAAATGAACACCTTCCGGCTTAAATATCATGGATCATACATTCTAATCCTGGCTTTGTCACTTGTTAGATAACAAGGTTGACCTCTGGGCCTCAGTTTCCCCATTCATAAAACTAGGGGACTGACCTCTAGATGATCTCTAGGGTCACTGTCAACTCTGTGATTCTTTGGAGTTCAGACCTTGGCTCTATTAAGCTCTCTGGACCTCAGTTTCCTCATCTGTAAAATGAGATGGGGTCCCAGAGATGACTTCCAGCTCTAAATGTGTGCTCCTGCGTTAATGCCAATTTGCTAGTGTGATCTTCAGCCAATCACTTTAACTTCTCTGGGCCTCAGTTTCCCTTCCACTTTGTCGTTCAGTCTCGTCGGGCTCTTCGTGACTCCACGAACCCATATTACACCAATACCGTCCACCGGGTTTTCTCGACAGATACTGGAGTGGTTTGCCATTTCCTTCTCCAGTGGATGGAAGCAAACGGGGTTAAGGGACTTGCTCAGGGTCACACAGCTAGGTCCGAACTCGGGTGTTCCAGAGTCCCGGGGCGCTATCCACTGGGACCCTTCATTCTGCCGGCCCAATTTTTCAGGAATTGTATTTTGGGTGGACAAAGCCTCCTTCACGGCCACAATCCTCAGGCACCCCCATTCCCACCCCAGCTTTCCGGCCCTCCCTGCAGGCGGCATTCGGACGCCGGGCCTTCGAGGTGTCCGTCGGGAGTGGGTCGAGCGGGGACCACCCGGCCCCCCTCCCCCCCCGCCCTCCCCGGTCAGTCGTGGGCGCGCGCTCGGATCCCCCAGGATGCCTCGGGCAGCGCACAGGCTCCTGCGGGACGAGGCTGCGGTCCCTCCTCGCTCGTGCTCGCGCTCCCGCTCCCGCCGGCGCACGGGGCCGCGGCCCCGCCACGAGACGCCGGGCCCCGCCCCGCCCCGGGTCGGGGCCGCTGCCGCCGCTGCAGCGCCTCTCGGCCGGCTTAGGTGGGCTGGCTCCTGGGGGAGGGGGAGATTCTGTAGCGGCCGCAGCCTAACCCGGAAGTTGTGGCGGCGGCGGCGGCGTTGGGAAGGGGGTGTGTGTGAGTGAGTGTGTGTATGTGAGTGTGAGTGTGTGTTTGTGTGTGGGGGGGCGAAGAGAAGCCGGCCATGGCCGCTGCCGCCGCCGCTGCCTTCCGCTTTGTGTGCTGCTCCGGCTCCCGCTCCCGGCCCTGAGGCGCCGGCGCCATGCGCCCGCCGCTGGGCCGCTGCTGGTGACCTCCCTCCGGCGCCGCGCCGCGGCAGGTCGGGCCGGCCCGGGCCGATTAGTCGGGCGGGCCCCGCCTCCGCCCTCCTCCCCCGGGCTCCAGCCACCCCTGTCCTCCGCCCCCTCCCCCTCCGCCGCGCGGGCTGGCGGGCGGCCGTCCGTCCCGATGCCCGAACCAGGCCCCAGGATGAACGGCTTCTCCCTCGGCGAGCTGTGCTGGCTCTTCTGCTGCCCGCCCTGCCCCAGCCGCATCGCCGCCAAGCTCGCCTTCCTGCCGCCCGAGCCCACCTACACCGTGCTGGCCCCGGAGCAGCGCGGGGAGCAGCCGCCAGCCCAGGCTCCGGCTCCGGCGCCGCCGCAGCAGCCGCCGCAGCCGCAGCCGCAACAGCAGCCGTCCGAGGAAGCGGCGGCGGCGGCTGCGGCTGCTGCAGCAGCGCCCGGGGCGTGCAGCCTGCACCTGAGCGAGCGGGCGGACTGGCAGTACTCGCAGCGCGAGCTGGACGCCGTCGAGGTCTTCTTCTCCCGCACCGCCCGCGACAACCGGCTGGGCTGCATGTTCGTCCGCTGCGCGCCCAGCAGTCGGTACACGCTGCTCTTCTCACACGGCAACGCCGTGGACCTGGGCCAGATGTGCAGCTTCTACATCGGCCTCGGCTCCCGCATCAACTGCAACATCTTCTCCTACGACTACTCGGGCTACGGCGTGAGCTCGGGCAAGCCCTCGGAGAAGAACCTCTACGCCGACATCGACGCCGCCTGGCAGGCCCTGCGAACCCGGTGAGCCGTCCGTCGGCCCCCAGGGGCCTGGGGTAGCGGGGTCTGGGCGTCCCCTGAGCGGGGGGGGGGGGGGTCAGGAAGCAGCCCTTTTGTACAAACAAACAGAAAACCACGGGCCAGAACTTCTGCCTTCTCATCCCTCCCTTCCTGCCCCCCTCCCGAGGTAGGGCACGAGGATTCTGTGGATCCTCCTCCCAGGTGCAGAAGGAAGAGGGGGAGTCTGTCTAGACTAGACACTTGTGGGCTGGGAGAAGGATGGAGGGAGAGGTGACCTTAGCTTCTTCCCTTCAGGTGCTGAGGAGAAATGAGGGCTTGTGACCAAATTTGTTATTATTATTCTTCTTTTCCCTCTAGTTCCAAGCTTAAAGTAAAAGTCCTCAAGGTTCTTGGACAGATCTAAACTCAAAGGATTGCTTGCTTTGACACAATGTAGGGCTACTTAAGAGTCTCATCAGGTTTGCCAAAACAGTTCTTTTGTGGCTGTTAACTGAAGGTTGCAGAATATAGTGAGTTAGGTTTGGAGAGTGGGTCTGAATAAAATTGTTTTAATGTTGATTTTTAAGAGAAGGCACTTCATCAAACTGCCCCCCCCCAAAAAAAAAGTTCACCTCTTTCCCAGCAATCTTAAGAGAGCTACGAATCAAATAGTGCATGCCGATCTAACAAACTACCTTCCATGTCCTTGAAGTAGTCCTTTCAGGTAAAGGTTGGTATACCGGTGGGTCGCTAAAGCCCACTGAGTTCAAGAGATGGTGGTAAATTGATTAGTCATTCTGTCACTTTCTGTAGTCTTAGTTTACTTGTTAATCCAGATTGTGTTTGAATTTGATGTTATTGGGTGGGGAATCTTGAGTCCTTCAATTAGCATTCACATCAGTAATAAGAAAAGACATGGCTTAGTGTATAGAACTGGCAGGGAACTTGGGTTTTATTTTTGTCTAGGCCACATCTATAAGTGGCCTAAATTACTTTACCAGTTCATGCCCCGATTTCATCATCAGTTAATGTATCATCAGCAATATATTTTCCAGCCAACCTCAAGACAAACAGTGATGGTGAAGATTAATGACATGGTATCTTTTTTCTGTCTGTGAAAAGGGCTGTTTATTGTATATAAGTACAGAATTAGATGACTATTCCTGCTATTCAGCCTTTATTTGAGACTGGGCTTTGTTAGGATTTATATGTTGTTGTTGTTCTCTATTTGTGTACACATGTGTTCGTAAATGACCCTTTGCATCCCTGGATAAATGAAATAGTTTCTCAACAAGGAAGTATGTGCCCTCATATTTATCGTCTGCTGCTTACTCATGTTCTTGATGACAGTGTGACATAAGGAAGAACCTTAAATCCTGAAGATGATGTAATTATTTGGATTACAGGGTTTTTGAAATGGTTCAGATGTATCTGTATCACATATAGCTATGTTGGATACAATCTACAAGTAGTAAGAAGCCCTCTGAATATAGTGAGGGTTTGTAGTTCTCTGCTTGACACATCTGATTGTTGTTGAAAGCATTATGTAAGTAAGGACTAGCTACAGTAAAATAATTGAAAATTTTGCAGTGTTACAACAATTTGGATGTACTTTTGGTTACTTTTCCAAAATTTTATGCCCAATTTTACCTGTGTCTTGTTTATAAGCTTTGAGCAAGTCACCTTCATTTCCCATACTTAATCTCTCCCTTCTATCCAGTCCTCCATCACAAATAAATTTCATTGTCTAAAGTAACATTTAAAAAATACTTGGAGATTCAAGGAGTGCTCAGACATTGATTTACTTAAGAGGTTACATATTTGATGTACATTTCCCTTATCCTTATAGCATATGTGTCACTCAACCATCCAGCTAATCTGGCCCATCCTATACCTTTCAAGTATTATTCTTCGTTTTTATCTTACACAATCCCTCCACTTCAACTAAATTGGACTACACCATATCTGGGAATATGCCTTACACTTTTCCACCTCTATTTCCTTAGATTTCTGCCCTTGGTAATCTGAACTGTTACTCAACAGAACTGAAATCTTGTTTCCTTTAGAAAATCTTCCCCGTCATTTGAACCAAAAGTCATCTCTCTTCCATGTGCAGTTATTGTCTATAACACTCACATGGCATTTTTTAATGTTACATCATTTAGCGGATTTTAAGAGCTTTCTGTGTGCTACACACTGTACTGGGTTCTGAAGACACAAAGACAAAAATGATACAATTGCTGCCCTCAGGAATCTTATATTCATTGGACAGAAATAATATGGAAAGTAAACACCAAATATGTATCTTAAGTAGATACAGAGTAATTTGAAGGGTATTAGAAACTTCAGGAGACAAATCAGAGTAAACCTTCTCTGAATTTTGTAGGAAGATAGGGAATTCTAGTTTCTAGGAGAGAGTACATTAGAGGTAGAGGAGAGGCTTGTGCCAAGGTGTGAAGATGGTAGTTATCCAACCCTTGGGATTCGAGAAGTCAGAGTCAAAGTGTTACAGAATGTTAGGGAGCTGGAAGGAATGTTAAAGTATATCTTCTAGTCAAACCTCTTATTAGCGATTAGGAAACTGAGGCCAGAAGGGTGAATTGACTTGCCCACAGACACATAGGTAAGTGGAAGTCAAGGGCTCTTTCCCTTGCACCATACTGCCTAATATATTGCCTTGTTTGCAATTATTTAAATATGTCTCTCTCTCTCTCTCTATATATATATCTTTTAAATATATTAAATATATAAAATTAAATAAATTAATTAAATATATTAAATATAACCTCCGTTAGAATGGTATCCTCATCAAATGCCACTCAGGAGAGCAGAAATTTTGTCATGTTTCCCATAACGTCTTGCAAAGGGTAGGCAATCAATATTTGTTGGATGAGGTAGGTAAATAAGATTATTTACTAAACCAAATCTTTACAAAATCAATTAGACCTTATTTTATTTCCAGATTTTAATGCTTAAGTGGTAGAACTAATCCAAAGCTCAGATATTTGTATCAAACAATTCCTCCCAGTGCTTCATATTTCCTTTTACCTTAAATGTGTATTTTACATTAATGATATGGCATGCAATAATCATGTACTTTGGAGTTTTTAAAAGTAGCTATGTGAAATTTGGCCCTCTAAGAACTAGTATTAGTTGGAAATAATAGTAGGAATATGTATATTGTTAATTCCTGTACAGCTGGACATAATGCTCTTAGACAAAGGAACATATTACAAATAAACTATGAAGACACATTTGGAGAATAGTTGTAAATAACCTCAGAAGAAAGAGATTGAAGTTAGGATTTCTAGGGAAATGAGTTTAGAGATAAGAAAAGAAAGTATTGTGGGCATGGAGCTTGATTTGAGGCATAGGGATATTAGTTTTAAAATGTTCACTAACATCTTATGTACAATACCCTGTACTTAGCACTTTGGGGAATAATATAGATGAGCATACCCATCTGTGCCTGTTAAAGATTTTACAGTATAGTTAGGGGGTTCAGATAAATACATGAAGTACATGAACTATAATACAATAGAAATCAATTTTACAGATGTTTATTAAGTGCCTTATATTCAAGACAACAGGCACAGGGGATAAAAAGATTAAAACAAAACAAAAAACCTGCCCTCAGTGAGCTTATTTGCTCTACAAAGGGTAGGAGGTGGAATATAAAATGTATGCAGGTAAGTATAATACAAGATAAAGTGATAAGTGCTATGAGAAAGAGTGCTGAAGGATTTCGGAGTGCGGAGAGCACTTCAGATGGGTGAATCAGAGAAAAGCTTAATGGAGGAGGTGGCATTTGATCTATGTCTTGAAAGGTGGGTAGGATTTTTACAGCTAAAATAAGGAAGGCAGAGAAAATGGCAAGTGATGGTGGCTAGAAAACATGTTTGACTAGTATCCATTAGTGCAGTTGAATTGGAGCTTAAGATGTTTAATGGGATGGGTAGTGAAAGATAAGTCTGGAAAGGTGAGTTGGGCCAAAGCATGGAAAAATTTAAAAGCCAGGCTAGGGAATTTTTATTTGATAGGCATTGAGGAACCCTGAAACTTTCTGTGTAGGGAACATATATTCCATAACTAGCGTAGTAAAAATAAGTTGGCAATTATATGTATTGGAAGGGGAGAGACTATAAAATTGTTAGATCAGTTAGGAAATTGTCATAATTTTCTTCCAACTCTGAGAAGATAATGTAGGTTCAACTTACACCTGAACAAGAATCCCCTGTATGTTAATCCAGTCTCTGCTTCTAGACCTTTAGTGCTAGGAAAACTCATCCCCTCCTAAGGCAGCTCTTTCTGCTTTTGTACAAATCTTATGGATAGAAAAATTTTCATTTTATCAACCTGAAATTTGCAACTTTGTAACTTCCATCCATTGTTCTAGTTTTGACTCTGAGGTTAAGCAAAATAAGTCTATCTTATTCTAAATGACAATCTATCTACCCTTGAAGTCAGTGATCTCATTTCTCCTTAGTCTTGGCAAAATGTTCCTAGTCTCTTCAACCAAATTTTGTTATGTAGTGACTTCAAACTTCTTTATCATCTTCATTGCCTTCTTTTGGATGTTCTCTAGCTTCTTAATGTGCTTCCTAAGGCATAATCCTCATAACTGCACACAGTACTCTTATCAGCGTTTCTTAAACTCTGGGTTTTGAAAAATTTGGCAACAGTAAAAGGTTTCTGAATATGCATTGACCAAAAATTAATTAAAAATCTAACACGTAATGAATCCAAGGTGTTTCTGGCAGCACTCGCTTGTGTGCACAACTACACTGCAGCATTGGTTCTGAAGGCAAACCAAGGCAAAGCATGCTCACTTTGCGCTGTGCATGCCCTCAGGCCACGCAACACCAACAAAAGCTGTGAAATTGGAAAAGGGGAAAAAGTTTAAGAAGCCTTGCTCTAGATGTGGTTTCCAGGCCCCTCTAAGTGTTGTTGTTCAGTCATTTCAATCATGTCTAACTCTACATGACCTCATTTGGGGGTTTCTTGGCAAAGATACTGGAGTAGTTTGCCATTTCCTCTTCCAGCTCATTTTACAGATGAGGAACTGAGGCAAAGAGAGTTAAATAAGTGACTTGCCCAGGGTCACCCTGCTAGTAAGTATCTGAGGCCAAATTTGAACTCAGGAAGAAGAGTCTTTCTGACTTCATGCCTGTCACTCTATCCACTTTTCCACCTTCCTACATTTCATGTTGTTGGTAGTCCAGGCAAGAGGTTGGAAGACAGTATCTTAGAAAAAGTACTTGGAAATAAAGAGCCCACATTTCTGGTTCTGGATCCCTTTCTAACTAGCTGTGTGATTTTTGGTTAATCATTTCATCTCTCAGGGTCTCAGTTACCCCACATAAAATGAGGACAGACAAAATCATGTTTGAACTCCAATCAAGCTTTAAAATATAGTTTTAGGTAATAAAGGCCTGACGTAGGGTGATGACAGGAATAGGAGATAGGAGATAAATACAAAAAAACTTATGAATTAGAAATCTTTATGACTTAGGAACTAATTGAATGTGAGGGGCAAGGAATGGGGGAAAAATCAGTCAACAAGTATTCATTCTCCAGTATTTGTTTTCCTTCATCCAATATTTGCTTTCTTTCCTCCTCCATATCCAGTTAGTTGCCAAGTCTTCCTCATTCTGCATTCTCAACATCTCTTTCATCTTTCCTCTTTTCTTATATCACAGCCATTTTGGACCAGTCCCTCATCACATTTCACCTGGACTATTGTAGTAGTCTCCTGGTCCTCCTACATCCAGGCTAACACTCTTCTCCTACCACACAGCTGTCAAATTGATATTACTAAAGTGCTAGTGTGATCATATCACTTCTCTGCTTAAAAAAAGCCTCAGTGGATCACCATTGCCTTTAGGACAAAATAGAAATACCTTTGTTCGGCATTTTAGTCAGTCAGTAAACATTTATAAAGTACCTGCTATGTGCCAGGCACATAGGACAGACAGCTAGATGGGCTTAGTGGATAGAGAGCTGGGCTAGGAGTCAGGAAGACCTGAGTTCAAATTTGGCTTCATGTATTTACTAGCTGTGTGATCCTGGGCAAGTCACTTAACCTCTGTTTGCCTTAATTCACTGGAGAAGGAAATGGCAAACCACTTCAGTATCTTTACCAAGAAATCCCTGTGGATATAACATGGTATGGTTCCCTGGGTCATGAAGAGTCGGACACACTGCCAAACACTGGTGAGCACTGGGGATACAAAGAAAGGAAAAAAAAAAGTCACAGTCTACTTGGGAAGACAACATGCAAACAGCCATATGCAAACAAGCTTTAAGTGAGATAAATTCAACTGTGAGAAGGCACTAGTATTAAAAGATATCAAAAAAAGGCTTCCTGTAGAAGGTGGGATTTTAAGGTGGGACTTGAAGGAAGCCAGGAGGTAGAGAATGAAGAGGGAGAACATTTCAGACCTGGGGGACATACGGGAAAAATGCCAGGAGTCAGAGATGGAGTGTCTATAAGACCAGCAAGGAGGCCAGTGTTCCTAGATTGCAGAGTACTTGGTGGGTGGGAGGGTATAAGGTATTAGAAGACTGCAAAGGTGGGGGAGTCAATGAATTATGAAGGATTTTGAATGCCAAACAGGGTTTTACATTTTATTCTGGAGGTGATAGGGAGCCACTGGAATCATTGAGCAGGAGAGTGACATGGTCAGACCAATATTGGCTATAGGAAGATCACTAACGGCTTGAGTGGAGGATAGACTGAAGTGGGGAGAGACTTGTGGCAGGCAGGTGGATCAGCAGGCTGCTGTAATAGTCCAGGTGTGAAGTGATGAGGCCCTGCACCAAGTGGTGGCAGTATCAGAGGACAGAAGCAAGAGTATGCAAGGGAAATTTGAAGGTGAAATTGACAGGCCTTGGCAAGAGACTGGATATTGAGGGGAGGGAAGGGTGAGAGAAAATGTGGAGTCAAGGATGACATCTGGGCTATAAGCCTGGGTGACTGGGAGGATTGATAGTAATAGGGAAGTTAAGAAGAAGGTTGGGTTTGAAGACGGAAGATGAATTCAGTTTTGGACATGTTGAGTGCTAGACACTGAGTTTGAGATGTTCGCTAGGCAGTTGGAGATGTGATACTGAAGGTCAGTAGAGAGGTTAACACTGGCCAAATAGATTCCAGAATCATCAGCATGGAGATGATAATTGAATCCATGTGAGCTGATGAGATCATCAAGTGAAATAGTATATAGGGAGAGAAAAAAAAATGCCCAAGACAGAGCCCTGTGGGACACCCAGGGTGAGTGTGTATGACCTGGATGAAGATTGAATAAAGTAGACTGAGAAGGAACATTCAGACAGGTAGAAGAGAACCAGAAGAGAGTGGTGTTCTGAAAACCTGAAGAGGAGAGAGTTTCAAGAAGAGGGTGCATGACAGTGTCAGAGGCTACAAAGAGGTTAAGAAGAATGAGGATTGAGAAAAGGCTGTTAGATTTGGCAATTAAGAGATTGTTAGTACCTTTGAAGAGAGTAGTTTTGGTGGAATGATGAGGTCTGAAGCTGAGCTACAGAAGTAAAGCAAGTGTGAAGAAAGAAAGTGGGGAGCTATTATCGTAGATGTTCCTTTTCAAGTTTAGCTACAAAAGACAGGAGAGATGTGAGACTATTGCTAATGGAAATGACTAATTTATCCCAGTGTTACAGACTGATAACAAATTACTCTCCATCATGCACTCTTTGCTCAAGCCAAACCATCCTATTTGCTCTTCTCTTAAGTGACATTTCATCTCCCTCTTCCATCCCTTTGCATAGGCTGTCCTTCATGCTTTAAACCTTCACCCTTTTCAGCTCTATTGGACCCTTTACTCCCTTTGAGGCTCACCTTACAGGCCTCTTGGAAGAGGCTTATTTTTTGGTTTCTTTTAATTGTTACCCTCCCCTAAAAAAAAATCACTCTATGTTTATTTTTCATAGACCCAGTATTTACTTAGTTGTAAACATTGCCTTAGGAAAAAAAATGGAAGCTCATAGGGCACAGACTGCCTTACTTTTGTTTTTGTATCCTGATTGGCATGTAGGCACTTAATAAATTTGTTGGTTATTCCGAAGTTTTTGTTAGTTCTGCTTAGAAATTCTGATGATTTTCATGTATTTATTTGTATCTTAGCACCTTTATGACATTATTAATTATCTCAGTTAATTTCTTCACTTATTCTGTGGGATTTTCTTAGATCACCATTATGTAATCTACAAATAGAGATAAAATTTTACCTTCTTTTTGCCAGTGTTTATGCCTTTAATTTGCCTTGAGATAGCTAAATGGCATGATGGGTAGAATGCCGGGCCTAGAGTCAGGGACACCTGAGTTCAAATCTAACCTTAGACAGCTAACAGCTTTGTGACCTACAGCGAGTTACTTAATACTGTTTGCCTCAGTTTCCTCAAATGTAAAATGGGGATAATAATTGGTACCTAGGTCCCAGGATTTTTGTGAGGATCAAATGAAATAATAATTTTAAGTACTTAGTACAGTGTGTGCTATATAAATGTTAACTATTATTAACTTAATTCTTTGTCATATTGATATGTAGATAGCATTTTTAGGACTATGTCATATACGTGAGCAGAACAGGGTATTCATGTTCATACGAGGAAAGATTTTCATGTTTCTCCATTGCAAAAAATGTTAGATATTATGCTTTCGTTTGTATTAAAAATGGCCCTTCCTTGCCTGTGCATTTTAGGATTTGTAATGTAACATGTTTTGTAGCTATTTCATATTTAACTTTCTATCTACAGATTGTTTCCTTTGAGTGGAATGAACTTCTTTGAGGATAGGGACAGTTTAATCTTTGTCTTTGCATTTCCAGCTCCTATCACCATGTTTGATACACAGTAGACACTTGAAAAATACTGTAGAATGAATAATTGAGTGAGTAAATTAATGCTTTATTTTGTTAGAGTTTTTCATCTATTAAGATTTTTTCCTTATATTTAAGTGATTAATTATGGTAATTCTTATCATAATTTTTGAATTATCCTTACATTCTTGGTATGCATCCAGTGAATTAGTCATAGTGAATTATTTTATAGATATATTATTATAGGTTTATACTTTTATTTATTTTTTTTCATCTATATTCTTTAGTGAGTTTGTTTTTCTCATTCTCTGCTTTGTTTCTCCCTAGTTTAGGTGTCAGGACCATTTTTTTCTCTTAAAAGGAATTTAGTATGGCGCCTTTTGTTTCTACTTTAGAAAATTTTTTTTGTAGCATATGTATTAATTGCTCTGTGAATGTTTGATATAATTCACTTCTAAATCCATTTGGCCCAGAGTTTTTTTCCCCCTCGGGTAGTTCAGTTATAGCTTGTTCAATTTATTTTTATGAGATTGGATTAGGATATCTATTGTTTTGTTACTTTAGATTTTTTTTAGTAATACTCATCAGTTACCTTTGTATTCTTGGTTCTGCTGGTGTATGATTGTGTAGTTTCAGATAATTCATTTTACTTCCTCTCTGAATTTACCTGTCATTTTTTTTTTCTTGTTTTTGTTTTTTTGGTGAGGCAATCAGGTTTAAGTGACTTGCTCAGGGTCACAGGCTAGTAAGTGTCGTGTGTCTTGAGGTCGGATTTCAACTCAGGACCTCCTTACTCCAAGGCCAGAGCTTTATCCACTGCACCACCTAGCTACCCCATAGTCATTTTTTTATTTTGATGTTTTAATTTTGCTTTTTTTTATTAGGTTGACTAATGGTTTATCAATTTTTGTTAGTCTTGAAACTAAAGGCTCTTTTAACAATCAATTATCTGGTCATAATTTTTGAGTTTATCTAATTCTCTAATTTTCAGTATTTTTAGTTTTTAGAGTTGCTAATGTGTTTATTTTCTGATTTTATTAATTACATATTTAGTACATTGACCCTTAGTATTTGTCAACATAATTTTCAAGAGATTTAGTTCTAAGGATATTTTAACGGCATCCACTAAATTTTGGTATGCTGTTGAGTTGTTGTTTTTAGCATAATTATTGTTACTGTGGTTTCTTCTTTGGCCCATCAGTTATTCAGTATGTTGTCATTTGGTCTATTTTCAGGTCTCTCTGCCTTTTATGATCTTCATTGCTTTGCATTATGGTCTGTAACAGATGTGTTTATGTTATCTACCTTTTAATACAATTTATGATTTTTGTGTATTTTCTTTTTGTAAAGTTGCTATGGGATTCAGAGAATATGTTTAGTCTTTAACATTTCCATTTAGAAATAACCATAAGTCAGTCAAATCTAGTTTTTCCAACAATTCATTCCATTTTATATTTTCATTCTTGGGTATTTTTCCATCGGAATTATCCAGCTTAGAAACAGGAATATTAAAGAGACCTACTACTGTATTCTTTTTTTTTTTTTTTTTGGTGGCAATTCTTATAGCTTCTAAGAACTGAATAGGATCATAGATCTAGAGCTGGAAGTGACCTCAGAGCTCATTTAGTGAACCTTCCCCACTCCCTCCCCCTCCCCTTTATTTTACATAGAAGGAAATTGAACCACTGGAAATTAAACAACTTGCCCACAGTAACATGGGTAGTGAGCATCAGTCAGTCTTTGAAGTGATGTCCTCCAACTACAGAGCCAGTGCTTTTTTAGCTACACCACACTTAGCTGCTGTGTGATTGGTGTATACACGTTTGATTTTTTTTTTTTTTTGTCTATGGAGCCTTTAAACATAATGGTTTCCCTGTTTGTTTCTCTTGACTTTGTCAGTTTTTATTGTTACCTGTCTGCGATCATGATTGCAATTCTTGGCAGTTTTAAAGTTGCCTGAAGCGTAATGATTTTGTCTCATCTCTTTTCAGTCTATGTCTTTATGTTTCAAATGTATTTCTCTTATGCTATAAATTGTTGGAATCATAGGATCGTTGATCTCAGATTGGAAGGGATCTTAGTGAGTGTATAGTTCAGTGAGGAAATTGATTTCTAAAGAAGTGAAGTCGTTAAGGTCACACAGGTTAGGTGAGTCACACAGGAATTGAATTCTTTCCAACTTCATATATCACACTGCACTGCCTCCTTTGGTTTTGTTTTCATCATGTGTGGTACTGTGGAAAGAGCACAACTATGGAGTCAAAGGACTTGGGTTTAAACCCTGCCTCTTATGCCAACTGCCTTTGTCACTTGAGGCAAATTACTTAACCTTCTCTAACCTCAGTTTCTTTAACTCTGAAAGGGTGGGGTTGGACTGGAAAGACTCTCTGAGGTCTTCCTCTTTACTCTTACGTTTATTTTTCTCTTTATTGGAGAAATCTAATGCCTACATTGAGTATCACAATTCTTTTGTCCTATTCCTTCCATTAAATATTTACATCTCTCTGTTTACGTTTACCTAGGAGGGATACTTCAGAGTTAGAAGCAAAGAAAAAGAAGTGATTGAAAAACTTTAAGGTGAAGGGAAGGAAAATTGAGAGAACTTGGAAATGATGATGTGTATCTTCAGTAGAATAGTAGTAGTAGTTGCCTGTAAGCACCACGAGGGCAAGGGTCCTGTCTTATCCAAACTTTCTGTCTTCCCCTGGGGATAGGACCATGCTTTGCATATAATGAATAATGCATTTTTAATGAATTGAATCTGCTGAGGGTGAGGGGGGCCTGGCTGAGTGCCTGAAAAGGTTTAGAAGTAGCCTCTGTGACAGTGATAACAGAGTTTATGAGATGAATAAAAGGATTGTAGAATATGTAGAACAGCAATGGGAGCTCAATTGAGAATCTTTAACATACTAGTTACAGTGAAATGTGTGCAGATTTATAGCTAGAAGACCTCAATTCAAGACTCAGCTCTTATATACTGGTGGTATAACTCGGGCAGTCACAAAACCTTCAGTATCCTTAGCTGTAAAATAGGTATAATAATACTCAAACTCACTGAAAATCAGATTAGGTAATGAATGGGAAAGTACTTTGTAATTATGAAATATTTGGTAAATGTAGAGGAGGTGTTACACTAGAATACTCAAATTTATCCTTGATATCATTTTTACGGATATTTCCTTCAATGATGCAGATGTAGACTGCAACCATCTGTTTGTCAATTCTATTGTATTCTTGTCCATGTCTTCCCATAAGTTCGTCACAGGATGTCTGCCCAGTATACTACTGGGCATAGCTCTCATTCTCTTGACATCAAGAGCCTACCAGCTGAGTATGTTTATTACGTAGAGGTTACTTTTTCTTCTTACCACTTGACTAGCCCATCTTTTTTGTATGTACACTTTTGATGACTTCTTTGATGATTTTCCTTTATAATGTCTCATTTGTAATGTGTTGGCAACTAGCTCACACCCATCATGACCCCTTCTCCATTGCCTAGGTGATTTTCAGTTTCATTTCTTTGGAGATGGTAGGGAATGAACGAATGAACAAATGAATGAAAAAGCATTTGTTAACTGTCACTGTGTTCTAGGTATATAGTATTCTATAACTCAGACTGGTATTAATTGGTATTAATATTAGTATTAAAAATGAGGGGTTATAGCACATTAATTTATAGTAACTTTATAATCGGCACGTTTTTGTGACTTTATCTTGCAGTATTCGGTACACTGGGAAGTTATACAGAGTTTGGGGGTTGGTCAACATTGAGGGGTATTTGAGAGATTCTAAGGTGGTAACAGGTGTATTATTGAACTAGATAATTTTAAGTAGAGACTGATTAAGGAAGCAAATGAAGCCTGAACAGATGTGATGGAATAAAAAATTAAGAATGGAGTTGACAAGAACAGGTGAAGTAGGAGTGGAGGATTTGTAAAGTTGAGATGAAGATGAAAATGTGTCTTAGGTTTGTGTTTGGTTACAAAAGATTTTACATTATCCCATTTGTTCCTAACAACCTGTGTTTACCTCATAGGTAGACAGTTCAAATATTATTTGCCTCAATTTATTGACGAGGAAACTGTAGCTTAGGGAGATTAAAAGACTTGTTCATTTTCTGAGCTAGTAAGTAATGGAGCCTAGACTTGCACCCAGATCTTTGGACCTCTAGCCCAGATTGCTTTCCAAGTGGGTTTACAAAGGAAACTAAGTTGGCAAAGAAAGAAGAGTTAAGAAGGTAAGCAGAATGGGAGAACTCTGAAGGTAGTGATGCATTTTACATTTAATTTGACTAATACTAAACTGTGAGGATAAATGCTACTATATATATATATATATATTTAAAGTATATATTGAAAGATGTTTGTAGACAGAGCACTTTGTAAAACCAAGTAGCTTTATTATTGGAGGCTTATTTTGTTATTACTACTCAAATGCTTAAAAAAAAATCTCCTAGGAAAGCATTCTTAGGTGCTAGCACTTAGTTTGTGGGTAGAAGTAAAGGATTTTGTCCTCTGTTCAGAATTAATCACAATGTCACCAAAAGGGCATAAAATGTGTAGTTAGAAGGGACTATCTAGCTTAACCCCTCCCTATTACAGATGGAAAGGCCCAGACAGGTAAAGTGACTTACCTGATGTCACATAACCTGAAACCCCAGGCCCTTTGATTTCAAATACAGTGTTCTTTCTGCCATACCATTCCACTGAAGTACATAATAGGGAGGTTTTCTCTCCTAAACAGCTTTAGATGGTACAATTTTTTGCTTGTGATGCTTGTGACTTTATCATGTTATACATGAGCAAAATTATTTAGTATTAAAATAAGAAACAAGGTCTCAATATTGTGATATTTATAGGCATACAAAGATGAATTAACATGTGCAGACTTAATTGTGATGCTTGAATATGAGACTTGGTTAATGGAAAGTAAAGACAATTAAAGATGGAAGACAGAAGGAGAGAGCAATAGAAGCAGGCAGAAATTTATTTTAGCTTCAACATTTTTAACTCATTGGAGAAAAATGAGAATTAGGAAAGCCAGTGAGTTTATTATAAAAGCCAAGGGGAGGAAAAAAAAATCACATATATGCAGATTTGTTGCTAATTTTTGTATTTGTATTTTTGTTTTTTGGTTTTTTTTTTTGGCTAGGCAGTGGGGTTAAGTGACTTGCCCAGGGTCACACAGCTAGTAAGTATATGTTTTCCTTATAAACATATTAGCAACATTTCAGTCCTTGTCTGATTTCAAGAAACAGAATGCAGAAGGGAGAGGCAGAGAGAGGAAAAAGCAGAAACAATAAAAGAGAAACTGGAGACAGTCATAACTACACAGAAAGGGAGACAAAGATAGCAAGGGAGACAAATTACAAAAACCTAAATGTGCTTATTTATACCATTACTTCCTAAATTTCTTTGTTTATTTTCAGTGGGATTTAGATATGTGAATAAATGCACAGAATGTTTTAATCTTTCTGGATTTTTTGAACTTCCTCTTTCCATGATTTATAGACACATTATGGAAAACCCCTAAGTCATGAATGATGTGGCTACAGTGGAAGATATTTTGGACTTTGGAATATATGAGAAGTACCTTATTTTGGTTTTATGAAGATCTTACAGAGTACTGTTGCTGCTTATGATCAGTTTTCAGACATATTCAAGCTATAGAAGACTTTGTGTTCCAACCTATAGGGAAAATTGGGACTGTCTTTGAAAAGTAATATGTAAAATGATCATATTTCAGATCACTGTTGTAGAATGGGAAGGCTGCTTAATGAAGTAGAAGGTGGGGAAAGAGAAAAGGATCAGAAGAATAACTTATGCTTTCCCTGATAAATGGCTTGTGACAGCTGTCTTCTGTGTAACTACATTTAATAGTGTAGGACTAGAGTTGATATGCATGTGGAGCTGGGTCCTTTAGGGAGTCGTGCCTTTGGACTTAGCATCATTTCACAGTGATCAGGCAGAGCTCTCTCAAGGGCAATACTAATAGAAATGTGCAAAGCAACTTACTGGTTATTTGGGAAATAAAATTTGGCCATTTGCTAAGATACCTAATTTACCGAAGATCAACTCTGCTGGTTGGTATAAGGTGGTAAAAAGAGTGAATAAGCATTAAAGGAGGCAATTCCTACCTGTTGCTTCCCTTTTCTTTCTTTATAGATTTAAACACCGTGCAAGTAACACTTTCATTAGTGGGGTTTCAGAGAAATGAATATGGAGAGAGAACTTGTTTTGTAGTTTACACATGGCAAAGGGATCCTTTCTGAAATTTTTGCTTATACCATTGAAGACCCTAAAGTTATGCTATTTTTATATAGCACACGGCTAATTTATTTATTTTAGGTTAACTTGTGCTTTGGTACCTTAAATTGCTTAACTTTTAATCTTAGAAAAGAAAATCACCCCATCTTTAATCACTTTGGGAGTCATCTCTCTTTACATCCTTTCTAATCTCAGCTTTTTAGGAAAGGCATGGGTGATTTCTCACAAGAGCTAGAAACCTGATCCAGAACAGAAGCTGGGATGGATGGCCCCTGGGGATAAGAGGGTGAAACCTATTTAGGACATCTGGTCACCTTACACTAATGGGGTTACCCTCAAAAAGATACAGTTACAGCTGTCTTTTCTTAAAGTTGGTCAAGGAATTTTGGGCATAGCCTTATTTTAAAACAAAATAAAAAATGCTTCCATAATACTATTTAGCCCATCTTGAGTTTTCAAGGTTTTGTGATAAACCTTATTGATAAAAATTAATGTTTGATTTGCTTTTGAATGTTAAATGGTGAGTTTACATCAGATCATATCTACTATTTGCTAAATCATTGACATAAAAAGAACCCTCCTTAAAGATCATTTACAAAGAGCTATTTTTCTAAACCAAAAGAGTTCAGAGAATTCAGTAAAAGAAAAGATATCTCATTTTTTTGTTCCTCCATTTTAGATGGTTACAATGAAATTTTATTTATTACTTTGAGAAATACTAAATAAAATTCTTTAAAAATCAGTTACTTGCTAGGTTTTTATACTTTAATTATAATTCTACCTACCAAAACCCCTGTAATTGAAATAATAATAAAATGAACATTAGATAAAGCTTGTTCCATTTGGTCTCACAGCTAAACAAGGATAATGCTGTAATGAACAGCTTCTATGATATTTGTGCTAAAATGAGGTACCTTGTTTCCCAGAGCCCTGCACATGTTAATTCATCTTTGTATGGCTATAAATATCACAATATTGAGACCTAGTTTCTTATTTTAATACTAAATAATTTTGCTCATGTATAACATGAAATTAAAAATTGAAATATACTAATATAGGTAGTAGGAAGAGATAAGGTTCCTATGTTTATCTGCTAAGGAAATTTTATACTTTATAGCCAAGGTAGATAGAAATCAGTGATTTAGGAGAAAAAAAATTTTTTTTTTCCATTTAAATTGTTGGATTAGAGGATCAGAAGATTAGATTTAGAGCTGGAAGGGACCTCAAAGGCCATTTAGTCAGTTCCATAATTTTAAAAATGAAGAAATAGACCAAAGTCACACAGCATCAGAGATGAGGGTTTCAACCTAGGGCCTCAAACTACAGCCAGTGCTCATTCCTTCATACACATAAACAAATTTTAGTTTAAAAAAAAAACCATAAGACAATAAGTTATGATGTTGGTCAAAGATCATAGAAAAGAGATGATAACTTCTTCAGCTATGACTCTATTCTAATGGTTCTAGTGCCCTGTATTTCTAACTGCCTTCTGGATGTGTTCCTTTTAAGGTTCTATGATCATCTAAAATTAGTCATTTACCCTTCTAAACTGACTCCCTTTCCTCCTCTTCCTATTTCTGTTAATGATACCCCATTCTTCTGGTCATTCACATTTAAAACTTTTCTTATTTTTCTCCTTTACTCCCACATAAAATCATTCATCTTGTCTGCTTGATGTCACCTGCCCCCATCAGCTTCTTCCTTTAAAATATTTCTGGTATCTCTTGATCATCTTATGCCTGGATTACTGTGACAACGTACTTTGTTTCTCTATTTCTTGTCTGTACCTCTCCATTTAATCCTAAAATTCACCACCAATTTAATCTTTCTAGAATACTGTTTTATTTTTGTCAATATTAGTATCATCAGATGATCACTATCACAGATTTAGAAATAGGCAAGGAAATAAGTATTTATGTAGTGCCTACGACATGCCAAGTACTGTGCTAAGTGCTTTACAAATATCTCATTTTTTGAGATAATAGCTAGAAGGAACCTTAGTATTAACATAACAAATTAGAATTAGTATAACTAACTGCTTTTACACCCTAACCACTTACAGCAAGACTTTAAAAGTAATGCAAAGATAGACTCAACACAGATTCTAGTCTCAAGGAATTTTTAATCAAGTGGGGAAGAGAGAGTACACAAATCACTGTGATATAAGAGATAATGAGTAAGAACAAAGTAAAAGGGGCTCAAGTGTCTGTTTAATCTCGCAGATCTGCTACCTGCCCAAGAGTCCTAAAGTCATTAGCACTGTGGTAGGTGGTATACTTAAAACACATGATAGCTTTCTTCAGTGAGTTTACTAGGTAAAAACTCTAATGACCTGCATAATTATTACTTTCATCTTGCTCTTGCCCCCTCTAAACTGCAGAATGAGGACAGGCGCAAGATGCTGGCATATAGTAACATAGAACTTAGAGTTAGAAGGGACCTTAGAGATCAATCCAGCCTCTTGATTTTATAGATGAGGTAACTGAGGCCCATGAGGTTAAGTGACTTGGTCAGGATTAACATAGTGAACCTGGAATTCAAATATGAGCTCTCTAACTCCAAGAAATGTTATTTCTACTATACAATAGCTCTTTTATGATAAAATTAAATATAGATTAAATCTATACTACTTATATATGGTCTTTGACACTCTTTACTGTATTCCCCCACCCCATCCAACCCAAGTTTATGAAAGAACCTCTAAAAAGCAAAAAAACTAATCAGAGCCAAAGTCAAATGGAATCTAAATTTTTTGAAATCTCCCTTTTAGCATTATATCTTAATGAAGGACCATTTAGAGTGAAAGATAGCTATGTATTTGAGAAAGGCATATAAAAGATGATTTGGAGATGATTTAAAGGTTGCATATTTGGATTTCCTTTTTTTTTTTTTTTAATTTGCCATAATCTGGGGCCGTCTTTTCCAATCTTATTGCCATATTGGTTCTCTGTACTTTAGCCACCTTAGGCTACTAGTTTTTCACAATACATGTCCTGATTTGCTTCTTCTGTACTTTCCTAGTATAATTCCTGAAATTCTCTCCTCTTCCGTTTTTTGAATTGTAATCCATTAAATTCAACTCAGACAGCACCTTCTCCAGGAAGCTTCCCCTAATCTTCCCAATCAGTTTTCTCTTGAAACTTTACTTAGCACTTTGTACCTCTCTAATGCATTTACCATATATTATTTTTCATTATATTACCTTATGTGTATTATATCCTTCTAATTATAAGCTCCATGAGGCCAGGGACTATTTCTTATCTAAACATATCTCTTTCTCAACACATAGTAGGTGTCTAATAAATATTTGTTGAATTCAATTTCAAGTTTGAATCTTACACAACTTTTATTCTAGGGGAAAAAAAACCAGCCAATTGTTGTAACTAGAGCTTCCTATAGAGTTTTGATATGTGTTTCTGCTACTAGACCAGAAAAGGTAGGTAATGATATGAAAGAGGAAAATGAGACTTTGGTTAGAAAAATACCTATATTGATCAACAAACATGAATGTCACCATATCAAATCAGTAAACATTTATTAAGCACCTAGTATGTATAAGACACTGTGCCAAGTGCTGGGGATACAGAAAAAGGCAAAAGATAGTCTTTCCCCTCAATGAGCTTACAGTCTAATGGGGGAGACAACATGCAAACAAAGACAAAGTAAGCTATATATACAAATGTAAAATAATTAACAGAGAGGAAGCACTAGAATTAAGAGGTTGGGGAAGGCATCCAGTAAAAGATGGAATTTTAGTTGAGATTTAAAGGAAACCAGGTTAGTAGTCAGAGTGGAAGAGGGAGAGTGTTTCAGGCATAGGAAACAGAAGATGTCTAGAGCTGAGAGATGGTGTGTCTTGTTCGTGGAGCAACCAGAAAGCCAGTGTCATTGGATCTGAGAGAAGGTGTCAGGGATTATGGCATAAGAATACTGGAGAGGTAAGAAGGGGCTAGGTTATAAAGGACTTTGAGTGCCAAACAGAACATTTTGTATTTGATTCTGGAGGCAATAAGAAGCCACTGGAGTTTATTGAATTGGCGGGGGAGAGTGTGGAGGGAGGGAGGGTGACAGCAGGGAACTTGTATTTTAGGAAAATCAGTTTAGTGACTGACTGACTGGAGAATGGATAGGAGTAGGGAGAGACTTGAAGCAGGCAGACCCACCAGTAGGCTGTTGCAGTAGTCCAGGTGTGAGGTGATGATGACCTTCACTGGCAGTGTCAAGGGAGAGAAGGGGGCATATATGTTGCAAAGATGAAATTACCAGGCCTTGGCAACAGATTGCATATGGAGAGCAAGAGAGAGGGAGGGAGGAGTCCAGGATGATTCCTAAGTTTGAGTTTATAGATGAGAGGTTGGAGGTCAGCAGAGTTTAGGGCAGAAAAGGTGGATTTGAGAATCGTCAACATAGAGCATATGGGAGCTAATGCAATCATCAAGTGAAATAGTATAGAGGGAGAAGCAAAGAGGGTCCAGAGAGAACCTTAAGGACACCTACAATTAGAGAGAGGGACTAGCGAAAGTGACAGAGAAGATCAGATAGGTGGGAGGAGAACCAGGAGAGTTATGTCCCAAAAACCTAGAGAGAAAAGAGTATCAAGGAGAGAATGGTCAATAGCATCAAAGGCTGCATAGAGATCAAGGAGAATGAGGATAAAGGAAATAAGGTCATTGGATTTGGCAATTCCTTGCATTAAATTCATTAGTAATTTTGGAGAGAGCAGTTTGGGTGGAAAAATAAAATCACAGGAAATCAAGAATCTCTATCATGTACAGATTTTTTTATTAAGTACAAATTAAATTTTACATGATAGTACTAACACTGCCCTGTTTGTTCATGATCTTTCTAAACATGTCTATAACATTCGTGGTGTTGTTATCTTTCTTTTCTGCATCTTCCCCCACACACACACACACCTTCCCCCTCAAATAAATTGCCTTTCATCATAACAAGTACAGGTAAGCAAAACAAAATTCACACACCAACCATGTCTCAAAAGGTCTAATTTTGCACTTCTAGTCCATCACCTCTCTTTGAAGAAGTACTTTATAGTGATCGTAGTAATCATCAAAAATAAGCATTTGAGTGCCAACTGTATTTAAGGATCTGTGCTAAATATTGAGCAGTGTTACCCTATAAAGGGCAGTAGAGTGCCGGCCCTAGAAAAAGGAGAACCTGAGTTCAAATGTGGCCTCAGACACTAGCCATGTGTCCCTGGGCAAGTCACTTAACCTTGTTTGCCTCAGTTCCTCATCTGTAAAATGAGCTGGAGAAGGAAATGGCAAACCACTCCAGTAGGACATGACTAAAATGACTCAGCAACAAATAAAATTATCCTATAATCTCTGACTTCAAGACATTATGTAGTTAGGGGAAAAGCACATATTTGTCAGTCTCTCCATCTATTTGACTTTGCTTAAGTAACTTAACCAAACTGAGCCTCAGTTTCCTTATCTAAGATGAAGGGGCTGGACCTGATAACCTCTAAGATATCTTTTAGCTCTAAATCCATGAACCTATGGTTGGTATAATTCACAAATACTATAGGAGTTAAGAGAAACCTTTCCATGAAAAAAGGTGTCCTACCCTTACACTAAAATGTAGTTATTAACATAGGTAAATGTTAAACAATCTGTTTGAAAAGCCACAAAATGAAGACTATCCTTAGCTAACTATAGTGACAGAATGCCAAACTGTAATTGGTGTATGAGATAGTAATGAAGAAATAAAGTAAATTGATTGTTGGCTCAGTAACCTAGGAACATTTTGGGGGGGAGTCTATAAGAGGGGAGCTTTTTGTGTTTTTCTTGATAACTGAATCTATTTGAAATAGAACTGCATTTGCTATTAGCTTTTTTCACCACAGCATAAAAAGAATGAGTATGAATTTAAAACTTGAGGGAATCTGTTATACAGTTACTGTGTCACCTTAAATCTTGTTAATGTTAAATCATCCACATCTCATGAAATTTCTGAAATCAAGATGGGGAATAAAAAAGCATTCTCTCTAGTTATTTTGGATGGGTGTCTGTGCTTTATAGTAATGGGTCAACAATGACAGATTTACAAGATGAAGGGAAGAGTGTAGTTAGTTTGCTTTGAAGGGATGCCCTTCAAATTCAATCTATTGAATCCTTTTTGTAGCCTTAAGACTTACTCAAATAGTTTGTTCTCTGCCACAGGGACAATTAGAATAAGAGGGATATCAGAAACTTGCAGCAGATTCCTCTGCTCATCAACCAAAAGTAGAGAGTTGTAGGTCTTTGATATCTTTGGAGAAGGAAAAGGATTCTCTCCTACACATTGAAATCTGAGATCCTTCCAGCTTTCCAGGTTCATAACCTTGATGTTATCCTTAACTCCTCATTGTCTCTCACTCCATATATCTAATCATTTGCCAAATCTTGCTTTCTTAACCCCCACAACATTTTTCTTATCTGATCTCTTCTCTGTTCACTCAGCTTCTACTTTTAGTTTAGGCTCCCATCACTTCTCACCTAAATTATTGCAACAGCTTCTTAATTGGTCTCCATGCCATAAATCTCTTACCATTCCAATTCCCCATACACTCTGCTTCCAAAGTCATTTTCCTTAAACTCATATCTGACCATATCACACCTACTCAGTAAACTCCAGTTGTTTTCTGTTGCCTGTAGGACAAACTATAAAATTTTCTGCTTAGCTTTTAAACCCTTTCCAACTTGAACCCAACCTGTCTTTCCAGACTTATTGGACTGTTACTTCCCTTCCTGAACTCTGTAATTCAGCCAGACTGGCCTTCTATTTGTTCTTCCCGAATGATAATCCACATCCTAACTTCATGCTTTGCATTGGTTGTCCCTCATGCCTGTAATGCACTCCCTTCTCACTTCTGCCTTCTTCTCTTTCTTTATGATGCAGCTGAAGCACCGTCTTCTGCATTTAACTCTCTCCTGATCCTCTCAACTGGTTATGTCTTTCATTCCCAAACTATTTACTTATAGTAAATACTTATAAAGTATTTACTTTATTTTTAATGACTTGTATGTCATATGCCCTTGTTATCTCCTCATTAAAACTAAGCACCCTGTGAATAGAGATTGTTTCATTTTTTTATACTTGCATTCTCAGCGCCTAGTCAATAGCTGATATTTTAAAAATGCTTGTTGATTGATTGAAATTTCTACTGCTTGTGAAGATTTCTTTTAGGGGCAGGAGCCCTTAAATAGGGTAAAGCAACAATTGTTTATATGTTTTTTATCTATATGTCTATAGGTAGTTTGTCCTCAATAGAGCATAAGCTCCTTGAAGTTAAGAATTTTTTTTTGGTTGTATTCCTAGCTGCTGGCACAGAGTAGGCACTGAACAAATGCTTTTTGAACAAACGAATGAATACTTTCTCTTTTGAGGCTAGATGACAGCCACTGACCATACAATCTGGACTACCTTTGTATGACAGTGTTTTCCAATTTGGAGCTGAGATCTGAAAGTCCAAGTATATGGAGTCTTCAGCTTACAAGTTTACATTTGTTTATAAACAGATTTTGTTAATTTTGTTTATTGGAAACTGATTAATCCCGCATTTGTTGAATGCCTACTATATATATATGGCAATGTGAAAGTGTTGAGGTATATATACAAAGGTCAAGAAAGCTTGGTCCCTACCAACAAAATAGTTTAAATTTAGGAAAGAAAGGTAAGACGTGGATTTTTATTTGTATTGTTATTTGTGTAAATAATGATAATACAAAGTAGAATATTATAAATGCTACAAGGTTGATATAAGCGAAATGTCTTAGTTTAGTGGTTCCTGCTTCATTTGTGAATCTTCCTGTGGATGGGATTTTTGGTAATTTTGGCAATTCATTTTTTTCTTGTAGTTTGAACACTTACAGCCAAAAAGAGACAAGTAGTTGCAATATAGTGCCAGCAAGTTACGGGTTTTACTCCTTGCATTATCAACATGATTTTTAGTTCCTAGGTTAATTTAGTAACTATAATATGGGACCACTTAGTGAATATATTCCAGTGATATCAGTGTATTATATTTACAAATTATATTTGCTGTTACTCCAGTCTTTGCAATGGCCAATTCCCATATTTGGAATGCATTTCCTTCTCACCTCTGCCTTGTGGACCCTTGTGTCAAGATGCAAATCAAGCTCTCTTTTCTACATGAAAACCCTTTCTTGAACTCCTATCCCCAACTACTAATGTCCTCCCTCCTTAAACTACCTTGTGCTGATTTTGCATCTATTGTGTATGTACATAGATATCTGTGTACATGTGTGTATGTGTGTATTTGTAACCTCTGATAGAATGTGAGCTTTTTGAGAGCAAGGACTGTTTTTCTTTTTTGTCTTTGTAGCCCCAGCATTTGGGTATAGTGCCTGGCATATCAAAGGCATTTAAAAAATCCTTGTTTGATTATAATGCATTGTTCTGTAGAAATACTGAGTATTAAAATGTTCTGTCTTTAAAAAAAATTACTCAAATTCAGATTTTTCTGATTTTTAACCAGTACACATTTATAGTTTAAGTCATAGTAAAGCAGAAAGTTTTAGACTGTTCATTTCTATAATTTTTATTGAGAACTGTTTTATATTTTATTTGTGATATATTTATATAGTACCTTGAATTATTTCAAAGAGCTTTCAGCTGTCATCTCTTAAATATGACAATTCAAGAATGGTCAGTGATGAGGGAACAGAAGGCATGTCTCTACCACGGCCCCTCTTTGATGCATAACCCTTTGATATTTTGGTAGATTACAGGAAAGGGATGATGGCAGCTTCCATACTGTAGTTCATTATATCAGGCTTAATGATGAACTGACTAGACATCCCAGAAGTGATGTCATGCATATAAATGTGTAGATCAAGCACAAAATCCCTAGAGCAGTGTGACTCCTTTGGGCCTCAACAGAAATATTTGCATTTTAACTTAAGCTACAAAAGAAATGGTGTCCATATCCTGCATTGAATACTGCTATCATCTCGTGGCATTCACCAAGCCAAGCAACTGCTGCTGCTTTTAATTATAAAAGCATCATGGAGCGTAAAGAAAACTACTTCTTTGGGCTTCCCTACTGGAGAGAAGGAAGGGCCTCACTTTCAAGCTTCTATATCCTTGTAGCTGCTAGGAGTTCCTTCCTTCTCCCTCCTGGAAGGGCTATTGGCAACAGTTTCAACCTGTTTGACCTCTCCTGTTTCCAGAAGCCACCTACTGAACTACAGAGACACAGATTTCAGGGCATACCAAATCAGTCCCTTAGTCTTCACCTCTGAAATTCTTCAGTACAGAACTGTCATCATCACCAACAAATCTGTATTGATCACCTACAAGGCACTGATGATACAAATCAATAGAAGATACCTGTTCCTGCCCTGGAAGAACTTGTAATCGGTTTGGAGAGACAGGATGTATATATGTATATATATGTATGTGTATATATATTATGTGTATATATATATATATGTATGTATATTCCATGACTCACAACCATACCGCATCGTTAGAAGAATGTTGATGTTTTTTAAAAAGATTTTTCTTCTTATTACATTTTTGCATTATAGTTATTTGAGTTATTTGTATTTCATTCCTCCCCAATTTTACTGTAAACCCCCTTACGCCAAGAATTTCATCTTATTTCATCTTTGTATCTCTAGAATTTATACAGTGTCCCACAACTAATAATATGGGTGCATGATGTTTATTGAGTTGAAATATTAGTGTATGTTTTAAATTGAATTCAATTCTGATGTATATAGATTTCATTTTAGAAGGTTCCTGCTATTCGTTTTTAGACATTGATTAATTTTTGTATTTTTCAGATTAATTTTGTAGTTACTTCGGGAAACCGAATCATGATTTGTTTATCTTATTTACTTTAGTTGATCGAAGCAGATATTTTTGAAGTCATGGGAATGTAAACCGTCTTCAGTTTAGTAAGTCATTTGTAACTATTTAGGGGATATGTTTGCTGTGCTATGGTGACAATGATTATTAAAGGCAAAGAGTTTGTGTTCTCAGTATTTTATTTAGTAACACTCATGTAAGACAAGTCCCTTTATCTCCTGGGACCTCAGTTTTCTCTTCTGTAAAATTGAAAAGGATGGACTAAATAGGACTATGTGGTCCCTTCAGAGTATAACAATCTGTGAATCTATAATTACTTCAACAAGAACTTTTTTCTTTTTTCTTTTTTTTTTTTTTTTGGTGAGGCAGTTGGGGTTAAGTGACTTGCCCAGAGTCACACAGCTAGTTAAGTGTTATGTGTCTAAGGCCAGATTTGAACTCAGGTTGTCCTGACTTCAGGGCCGGTGCTCTATCCACTGCGCCACCTAGCTGCCCCAAGAAACTTTTTTCAAACAAAAAAGTGTTCATAAACTCTTGTGGAATTGAATTGAAAAAGACCTTTTTGGAAGAAGTGATAAGAAAATGCACATCCTTTGCATCTTTGAAAAGGTGGGAAACTATGGGTGTGGAATATTTCATATACTATCACACTTGGTTAATGAGTTGTTTAGCTTTGTTATAAATTGCATTTTCTTTTCTTTGTTCTGAATGTCTTTCTGGGTAAGAGAGGAGGAAAGATAGATTTGGAAATGAAGGTGATATAGAAGATATTAAAAAGAAAAAGACCCTGCTTATCTAAGGATCTAGAGACGTATTTATTCTGTACATACATATATATGTACTTGTCTCCTCTTCAGAATATAAGCTCCTTGAGAAGAGGAATAGTTTTATTCTTTCTATTTATATCCTTAGTGACTCATACGGTAGACTTAAAAGAAATAATAATGATATTAAGGGTGGAGTTAGAAAAGAACCATTCCCATAAAGCCAGAAAAAACAAGGATAGCCTGGAATAGACTATTGAATGCTGTAAAAGTATGTTGTTAATAATGGAAGGCTGCTTATTTAAAACTTAAACCAAATTTCATCTTTATATAGTTTGTATTGTGAAGAGTTTTCTCACTCTTGACAGTAGAAGAAAAGTAGGAACTTGAAGAACTAAGTTCTAGAAGTTGCTAGTTAGCTACACAGCCTTGACTAGTGTGGAATAATAGAGGCTTTTCCTTGAGGTGCTGCCACTTGTGGGGTTATGTTACCTACTTGCTGTCACTGATATTCCTACATTTCATCTTATAATCTGTGCTGTCCATTGCTGCAGTGCAGTGTGGTTGCTTCTAGGCCTTCATCCCCAGGTTCTGTCGCTTTGGTGCTCTTCTAGTACCTGTCTTCCCACCACCCTCATTTGGATATGAATAAGACTATGGGAATAGGCCTTTCCAGATAGCTGCATTTGCTGTTAGACTGTCATCTGCATCCCACCTCCCATCTCCATCTTCAACTGAATTTGCCCCAGGTGAGAGAATTCCTAGATTTAGCTTTGCTTAGTGTATGATCTTGGGCAAATAACTTAAACTTTCTAGGCCTCACCTCCTTGAAGACCTTCAGTGAGGGAGAACCCATTACTTCCTGTGGCAGCTCATTCTACTTTTGAAAAGTTTTCATTGCTAAGAAGTTTTCCCTTACATTGGTCTCGAATCTCTCTTTCTAACTTTTACCTTTGCTGTTATTTTGGCCCACTGGGACCAAGCAGAACAAGTCACATATTTCTTCCACATGACAGCCTACTCTTAGATAGCTCTTACATCTCAGCCTGTCAAAGCTCTTCCAGGATTCTAGCTTTGTCGTCCAATATGTTAAGTATCTCTTCCAGCTTTAGGTCATCTACGTATTTGATTAGTATGCTATTTATAGCTTCATCCAAGTCTTCCATAAAAAATGTTGAACAAAATAAAGCTAAGAGCAGATCTCTGGGATACTGTACAAGATACCACCCATTAATGATTACTACATATGGTCACTTCTGAATCCACTTGATTGTGTTGTCATCTAGTCCACATCTCTCTATCTGGTCCACCAGTTTAACATGAGAGACTTTTCAAATGCTTTGCCAAAAAGTATGCTGTTTCTGCAACATTTTCCCTAAGCTATCAGTTTAATAATCCTGTCAAAGATGAAATTAATCTGGCATTACATGTTCTTAATGTAGCCATACTCAGTAGTCTACCTGGAGTACTGCAGTAGCCTCCTAATTTATCTGCTTGCCTAAAGTCTCTTGCCTTCTTCAAACCACGTTCCACAAAGCTGCCATAGCATCTGGGTGGTGGTGGTGGATAGTGTGTGGGACTTGGAGTTAGGAAGACCTCAACTTGAATCCTCCCCCAGGACACTTGCTCTGTGACCCTGGGCAAGTCACTTAATCCTCTCTTGTGTCTCAGTTTCCTCAACTGTGAAATGGGGATAATAATAACACTTACCTCATAAGGTTGGTTTTGTGAGGATCAAATGAATTTTGTGTGTGTGTGTGTGTGTGTGTGTGTGTATAGAGCTTTGCAAACTTTAAAGTGTTATATAAATGCTGTTATATTACCAAAGCATAATTTTAACCATGTCTACTCCATATTATTTCTAGAATTAAATAAAACCTCCTTTGGCATTTAAAATCCTTTATAATTTGGCTCCAACCAACCTTTTGTGACTCCTTTTTAGCTGTCAATACATTTCCCCTACTTTTCTTCAAATCTTAGCTCAGAAAACATCTCCTCTATTGAGTTCTTACCTGAACTCCTCTGCAGCTAGAGCGTCTCCCCCGCAAAAGTTACTCTGTATATATTTTGTATTATGTGTACATTAATAGATAAAATGTAAGCTTTGTGACAGAAGAGACTGTTTCATTTGTCTTTATATACATAGTTTTAACAACTGCACCAAGACTTTTGGGACACCCAGTATGATTTAGCATTAGGGATTATTTGTATATTCATATTCTCATAGAATAACCGTGGGGTTTTTTTGTGTTGTTGTTGAAGTCATGTGTGTTTTTTTTTTTTTGTTACTACAAGTTTATTTCCTAATATATCATTGCCTTACACAGAAAGCCACCCCTTGTACAAAGATTGAAGAAGAGGGGGAGAAAAAAAAGACAGTTCCATAAAACCAGCCAACACATTGATTTGTCATTTGAGGCAATATTTTACCTCCATAATCCCTCAACTAATTCTTCTCTGGGGCTCAGCTTGGTTGTTATAATTAGATAATGTTAAATTTTATTCAGGTGTTTCTGTATATATTGTTGCAGTAATGCATGTTGTTTTCCTGATTCTGCTTAATTTGCTCTGCATAAGTTCATTTAAGTTTTCCCATGATTCTGAATTTTAATATTGTTTCTGTTGATCATTACATTCATATATCATAATGTATTTAGTCACCCCATAATCTGTGGGCATTTACTTTGTTTCTAGTTCTTTGCTACTCCAAAAAATGTTGCTCTGATTATTTTGGTGAAAATAGGACCTTTCTGTCTTTAACTTCATTGGAGTATATACCTACTCTCCTGAATCATAAGGTCTGGGCATTTTATTTATTACTCTTTTAGCTTTTGCCTTCTTTTCATTTTCAGTTGTCCTGCTCATTCTGAGCAGTGATCTTAATCTTTAATTGATTTTCTTGATTTTGCTCCCAACATGATTGAAAAACAGCAGCAACAACAATGATGATGACAACAACAAAAACACTTTTGGAGGAAAGGTAATATGGGGCATATGCTGGGCTAAAGGAAAGCAGGTTCCTCAAAGTTGGAATTGATTCCTCAGCCAGAAGCTCTTAAGGGAATATGCCTCAAAAAGAATGTAAGATTCAATAAAACTGCAAATGATTCCAATCAAAAAGAAGAGGGCTGAAAGCAATAAAGAAATCATAAAATTGGGAACTGCTGAAAGTTTTTGAGTGACAAGGTGAAAGCAGTTTTTAGTAAGATTGATCTCACAACATGTGGGGAAAAACATTTGTATCTCTTTTAAAAGATATTCCTTGGCAGAGAAGACATCATGGATGTGTATAAATAGAAAAGGCGGCGGGTGATTGTGCATTTGTAGTGAGGGATCACAGATGGATGGCTTGTGTACTACACTGGTATCCATGAAATACTAAAAGAACCAGAGTAGAGTTTTAGCAAATGGGGTGGTTTCTTTACTGTAGATTTATTGAAGAACATTGTCAAAAATCTTATAGGACAAGATGATTTGTATGAGTTATAATATTTGGAACATTTCTAAAATGTGTTCTTGGAAAATTGATATTATCTCTTTTTAAAGCTGGCATTTTATGTCCAAAGCCTGACTCTATAACTTGCAGAAACTAAGGGAAATCTTTAATGAGTATAATTAATCATTAAAAACTAATTTGAAATAGCTGTAGCTTAAAATATGGTACAGCGCTAAGTTTAAGAGACTAGGGGATTCCCTTTGTATGGGAAAAGGACAAATGGTATGTGACTTTGCCATTTCTTTTCCCCAAGAAAAAACAAAGATGCATGAATTATGAGTTTTTCAGAGCTCGGCCTTTAGGTTACATAGAAGAAAACCTAAGACCTTTATTAGAATTAGGAGAAAGTGATAATAGAGACACATTTTTGTAAGGGCCTTGGGGCTTTTATTTCCAAAATACTTTGTAAAAGCTTGGGAAATTATTATACTGAAATTCTCTAAAGACATAGGATTTTAAAGCTGGAAAGGCCTTTAGAGATAATCCAGTTCAACCTCCATGTGATGAAATTTAATTCAAATTTTTATTAAATGTCTACTGTATTTGGTGATGGAGCTAGAAAGACAAAAAAGGAAATCCCTTGCCTTCCAGGAGTTCTTACCTTCTAGTAGGGTAATACAACCCGTATACTAATAAGTACATATAAAATGATTTGAACGAGTTGAGAACCAGGATAAGGGTAAGGAGGTGTTTCATGTAGGAAGTATTGCTTAAACTAAGCCATGTAGGAAGCCAGGGATCCTAAGATGGAGAGATGAAAAGAGAACGTATGCCAGGTTTTCAGGAGAGCTTATATGAAGAAACAGAAACGGGAGATGTAATGTTGAGTTTGTAGAATAGTTTGTATTTCACTTTTGTTGGAATGTAGAATATGTGAAGGGCAGTAATACAACATAAGATTGGAGAAGTAGGTGGTGAATCAGAATGTGGAAGACTTGAAATGCCAGACTAAGTAGTCTACTTTATCCTGGGGGCCTCTGAGTATTTTTTGGGCTGGAGAATTGGTCTGGTCAGATTTAAGTTCTGTGAATGTCCATTTTGCACCTGTATAAAAGATAGATTGGAAAGGGGAGAGACTAGAAGCAGGAAGATCAATTAAGAGACTATTATAATAGTCACGAGTATCTGAATAGTCATGAGTATCTCTCCACATTGAGTGGAAAGAGACTGATGCTAATGAGATTGGGAGGTAGAATAAAAGGGACTTAGCAACTAAATTGACATTGGGGGCAAGGTTAGAGAACGTGAAAACTTGATTCAAATAATCAGAATTATCTGTATTTTTATCTTTTGTGATCTCTCTTCTATACCTTGTTTGATAAGAATTCTCTTACCCATAGTTGTGAAAGATAACTGACCATTTTCCTGTATTGTTTTTAGTGATGTAACCTTTTACATTTTAGTCATTACATTTAGTTATACATTTGAACATATTGTAGTATCTGGGATAAAATAGTGGCCTAAACTTATTTTTTGCCAAACTACTTTCCTGTTCTCCTATCAGTTCTTGTCAGATGAAGAGCCCTTCCCCAAGTAGTTTGTTCTTAGATCTGTCCAACCTCCAGAGTTCAGTCTAAGAAAGACAAACAGGATTAGGGTGTATCCCTGTTTTATTTCTCTCAAATTGGGCAGCATGCATACATGGGAGCCAGTCTAGAATTGGGGTCCTTAAGGGAGCCAGTCTGGAACTGGGTTCCTTTTGGGGTTAGGGAGCCCAGTTTGTATATAATTTCAACAGGGGCTGCTGTCACCCCATCATCATTTTGCCTCTGGGCAGAGGAAATACTACTTTTATCAGACCCCTCTTCCCCAATTTGGGCTATCTAGATAAAAGAATCTGTCTCCACCTAAGCCTGGGTAGAACACAATGGGCTTCTCTACCTTAAATTAAATTACTTGTGAGCTTGGGTGGAGCTGACCTGGATCTGGAGAGTCAAAGCAATCTCCTTATCAATAATGCCCCTCTGAAGAAAAAAACTGAACTTAAAGTCAGGACTTTGGAAGAAGGGGGTAGAGGAAAGCTCTGAATCTCCAAGATATTGGCTATTAATTATTTTTCACATTATTTGCACAAAGCTAACCATGAAGATAATTCCACTTTATGTTCCAGCATCTGTTGCAGAAGATAAGAAGGCAGATAAGATCCTTTTAATTAAATTAACATACAGAGATGGGCATACAGAAGGAAGGCAAAAAATATATGGGAATACATTTTTTAGTTGTGAGAAACCAGAAGGATTTGGTGGATACAGAATTCTCACACCTGTGTGTTATGAGTTTTTTCTTCAGTACTTGCTGGACATGGTATGCTTTAAGGAGAGCGGGAACAAAAATCTCAAACATAACACAAAGTCCTGTTCCAGTGTCTGATTGTGGTGTGCAGATTACCCTGAGTTCTCAAAGGATATGATAGTATGGTACAAACTCTCACAGGTTTTACTGTGCTAGAATGTCTTCAAGTAAGCTCTTAGTAACAGATCAAGTCTGTTTTCAGAGGACCAACTTAGTTAAGTATGAAGAGGTTTATGGTCAGCTCTTAGTTGATTTGGTTATTATTTCTTTGGCTATGGCATTTTGTGAAACAAAGAAAATTCCAAAAATGGTTGTCTGACCTATGTGACCTTCTGCTTCTATAGTAACAGTGGCAGAGGGGTGGGAAAGGGGCAGAAGGCACTAAGAATCACATAATTTTAGATAGGTGACTAGGATGAGCCCTAGACATCATTTAGTGAGACCCCATATCTTAGAGACAAAGAACTGAGTTCCAAATGATGAAGTGACTTGTCCCAGGTAAGATAATAAGTGGTAGGATGTATTCTTAAGCCCAGATATACATCCAGTTTGGTTGTTGATAGATCTAAATTTAGGATCCCAATCCAATGTTTGGGGAAGCTAGGTGGCACAGTGGTTTGAACGCTGGGCCTTTACTCAGGAAGACTCATCTTCCTCAGTTCAAATCTGACTCAGACACTTAGCTGTGTGACACCATTTGCCTCTGTTTCCTCATCTGTAAAATGAGCTGGAAAAGGAAATAGAAACCATTCTAGTGTCTTTGCCAGTAAAACCCCCAATGAGGTCATGAAGAGTCAAATAGAACTGGAAACAACTGAACCCCCCCCCAAAAAAAAATTCCAGCAGTCAACAGATGGACATGAATAGAAGAGCTAAATTGCATCAGTCCGACAATTCTTAGTCTTTATAAAACCAAAACAAAGAAAGAAGTTGCAGCTAAGTGGAAGGATGGCTCAAAGGCTCTTGTTGGAAAGAAACAGGTCATGCCTCATGATTTTCCAGGTGATACTGAGGCCAAATGGTGTTGCAAAAGAACACCGGCCTTTTCTTTTTAAGTTCTTTAGAGAAACTAAATTTTTTCTAATTTTGTAAAAGGTGAATTTTGGGGGATTGAAAAGGATTGACCCATTGCAGGTGTAGGGGTTGGAAGTCCCTCTCTCTGTAAAGGAGGATCTGAAAATAAGCCTTGGGAAGCAAACAAACAAAAAACAAACAAATAAAAACAAAAAAAAAGTACCCCAATGCTCTAGTGTTGAGAGAATTGAGAGAACTGAGCATCCACTTCCTGATAGGGAGTCTGTCCTCTGTGCTAAGGAAGGTGTGCCCAGGTCCATGGCCTTGAACAGAACCACCAAACTGAGAACCTGAGAGTGTCAGGCTGAGTTCCAGACAGCTTCATAGCTGTCTAACCTAATGGGACCTGAGAGGTCAGGCCCCAAGCCAAACCTTCCTAGGTACTTGGAAATCTACCTTATCTGCAGGGCAGGAAAGGGTTTAGGGAGGGGGGAAGGCTTACATAACTTCTGGTCTTGGTTGGAGAAGAGCAAGGTTAGGCAGTTTTGACTTACGTTTTTAAAATAAAATTTTGCTTTTATATCATCTAAATTTCTTGAAGTATCCTCCTTCTCACCTCCCAAAGAGACATCCCATATTAAAAAGAATATTTTTAGAGAAAAAGAAAAGGCTTGGAGAAAAAAAAAATCAGCAAAACTGATCAGTACATTAAAAAAGGTTGAAAGCATATATTATATTCCACACTGATCTAGGACCTCCCATTTCTGGGAGTGAGGTGGAGGTGTCTTCTCCTATCTCTTCTCTGAGGCCATGCTTGTTAATTTCTAATTTTGCACTGAGTTTTGGTTGTTTTGTGATGGTTCTTTCCATTTACATTGTTGTAGTCATTGTGTATTTTATTTTCTTGGCTCTTCTTTCTTCGTTCTGCATCGGTTTGTCTCAGTTAAGACTTCATTGTATTCATCATATTCATAATTTTTACAGCATAGTACTATTCCATTACATTCACGTATCACAGTTTCTTTGGCAATTCCTTAATCAGTGGACATCTACTTTGTTTCCAGTTCTTTGCAATCACAGAAGATGCTGCTGTATATTTTGGTATATGTGGAAAGAAGACTTTCTTCTTTTCATTGACCTTCTTGGGGTATATGCCTAGTTGTAGAATCTCTGGGTCAAAAGACTGGAATATTTTAGTCATTTTATTTGCCTATTTCCAAAGATTGGTTATTATGTTGATCAGTATTCTTAAGTCTTTTTCAAAATGTTTTCCTTTACTTTTGTCATTTATAAATTGTTTTCCTAGTTCTGTTCATTTCTCTCTGTGTCCATTCATACAAGTCTTCCCAAGTTTCTTAATCTGTCCCCTTTCCTTATTTCTTACAAAACAATTAATATTCCATTTTATGTATATATCATTTGTTTAGCCATTCCTGAATTGATAAACACCCCAAAGATTTTCATACCATTTTTTTTTTTGGTCACCAAGAATAGATAGTATAGGCACTGCTTTTGGACACTGTATCTGCTTGTAGCGGAAGTGGAAATTGCTTTAAAGCAGGAGTTCTTAACCTTTTTTTGCACCATGGTAGACACCTTTGGCAGTCTGATGAAGCCTATGAACCTCTTCTCAGAACATTTCTAAATGCATAAAATAAAATACAGAGGATTATAAAGCAAACCAATTCTATTAAAAAAAGTTGTAGAAATTTTTCAAGTTCCTGGGCCCCAGGTTGCGAACCCCTGTTCTAAGCAGAAAAAAAGATAGGAAAAGAAGCTGAATTAGACCAAATGTGCATGGAAAAGATAAAACCAGAAGTGACACAATTGTGATGTTATTGTGTGATTGATTCACAAGATATTTGAAGGAGGAAAATACCCAGAGTGTGGACAAAATCTCAGACCTTATCAATATTGGGGAAAAAGTGGCTGAGAAAAAGCAATAATTATCAACCTGTGGGCCTACTTTCCCATTTGTATGACATTTTTATGAGAATTATCTACATATGCATTGAAAGTATTAGTAGGAAATAGGTAGGTTTTCACTGGGTTTTCACATTTTTGCCATTACACCATTGACTGAAGATATAGACAATATGATATAATAACTATCATTTATTTAACACAAGAGGTTTGCAAAGTATTTTACAAATATAATTTCATTTTGTCCTCATAGCAACCCTTGGAGGAAGGTGTTATTTTTGTCCATATCTTAAGATGAGGAGATTGAGGCAGAGTTTAAGTGATTTGATGCCATATAAGCAGCTAACTTTCTGAATCTGGATTTGAACTTGGGTGTCATTGACTCCAGATCCATCAATCTCCAGTGTGCCACTTACCTGCCTCTAAAAGCATTTGATTTGTAGAGCAATGTGTCATAAAGAGCCATTTTAAAGGTATTTTTCCCCCAGCAAAGTATCTCTCATGCACATATCAGGGTTATTTAAGATTCTCTGAAAGATATAACAACAAAGGTAATATTTTTAACAACCCTCTGTCCAGAAATATCAGATAAAATATAAATGGAGAAATATACTCACCAGAGGTGCTTACCACTTTCTTGGAGGAGATCCACTGCAGAGTCCAAGTTCATAAGGGATTTGGGGGGTGTGTGTGTGTGTGTGTGTGTGTGTGTGTGTGTGTGTGTTGAGGAGAGACCATATGAATGGATAAATTGGGACCAGAATTAAACAGGAAGAGACAAGTAGAGTGGATTGCTTTGGAAAATTGCAAAGCTTCTTTAATGATCACAGACAGCTCCTTGAAACAAAGTCCAATTTTTTTTTAATACCAGTATTCTACCAGTGTTTTATGGCCTCCAGTCCAGACAGTTGTAATCTCCAAGAAATTAAAGTGAGTATCACACAGAGGGCAATAGACAGATGCATGGTGAGAGTAAGTTATAGCATATGACATACAAGAAAAACAACTGGTATAAAAGATATCAGGGAAATGTATGGGCGGAAAAAAGAGAAGCTAGTCATATATAGAATTAAAAGGTAGCAGTTAACAGCCTGAGTACTCTACTGGTACCCTTATGATATCAGGAGAAAATGAGAAAGATGTCTAGCACTTTAGGTGATTGCTCTGTGGTAAACATAGGTGAGGACTTAAATAAGAGTCACACAAGATGGGAGGGTATAGATGGGTTATGATCTGCATTTCTAGAGGGAACAGCCAAATCAATGAGATTACAGATTCATTTGAGCAAAAGTGAAATTGGTTATGTGTAGGAGACAGATGATTTCTAGTGTAGGACTTCTTTCCAAATCAACTTTCCATTGATATTCATTCTGTCAGCTTATTAGGGTAAAGGTCAAAATCAATACCAAATCAGAAGAAAAATTAAAAATGAGAGAAACCTATAGCATTCAATTGAGGTAACTCAGCTCAATGCTTTTGAAACTAGTTTTTGGCACCAAAAATGGGAAAAAAAGAAAAACACAACATTAACAACTTATCACTATTTCATAAGACTATTAGCAGGCAATAGCCAGGGCCCAGTTGAAATTAACATGAATTTGAGTTTTTAATGAACTAGTTCAACACAATCAATAATTCATTTCTCAAGTAACATTCAGAAATCTTGCAGAATTAGTGAGAGTTAATAGTGAGAATCAGTCAGTCAAGTTTATGGAATGAAGTAGCTGAAGATCTCAGAAAGGTGTTTGAGTCTGTTTTGGTAGAAACAAAAATTAGGTTGTCAGAGTTTTAAAAAGAATATGGTGAGGAAATGGAAGTAGCAGATATAGCCCAGGCAATATTGAAATGGATAATTGTTGAGCTAGGTTGGATATGAAGTCCAAATATAAGTATATTTGGGCTTGTAGCATTGCCATTGTTACCTGTACTATGTATCAAGGAGCTCTACTTCATTGAAATTTTAGCAGTAGTAAAATTATTTCATTTTTATGTTCAAACTACTGACAGATTCTGTATTAGGATGAAATGTAGCATTGTTTTCATATACCTTTATTGAATTTTTCTGTTTCTGAAATAATTTAAATTAGAAAACATACAATACTATGTGTACTATCAAAGAAAAATTAATACCACAGAAGAATAAGCATAAGAAAATAAACAGGCCAGGGGCAAGAATTGAAGCAAAGGAATAGAGATTAAAATGGCTATGAATTTTTCAGTCCAGAGTATAGATGACCACAGACTTTTTTTCTCTGAAAAAAAAAATGTAGTCTTCCCTGGGGTCTTTGATTATTTAAATTAATATCCATAGAGAAATGGTTGTAGAAATTTTATAACTGGTTATATGGTAAAACAGTGGTTCTTAAAGTGTGTTCCTTGCTCTTGGACTCAAGGGTTCTCAGGGTCAAAACAGTAGTCAAGGGGCAGCTAGGTGGTACAATGGAGAGAGCACAGGCCCTGGAGTCAGGAGGATCTGAGTTCAAATCCAGTCTCAGACCAGACACTTGACACCTACTAGCTGTGTGACCTGGGCAAGTCACTTAACCCCAATTGCCTTGCAAAAAAAACCAAAAAAAAAAAACAACAAAAAAACCAGTAGTCAAAATAATACTATGACATTATTTACCTATTAAAATATTTCTGCCTTTTCCAGCTACTTATAAATTAGACTGTATTTTCCTTGTATGTACTTCAAAGCAACATATCACAGCAGAGATGCAGAAACAGTGGCACATTTTTAATCTTTTCTCTTAACATTTTATAAATTTGGACTTAATTTAAAATTTGTAGTAATTGGACAAGGGCTAATGTGATATTTGCCCTGTATCATACCTGGAAAGAAAGTAGGCTTGATTAAACAAATATTTACTGACCTAAATGGACAAACTTTGTTTGAAGACTTCAAAATATTCCTTTGTAAGTAAAATATGACATCAGCATAAACATTGCTTAAACTGTTGCTTTGATATAGTAGCAGTTAGAGTTTATTATTATCTACTGATGACAAACCTAACAAAGCAGTACTTTGTAAGTAGTTAGAATTGTGGCAGAAACTTAAAAGTAACATCACTTTAAAATTATGTGATCAGACTTTTCGCATAATAATCTCCCATTAGCTACAAATTACTGAGTTTTTACTGTACTTACGTTAGCCACCTGTTAAAAATTATTTTCACAAATGATTACCATGGATCTTTTATGCTGACTGGAGGGGTGAGAAGGGAAAGCTAAAGGTATTGGATTCAGGAGAAAGAAATGAGGATGGTAAGACAACATAACATAAAGTGGGTGCAAAAGAACCTGAAAGAAAGATAAGAAGGACATATTTGGAGCCCTAAAGAGGAGGAGGGAGGACACTCCAAGCATTCCGTACTTTTTCCTGTAAATACTTCCTACACATTACTACATGGAGCATTAACTCCGAAATGGTTTGCAGTGCTGCCACTTTGCCATCCAAAAATTCTCCTAATTATCATCTTCAAAATTTTAGTCCTAATGAGTGTAGTAGAAGCTGAGATGGGATTGTAATCCAGGAAATCAAAATGTGTAATAAGTAGTATATGGGACAATCCCAAAGTAGATAAAGTCTTGTTGTTCAGCTGTTTCATCGTGTCTGACTCTTTGTGATCCCATTTGGAGTTTTCTTGGCAAAAACACTGGAATGGTTTGTCCTTTCTCTGTCTAGTTCATTTTACAGATGAGGAAACTGAGGCCAACAGGTTTAAGTGACTTTCCTAGGGTCGCACGGCTAGTAAGTGTCTGAGGCCTGATTTGACTCATCAAGAAGATGAGTCTTACTGACTCCAGGCCTGGCTCTTTATCCACTGTGCCACCTAGTTGCCCAGCTGTGGATCACTGCACAATTATCTAAAATATTTAGGTAATATACAGATGAGTTCTTTTCTTTAAAAATTATATTTCCACATTAACAATGTTTTCTATGACATTACATTTAGGTCTTTGCCTTTCACTACATTTTCCCTTGGGTGAATGGAGGGGAAAATAAAAAAATGACCCAGTAAATTGGGTGTGGTATAACAGAGCATTTTATTGGCTCTTCTCAGATATTAGATTGCAATAAAATGACATTTCTTTCTTGTCATCAAGACAGTTGCAGAGACCTAGTTGAGGCAGCTAGGTAGCACAGAGGATGGAACACAGGACCTGGAGTCAGGAAGACCTGGGTTCAAATCCAACTTCAGACACACCATAGCTGTGTGACCTTGGGCAAGTCACTTAGTCTCTCCTATAGTTTCCTCATCCATAAAATGGGGATAATAATAGCACCTCCCAGGGTTGTTGTGAGGATAAAATGAGGTAATATTTGTAAAAGGCTTTGCATACCCGTCAAGTGCCATATAAATACTAGCTGTGCTGGCTATTACTAGTAATAATGTTAGAGTAAATGAAGTAGATCACACATTTAAAACTCTAATAGATCCAAGTAAAAGTTTATTGGTAGTGGTGTGGATAATGCCAAATTTTCATTGCCATAGGAACAGTTATATTGATTATAGTCTTAAGGTAAGTGAATTAGAATTAGAAAATGCTTTTTGACCTGGAATGGGTCTAGAAGAGAATTAGTTGTCGTTTGTTTTTAAAGAATTTTACTGCATCTCTAAGAAGTAAGAGAAAACAAATGATTGCAAACAAATCTTGGAAGCACATATTGGTGCTTAAACTGGCACAAAAGAGGTAATATTTTAAGTATTGGAAGCAATCCTGATTAGCATAATAAATCTAATTTTGAAGAAAGTCATAAAACAAAAGTATGTTCTTCCCTCTAGCATTAGACTGAATTTAATAAATTGTGCTTTGAGTATTTTGTAAATTATTCTGAGGCAAATTGCCTTAACAAAGGTGATTTTTACATATTAAATACTCAATCCATGGTAGTTGAAGAAATAAATATCCACTTAACTTTCAATTCATTCTTCTTTGGCAAATTTTTGGACTTATTTGAGTCACAATTTGGAGGATTCCAAACACTTTCTTAAATAGAAATCAATTCTGATCATTCTAACTTAATATGTAGGTAAAATGCTATTCTAAAATGTGATATGAGACAGGTTTATTATAAATTAATGATTACATTAATTAGAATATACTGTTTTCCCACATAGCATTCTAAACTCTTTAATAAATTCAGCATCTTTGAGCTACTGCTTTAAAGTGGAAGATTACTCTATGCTTTGCTGATTTCCTATTTTCGTAATACATTTAAGAAAGTGAAATACAGTACATTGCAACATAAAAGCCAACTTGTGAATTTTGTGAAAATTCGACTTTTGACCTGCACTAGTTATGTAGAGATAAGCTAGGTAGCATTGTAGGTAGAGTGCCAGACCTGGAATCAGGAAGACTCGTCTTTGTGAGTTCAAATGTTCAGCAATTTGTAGTCTCAGAATTTCCTGAGACACTGAGAGGCCCTGGGCTACACAGTCAGCATTTGTCAGAAGTGAGACTCAAACTCGAGTTATTCTGACTTCAAATCTGGTTCTGTCTACTGTGCCATAGTACCTCTCTGTTAGAAATATATTTGTGTTTAGAAGGTGAATTTTTGTGGTAGACTCAGTGTCATTGGAAGTACTGCATAATTTTGCAGATGTGATCCGGTCCACTCTCTTCCTCCTATTCATTGATGGGCCCAGTTTGTTATCTATTTGCAGTGTCTATTCAAGATACAGGTACTGAAGGATTGACTCTAAGGACCACTTGAACAACATGTTGTGTGAATATATTTTATGAATATACTTCATTCACTTGGTTTTTCTTATGTGGACCCAATTTTTTTTTTTTTTGAGTGGCTATAAAGCTCATTGAGGCTCTATTCAGTCTAGTATCATCTGGGAATTGGAGCATCTGGGAAATCTCACCACTAAAGAAAATTCCTCTTCCTTTCAGACTGATTGAAACTAGTACAATACCATCACAAAATGAAGAATCTAGAGAAATTCAATATTGATAAGGAATTCTTCTTCCTTTTCTATTTCATATGTGAAATTCTTCATGTTATTAATGTTTAAAACTCCCAAAAATGTGTTTGATTTATATGCCATGATTCTTTTCGCTCTCACCACCATTATGCATCTTTAACCCCTGTCTCCTGCTCTGTATGTGTGCTGCTTGCTGCTCAGGGCTCTAAACTCCTCTCTGAAATTAGCTCTAAACTATTATTATTATTTGTCAAAACATAAAGTTGTGTAGGTCAACCTGTACACCATTTGACTGATAACGTAATAATTTTCTAGGCAAGTATAGGTTTCAAGAATAAAAGCCTTGAATTCCCAAATAGGTGACTGAATGAATTATAAAATCTACTGTATTACAGTGCTTGTTTTTAGAGTTTATCTTTACATTAACATGGAACCAGCTGATATTTATACATAAGAAACAGAGACTGAAGCAAGATTTAAACATATTGAACACCCTATTTGCAGTTTGAAGGTGCTAGACTCACTCAAAGTATGTGTATGAATTTATAAGAAACATGTTTATTGTCCTAAAGACCTGAATTGGGAACATAGATCTTCCCCCCTTATTCCCTGGACAGTTTTTTTCTGTTCTTCTTAAGGACCAAAAAAACAACATCTTTTAATTAGAACATACTTCTCTAAGGCAATCTTGCTGACATATCACTTATTTCTCATCTCCTCTCTGGACAGATATGAGATCTTTTACTTCTATCTGGACAGATCCCTGGCCTCCTGTCCTTTCTCATCCCATTCTATCAATCAGTTCTCATTAGGGATCTTTCTGATGACCTTTAATCAACTGTCTTGATTAGTTTGGCTATTTGATTAATGACCACCTTATGTTTCATTTTAGTTGTACAAAGACTGTAACTTCCCCTGTAACTTGACCAGAACTTCAAGAAAAGCTTACTTGGTTACATTGTTCTACTCTACTTAATATTATCACTCACATTGAACTTGCCCATTCTTAATAGCTTTACCTATCTCCTGTATGTATAAGATTCTCAAGGTTGGTAGAGAAGGATCTTTACCTGTGAAAGAGATTGAACATAACATGATAAATATCACTAGCCCCATAGATTGTAAGCAATACATCTTCTAGCTATAGACATAGTGTATGCTTCAAATAAGGAAAAAATACAAAAATATAAGGAAAAATCTATTCTATTATTTTGAGTCAATTTTTATAGATTTGAATTTTAATTCCAAACTTGTCTGGAACCCCTCCTGCCATATTGAATTTGAGAGCACTGATGGAGTCTGGCATGTAAGAACAGAAGTTAATAGTGCTGTGAACTTCTACCAGATACGGTAGATGAGCTTTTTACTAAGGACTCCCCAAATGTGCTAAAGTTACAGATAGGATGGGAATAAGTTGGAAGGAGGAAGGGGAAGAAGCATGAAATACTTTTAGGAACTGCCCTATATTTCTAAACCTTTACTCTCCTCTCCATCTAAGTACTGTCACTTACGATCTCAGGTCTGTCCGAATTTTTTGGCCACTTCCTTTGCTTAGTAGGAAATAAGTGAGGAATTGTTAAGACAAACGTTAGTAAAGCATCAAGTTGCTTTTTGCTGTTGATGTTGTGTACTTACTGATTCTTTTTTCTTTTCTAAACCTTTGTTGCCTAATCTCTTTTCCTAGGTGTTTTACCTGCATTGCCTAATCTTGCAGGCTGTATCCCTGACTCATTGTTTTCCACTGTCTCTGCTTGTGTCCATAGCCATTAGTTTGAGTTCCTGTTCTATATTGCCTAATTTCCATCCCCACTCCCCCTTTTGTTTCTGATCTGCCCCTCTTAGAGTCATAGACTCCTGGTTCATAATACTTGTCTGGTTGCAAAGGAGTAGTGGAAATGGGTAAAAATAAGCCATTCATTTTCAGACATGGGCAATATGTTGATAGGTTTTGCTTGACTGTGTTTATTTGGCATAAGAGAATTCCATTAGGGGATGGGGAAATCATAGGGTACTAGAAAGCAATAATTTTATTGGTGGATATAGGAGGGGGGCATATAGAATGGTTTTATGGAAGAGGGTTTCTACCACTTGGGTAAAGTTTTTCACTTTCTGTTTTAAGCTGTTTACTCTAACATTTTTCTTAAGATCACTAATCTAATTCTTTATTATTTGCTTCAACTCTTAATTTTTTCTATACTCTCTTAAGAGTTCTTGTGGATGATGAATTTTTTTCCTAGGTTTCTGCTAATTATTGCAAAATTATTCTGAAATTTTAGGGTGTTCTCAGCCCATAATATTTCTTTCATTGTATTAGTAGTTTTCTTCTCTACACTTGGAATAGTTGGTGAAGGACCCTCTCCATACTGTTTCTTGGATACTTGTGGTGTTTTTCAACTGCTGGAGTTGCTGTCACTCCTGTTCTTCAATGCAGAATCAAGATTAGGAGTAGAGGCTTGCAAGCAGCCACTGTGAGCTCTCTATTTGGAGTAAGGTAGCCCGCAAACCTGTTTGAGAATAGTTTTTTTTTGGTCCTGTCTTCTCCAGTAGTTTTGGTCGTATTCACAAAGGTATAGATTCATATCCTTGGCAGAGCTTGGAATCCTGGACATAGTTCCTATCTTTTCTTGCATCCTTGGAGTGAGTTAGTGGAATTGAGATCATATTATCACTTGCTTAAGACACCCTATTGTAGTCTTGAACAGGGGCATTAATCTAGGGCAAGGATATCTCCTACCTCTCCAGCATTCTAGGCCAAGTTGAGGGTGTCAAGTTGGAGGTGTCACCCACTGATTGCTAGCTCTTCTTGTAGTCCTGTAGTCCTGATTCAAGTCCAGCCCCTGATCCTGCTCCATATTGTGGGAGGGCCAGGCTTAACTCCCTTCACAGTCTTTGATTGGCGTGGCAGGCCCCTACTTTCTTCCATAGACTGAGATAAGTTAGAGGAACTGGGGAATTGAAGTCTCATAAATGAGGTTGCTGAGACAAGAATCTTTTGCCTTCTCATAGTTCTTCTGACTCCAAGCTCATCACTCCTTATACTATATTACATATTCACTATTTTGAAAGCTCCTTGAGATTAAGGACTTTTAAATTTATCGTTGTATGTCTCTGTATGTTTAGCATAGTAGCCTAAAAAGTAGTGTGCACTGAGTAAATCTTCACTGAATTAATGCTGAATTTTTAATGAGAAACTATCTGAGACATGATCCTATGATACTGTAAACATAGTATAATATATTCAGAACTACAAGAAACCTCAGAGGTCCTCAGGTATAACCCTTTTATTTAATAGGAAACCGAGGCACAAAGATTAGCTGACTTGCCCAAGTTCACACAGCTAGTGTCTGAGGTAGGATTTGAACCCAGTTCTTCCTATCTCTAAATCCTGCACTGTGTCCCATTACGCCATGATGCCTCTACAATGTTACTTGAGATAAATTTGATTTATATAGATTTTCATTCAATAGCATAGTATGTTTTGGAGGAATGTTTTTCTTCAGTCACAAGAGAATTCCATGCATAATTTCCTATCATGAAAGTCCAAACCAAATCAGTTCTATGATCAGACATACCATTTTTATTAGATGAAGGCACTTTATTTGAGTAGTTAATCAATATCCATAAACCTTAGATTGTGAATACTTGGGTTTGTTATTAAAGCCGTTTCACTAAAAGGTGATTGGTGTTTGATATGTAATCTAAAAATAGCTTATTCTTTTGTTCCTCATGGAAATTTTAACTACTAAAAGTTAATATCACTTATTAGTTTATTGCCATTATTAGATATCAGTAAATATGATTATGGTTTTCAGTATCTGATTATGTCATGAAGTTATCAATGGATATGTCCAGTCAATTCTTTGGTAATAAATAGGAGTCTTTGGTTCCAAGGCCTCTAAAATCAGCACCTGCCTAATTTCTCAGGCAAGTGGGGTTGCTTTATATGTTGTAGCAGTCTTAGAGATTTGAAAATTATGAATCAAAATAATATCATTGGTAATTGGACTCATAACTCTGTGTTATATTTCAGCGTGCTTGAGGGAAGGTAGCTGAATCTTTCAAGTATTCTATAGTGTTTCTTCTACTGTTGCCTGCATAAATGTATCAAAACATAGTCTTTATTTCAATTAAATCATTAACATCTTATGATTTAATGAAAGCAACAGTGACTAGGGAGTCAAAGGATCAAAAGATGTGTATTCTAATCCAGGCTTTGTCAGTGATGATAGTGTGACTGGGTGTACAACTTGACCTTTCCAGGTCTGTTTTTTCTCCAGCTCCAATCTAAATCGGTAGAGTTAATCTTGCATTTTATTTGAAAGGGAAGAATAGAGTAGGGAAGTCCCTTTTTTGAGGAGGTGATCACAGATCAAGAGAACTTTCACCTGACCCTGCTTGCCCCTGTCTTCTTATTCTTTCCTATTATACGCCAGATTTTTCCAATAAGCAGTCTACTTCTTATCCTTTTTCCCTTATATGAACTGTACAATGTTCATTTAAAATCACATTATTTTACAAATGTTCTTAAAATGTTTTCTATGCATACATGTTCTATACTTTTATATTTTCATATCTTTAAGGGTAAGAATTTGGTGTCCATTTCTTTTGTATGTTCCTACCTCCCAGTTCCTGGCACAGCTCTCTTCACACAATAAGAGCGAAATAAATGTCTGATGACTTAAAGAATTTTGGAACACTGATACATATATTATATATGACCTGTACCCTATAGAACTAATAATAATGCAGTGCTTATCTAGGTTACATTTGATAATCAAAGTGTTTTGGGGAACCATTGCTGTCGTAATGGTTTCATAACATTTCTTTGTGCTTTTCCTTATTTTATAGTAAGTGATATTTGATGAATTGTTCTGTTCCTTTACATCTTCCCTTGTCCTAAATCCTCTTCTTTCCACCCTACTCCTGAAGCTAAATCAATTTGAAAAAAGAAAAAAAAAAGTTTTCCCTTGTCAGGCTGCTTTGGTTGTCAACATTAGTAGGAGCTGATCTGAATTCTTAATAAGAACTGCTGAAGAGAAATAAATAAGTTTAATCAATAAACGATAAAGGAGTCTTTAAAGCCGGGAGTGGGGCATGTTCTATGAAGGATCACTTCATCATGAAGGAATCTCATGTGTTGTATATGAAGCTTTTGAGGAGTAAATTAAAATAGATTACGCCAGCAATGATGTGAAGCTACTTAATACTATATTAATTATCTGAGAAGAATTCTGTAATCCTCAGAGGGACCTTGAGTTTTAGGGGCCCTTTTGTGGTTTTGGTACTAGAGTATGTGTCTATCAAGAGCCCATTAATCAGTTTTAACATGAAATGCACTTTTACCCCAAAACTTCAGAGTCATATGATAAATGCAGTCGCCTGAGAAGAGTTAGGAGGTTGGAACACCTAAAGGTGAAATGGTTGAGTATCTTCTCTTTATGGGGTTTTTGAAGGGCTAAATTATTTTTAAAGCATTATGATTTTTTACTTGTTTTGATGAAATGTTTGATTAGAAACCTAACATGGAGCACAACCAAAATTGCTTAACTGTTTATATTTAAATTAACTTTAATGCGTAAACTATCACATTGCAATCACTACCGAAATTTTACCATCAAGATTCTTTACCCTTTTGTTCTCATGTACTTTTTCTCATATGAACTTAGTGTATATTCCATTCCCCTACTTCTACTTTTTTGGTTTTCATTATTTCCAGAATTCTTTGTATTCCTCATACTTGTTAGTCTTAATTGCATTATCATATCCCATTAATGGAGCACAGTTGATTTAATTATTTCCTAATTGTTGGATATTTAGTTTGCTTCCAGTTTTTTGCAATTACTTATAATGCTGCTATGACAGTCTGAACAGATATCTCTTTTTTTGTTTTTGTTTTTGATAACACTTTCAGGGTATTTTACCAACAATGGAATTATTGGGTCAAAGGGTGTATGATTATTTTTATAACTTTTACTGCGTACTGCCAGATTCCTCTCCAAAAAGATTCTACAAGTTTGCAAATTCCACCAGCAATGAATGAATGTACCTGTTTCTCCACAATCCCGCCGCAGTGAGTTTCATTGCTTTTACTTATTTATGCTGGTTTGATGGGTGTGAGGTGGTACCTGGAAGTTGTTTTAAATTTGAATCTCTTGGCTTATCAGTGAAGTTGAGCATTTTTAAAAAGTAATTATTGACAGTTTGTATTTCCTTTTTTGAAGATTACTTATACTATTCTCTGACCATTTATCTTTTAATAACTGTGAATTACTACTGTGACTTTTAAACAATTCTTTATCCATTTTGTAGGTCAAATTCATATCTGCCATATGTATTCAAATATTTTTCCAGCCTGTTATTTTAATTTTAATTATTTTTCTCTAGAAAATTTTATTGTTACATAGTCTAGATATCCATCTTTCTACCCCAAATTCCTTCCAATTATTGAATTAAAAAATTCTTTCCCCCCTACATAATTGAGACATACTTCATTCCATTTTCTTCCTTTTTTTTCTGGAATTCTTTCTATGATGGATGGTTTCGATCCAGCTGGAATTTACTGGGGTATCCAGTATAAATTGTGATAAAGGCCAAATTCTTGGAGGTTGTACAGAGAAATGATTTTGTTCTACAAATTAGATACAATTCCATGTCCCTCCAGAAGGTAGGATAAATCATTGGACATAGTAGGTGCTTTAAAAGTGTTTGCTGAATTGAATTAAAGCATCCTACCTTTGTAATTAAGAGACCTACTTATCTGTATGTTCTGAACAAAGTTTACATTTCTACCACTTCAATCACATAGCTAATATGGTCCAGGGTCTAAGAGGGTAAAAGAATTGATTTGACCAGTTTGGAGTCTGGATATAGAACTTGTTCTTATACTCTTAGTATTGCTATAGTGATTGCATTATTGATCATTTTCTTGATTTATGTTGGATTCTTTGTTTCCCTATTCTGGTTTCTTCAGTGTGTCATTTTATGGACCAATTCCAAGTTTATATGGCTATATCAAGGTTATATTGTAAAACACTTTTTAGGTGCAGCCAACCTAGTAAGTGGGAGGATAGAGGATGGATATAACAACCAAAAGAGTCCAAGAAAACATCTGGTATAGAACAAGCTGTTTGCTACATGTATGTGGGAGAATCTTATCAAAATTTCCACTTCCATCTTAGTTCCCGTAATTCAGGATATGTCTCTTGAATCTATAGAATGTCATTTAAAAGTAATTTACTGTCTTTGTTCTGCCAGTTTTCCAACATTATTTCATATCTCCTAAAGTTAAAATTTTTCATGACATGTCATACAGAGAAAACAGAGTTTTTGGTATGTGAAAAATAGTTGCTTGATTTCGATAATAAAGATGGAGAGAAGAAGGGGAGGAGGATGAGAAAATAAGAGAAAGCTATTAAGCAGAGCATAGAAAGAAAAGATAGATGATAGTAAAAGGTAATGAAGAGGAGGATAAAAAAAGATAAAAATTAACATGAGGGAAAAAGTGAAAGAAGAGGGAAAATCAATTAGGATATTAATCTTTTTGCTATGGAAGAGAAGTTGTTAGCTTCATCTTTATTGTCCTCATGTGATTTAGCCCCTTGGCTCCTTCTACATGCATCAGAGGATACAAGGAAAACACTATTCAGATAGCTATCCACGTTGCTTGCCTTGGTTTTCTATTACAGTGGAGCAGGAAGGAGAGATCAGACAATCAACTAACAGGTATTTATTGTAGGACTATAGTATACTCAGTACTATGTTAATCATCATGAGGGTTATAGAAGAAGTGTAAGATGTTAGTTGTTTTAAGAAACCTTCTAATCAGTTGGGGGTAAACTGTGCTCCATAATTACTTGTTAATTGATGTTCAACGTAGGGTACACAGCTTTTGGCTTATTCTGTACATCACAGCTGATTGGCTTCCAAGTACAGGTTATTTATTCATTTAAAAAATTTTCTTTTCACATGAAATTGCAAATCTATTGTATATGATGATGTACAAATCACCCAGATGATACAACTTACTTTTCCTTTTAAATATATAATGAAGTTAGGGTCAGCTAGGTGGCATGGTGGATAGAGCACCGGCCCTGGAGTCAGGAGGACCTGAGTTCAAATCCAGTCTCAGACTAGACACTTGACACTTACTAGCTGTGTGACCCTCGGCAAGTCACTTAACCCCACTTACCTCCCAAAAATACATACATGCATGCATACATACATAACATACATACATATATATATTTAAAAGAAAGTTACATGATAACTTAATTTTTTATGTGTGCGTGTGTATGTATGTATATAAAATGAAGTTATCATGTAACTTTCTTCCCTACCCCACCCCACCCCTCTCCTCACCCTGGAGATGGCTACCATTAAACAAAAATGTGTGTGTGTGTATTTTTATATATAAATATAAAACCATACTATACAGACTTCTATTTGTCATTTCTTCCTCTAGATGCAGGTAGCATCTTCCTTTGTAGTTAATTTGGGTATTTATTTCAAAACTTATAATCAACAGAAGTCACATTTGTTCTTTAAATTTCCTTTCTTTCACAAATCTTGAGGTTTAATATATATTATGAGCTCAAGGCCAGGCAAGTATATATAACTGGTAAAGCAAGTAAATTTGTTCTTTTGTTATCTTAATTCATTATTCTATTCACTTACTCATCCAGTATTTATTTACTATAAACTATGTGTCAGGACCCACAGGGTTCCAGAAGCGATATAAAGATAAATAAGGCCAAAGATAGCCATTTGAAGGAACATCTAAAGCCTTCCCATTACCAATTATGAACCTATCATTTAACCATCCCTTTATTTTGTTTCTTTGAAGAGGGCGTTTAGCCAAGATTTAATAACATTTGTGCTTATGTTTGTGAATTAATTTACAGTCTAATAAAAAAAACCTTATTATTGCCAACAAAGAAGGATTCCGTAATAGAATTTCCACTTTTACTTTTTACTAGCATTGCATTTCACCTCTGATCATTTGATGTTGCCTAAAATGAAGACCTGTACTTTATAAACTCTACCATGTTAACCCCCTCAGTTTTGTCAGTGGGTGTTCTCACCCTACTGTGGTTTGATTTAAAGCAGATTCTAAAAGGCACTGAATCTAGAAGTGGAGTCAACCTGTAACCCAAAAGAGTATATTTCTAATGATGCAATTTCAGGCATTGTGGGTAGGCTAGTGAAAGAGACATTCTGGTGGGAATCAACCCTAGCAGTCTTCTAATCTTAACAGGTAGGTGGCTGCTTATTCTGCCTATATGTAAAATGGTCCTGAACTTTTCTAAAGCAATATTAGGAGAATTCCTTACACGTATTTGCTGTTACACAGTTAAAAATTTCAGTTACTGAGGCATTAAGAGGTAAAGTAACTTGCATAGGGTCACACAGTGTGGATGTGCATGTATGTGTGTGCATGCGTGCATGTAAATCTTTTATGGTTGGGGGGAGGGATCGCAAGGAATGGAGAAACTTGAATCCAGTCCTTCTTGACTTCAAGCCTGACTGCAGATGCCTCTCAGTATATGTAGTTTTAGTGCTGCATTGGTATACAAACTATGTGATATTCTGGGCTAATGTATAGTAGTGTGTGTGTATTTATTTATACATGTAAGCTAAGCTGCTAAATTATGAAGTCACAAAGTAATTTATTGGATTTTATTGGTGCTTTATCGGATAGCTTGGAAACCAGGATCCTTTTCGTGGCACAGAGCTAATCTGGCAAAAGGTATAGTTTAGCTCTTTCTAGAAGGGAAAATATTTGATCCTCTGGGTGGAATTCCTTGGAATCATGTTAATTGGTACAACCTAAAAGAAACTAAGATTATTGAAGCTGAACTGGAAAATCTAGTGATATTATGCTCTGACTTTGTTCCCCTTTCCTCCAAACAGTGATTCACAGTATGATAATTGATATTCACATATCACTGTAAATTTTATATAACCCTTTAAATGTATTATCTCAGTTGATAATCATGTGAAGATCACTGGATTTGGAGTCAGAGGACCTGGGCTTAAACTTCACCTTTGCTACTTCGCAGTTGTGTGACCTTGAGAAAGTTACAATCTCTTTTGGGCCTCAGTATGATCAGATGTAAATTGAGAGGATTGGAGTGGATTAATCATTAAAAGCACCTTGCTTTTTAAAAATTTTTATTAAGCATCTACTCTTTGTTGGTCACTGTGCAATAAAATAAAAGATACAAAGACAAAAGCAAGCTAGTCCCTGCCCTCACAGATCTTACACTCTGATGGGGGAGAGAGAGATTGTGAGAAAGATTGTGTGTGTAATTTCTACAGAATATATTTTAAAAATACAAGATAATTTTAGGAGGGAGGCTACTAGCAGTTGAGAGATCGGGAAAGGCTTCTTATAGAGGCATTTGAACTGAGTTTTAAAGGAAACCATACATTCCAAGAAGCAGAGGTGAAGTGTTCCAGGCATGGATGACAGCCAGTGTGAAAACACAGAGATATATTATCACATGTGAGGAACAGCAAGTAAGCCAGGATGGCAGGGCCATAGAGTACATGGAAGGAAGGAATGCATAAGAAGACTCGAAAAGTAGGAAGTAGATAATCCTTAAGATGGCTTTTCCAATTCTGAAGTCTTTTGAACCTAAGTAAGATCGTTAGCTGAATGGAATTTTAGAGACCACCAATCCAGCCTCTTCATTTGACAGCTGATGAAACTGAAATTTAGAGAGGCTAAGTGATACCCACCCATGTGCATACAACTAGTAAGTGTCAGAGCCAAGGTCTTCCTGGCTTCAAGTCCATATTCTCTCTACTGTACCATACTCTCCAGTATGTTACAATAGCTTTGGCAGTTGAAAGGAAATATGCTTTATAAAAGAAAAAATAATTATTTCAAAATAGAAAAATAAGTCACCAGTACAGTATTTGGGGAAATTATGGAGTTTTATTAACAGTATTTAATACTGTGCAGGTTTTCAAAGTTTGTGTATACATTGCATAATGAGATTAATTTTCATGAAGCCATTTTGAAGCATATTCTGTATGATAGAACTTGTCAGCCCTTGTACTATATTGGCTAAGAACTCCAATATCTTGTCACCTGCATGCCATGAGGACAATCAAAGTACATCATTTGTAGAGGATAGTATAGTAGAAGATCAGGTTTTTTTTTTTTTAACTGGACCTGAGATTTCATTTCTGTATGTCTGTCTGTCTCCTTCATTCCCCCCCCCCCTTTCTCTCCTCTCTTTTCCCTCTTCTTTCTTTGCTTCCTCTCAGCAATGTGGATTGCTACCTGCTCTGCTACTTATAGTCAGAGTGAGTTCTCCAGAGACAGGACTTAAACCCAGGTCATCCAGACAGAGGTCAGCTCTCTACCCCTTCTTCTCATGCTAACTTTCACCTCTGTAATAGCATGATTACAACAAAAATTCAGCAAACATTGATTATGTAATTACTATGTGCAGTGCACTGTGCTAAGTGCAACGGCCTTTTTTGTCAAGGACTTCACATTTCATTGACAGAACGGTGGGATACATGTGTAGAAAAGTAAATACAAAGTAATTTCAAATAGAGTGTGATAATAGATGGAAAAATCAGGAAAGGCTTTTGTGTAGCTAGTCATATTGGAAGGTTTTGACATCCTTTTGTGTAAGTATACTGACATCAATTCAATTCAACAAGCATTTATTATGCACCTACTATGTTCTAGTCAATGTGAGAGAATGTGGTATGCTGGATATAGATTTGATTTAGGAGTTAGAAAGGCCTGGGTTCAAGTTCTATTTGACACATACTGGCTTAGTGATTCTGGGCAAGTCACTCCTGGATCTTTTCCAACTCTAAGACAGCTAATTCTAAGACTGAGTAGCTGCAGAACAACACTGATATGAATTAACTGGGAGTTTTCTCAGAAATCATAGGTCATAACAAAACAAATAAACAAAATTACCATGTGCTATGCCATGCCCTGGGGATACATATTGATTGTTTCTGATTCTCATTTATCTAGTCTGTTTCATTAATCTACTTATGTTTTTTTTAATCAGCACCAATTTTTAATGATTATTGTTCAATAATATAATTTGAGGTATAGAAATGTTATTTACCCTTTATTCGAGATTTTTACTTGAGATTTTAGACCTTTTGTTTCCCCAAATGAATTTTCTGGTTATTCTGTCGAATGCTAGTAAGTGTCTCCTTTGTAGTTTGATGGGTAGTACCTTCAGTGCTTCTTAAACTATGGGTCACAAGCCCATAAAGGGTCGTGAAAAATTTGGCAACAGTAAAAGGTTTCTGAATGTGCAACAACCAAAAATTAATTAAAAATCAAATGCATAATGAATCCGAGGTGTTTTCTGGCAGCGCTTTTGACCGTGTTGTATTGTACAGCTTCACTGCAGCCTTGGTTTTGAACACATGGCATGTGTACTTTGCACTGCACATGGTGTCACGCTCAAGCAGTGCCAGTGAATGCTATGAAACACAAAAAGGGATTGCTTGTGAGTAGAAAGTTTAAGAAGCCCTACTCTAACTCTTACATGGCCCAGCCATGACAGTGAATATCCCTCCAGTTATTTATTTCATTCTTCATTTTTACTTTTACTTACTTCATTCTTCATTTTTAAAAGCATGTTTTATAATTGTAACTTGCTAAGTCTTGAGCATATCTTGATAGTTTGACTAGCAGATATTTTATGCATTTTGCAGGTATTTTAAATGTAATTTCCCTTTCTATTATGATTGACATTTAGAATGCTGATGATTTTTGTAGATTTATTTTGTATCCTGCTTCTTTTATTGAAACTTATCTCAATTTCTTTGCTTATTCTTTGGAGTTTTCTAAGTAAACTTTATTGTCTTCAAATAGAGATAATCTGGTCTCTTCTTTACTAGTGTTTATGCCTTTAATTTCTTGTTTTATTGTTATTGCTGGATAAAACTGAAATAAGAAGGGGGAGAAAGAACTTTATCCCTGTGGTTATTGGAAAAACTTCTAGTTTCCCCACTGCATGTAGTGTAGGCTTTTGTTTTTAGATATATATTTTTTATTATATTAAATTATGGCCCTTCTGTGTTTTTTTAGCATAAGTGAAAGTTGTGTTTTTTCCTACAACTATCAATATATGGGCTTGGTTGTTTTTGTTTTTACTATTAGTTAATAGTTTTCCTGATGTTGAACCATCATTGTATCCATAGTATAGGCACAACTTAATCATCGTCAATAATTTTTTAGATATGTTGCTGTATGTTGCTATAGTATTTTTGCTAGGATTTTATTCAGATTTTTTGCATCAGCATTCATTAGTGGTAATATTTTCTCTACTTTATCCTTTCCTGTTTCTTTTTATGAATAGAGTGTTTTCTTAATTTTTGAGAATAATTTGCGTAGCATAAGTATTCATTGCTCTTTGAACACTTGATAGAATTCACCAATAAATTCTTCTAAACTGGGAATTTTTTCTTAGCTCCTTTCTTTGTGACTTGTTCAGATTTATTTTCTGAGGTTGCTTATGTTAATAGGTTAATATATATGTTAATATATCCATGTTCTGTTAATTTCAGTGTTTTATATTTTTGTAGGTAATAATTCATTTACTCTATATTATCAGCTTTGTTAGCCGGTAATTCCTCTGAGGTTATGATAATTATTTTTATTCTATGTCTGTCCTGATGCCATCTTATTCATCTTTTATTTTGTTAATTTGATTTTCCTCCTTTTGATCAGGGTAGCTAATGGTCTATTGATTTTTGTGTTATTCTTTTCAGAGAGCCAGCTTTTAATTTTCTTAGCAATTTCTGCCCTTCTTTTGAGTCAGTCCTTTGTTGTTTTTGTTTACTTAGTTCGTTAATGCTTTCTTTTTATTTTGTTAATCTATGGTTTCAGGTATAGTTTTCCTCCGAGGACTGCTTTATTGGCATCCCCAAAATTTTGCCATTTTTCATCATTATTTTCATAGTTATTAATTTGTTTCTTTAATTTGTGCCTTGGATCATTCATTACACAGATTGTCATTAAGTCTTTCTTTACATCTTCATCTTTTGCTGCTGTTCCCCTCTGTCAAAAGCTATCTTAAACATATAAAAGATATGTTTAGTGTTTCCTGTTTTTTTTACATTAATTTTTATTGCTCTATATCCTGTCACATGATCTGTTTTTTTTTGTAAATGTATAATATGATACTGAGAAATATGTATATTCTTTAATGTTCTTTTGTAGAAAATACCATAAATCTTTCACATATAACTTCTACTGTTTATTCTGGTCTCTAATATTGTTTTTATTTAGCTTTCTTTAGATTTATCCACTTTTGATAGAGGAAGACTAAAGTCAACTACAGTTGGCTTTTAAAATTCAGTTGATTCTTCCTTTATTAATTTACATGTAATACCATTTGTTGCATATGCATTTGGTATTGATATTGCATGTCGTCTGTGGTTCCTTTAAGCTTAATGGAATTTCTCTGTTTTATTGTGATTTTTTTATTTTTGTTTGGCTAATAAAGCAGTTGCAAGTCTGCTTTTTTGAAATCACCTCATGCACAATAAATTTCATTCCAGCCTTTCATTTTCATTTTATAAGTGTGTATTTTTTGATAATAGAATCATAGATTTAGAGCTAGAATGAGCTAGAATTCAATCCCTTTTCTTCCAGATAAGGAATCTGAAGCCCAGGGATGTTGAGTGCTTTTCCTAAGGTCACACAGGTATTTAGTGTCATGTTTCTTGTAAGCAGCAGATCACTGGGTTTTATTTTCTTATCCATTCTGTCACTTTTGTTCTATTGGATTGTTTAGTCTATTCACAATTACATTTCTGTTTGTTAGGCTTGTATTTTCCTTTCCTGTATATGGGTTTTTAATCCCTTTCCTCTTTTAAGTCAGAGCCTTGTCCCTGTGATTAGTTTGCTCAGAGTACTTTGATGTAAGAATTAGTCCCTGCTACTCATTCCCATAAGCATGTCCTTCCCCTCCTTTTTATCTATGTTAAGTTCCTTAAATTTATTAAAATTTTTAAATGTATCATTTAGTTATCTGTCCTTCCTCTTCTCTTTTGGTGCAGAGTATTGCCACTACCTTCTGTCTATTGGTTACATTCCAAGACATTTTAGTTTGCTTTGTTCTATGCATTCACAAGAATTTATTATTAAACACCTATTATGTTCCAGACTCTATCCTTTATGGAGCTTGTGTTCTCTTGGAGTAAGGTTGAAGGAGAAGCAGAGGGGGAAGGAACAATATGTACATAGAAAACAAAATACAAAGTAGTTTTCGAAGTGAGAGCACTAGTAGCTGGTAGGGATCAGGACAGATTTCCTGCAGGAGTTAGGCGGCACTTGAGCTGAGTTTTGAAGGGAGTGAGGGGATTCTCTGAAGTGGAGGTAAAGAGGAGAGCATTCCCCAGAAGAGGAGCAGCCTCTACAAAGGAACAGAGATAGGAAATACTGTGTTCCTATATGTGGGATGAACAGGCAATTTGCACTAGAAGATAGAGCATGTGTGAAAGAGAGTAACATACAATAAGCCTGGTGATGTAAGATAAACCCAGATTGTGAAGGATTTATTTCCCTCTTCTTTGAGTGTGTTCCAAATTTTGTTCTCCAATTCATTAGCTAGACCCTTATTTGTTACTTTTTTATTCTCTTTATACCTCTCATGAGAGTAGAACTTTTGGGATAACAAATTGGAACACCCTTCTCTATTAATTTCTATGATGTTAAATTTATAGAGCCAACCCCATTTTCCCATTTTTCTTCTGTGTTTCATTCAGGAAGTAGGCAGCATCAAATGGAAACGATGTTGTATGGTGGGTATCACCATGTGTCCGATATGACCTTACCGTGATCATTCACCACTCTTGGGGGTCAGGTTGTCTGATCTCTAATTTTATGTACTCCCTTCTTCCCTGGATACATAATGCTCTTGAGGACTCATACATCATACTTACACAGGTTCAACCATGTCACGTCCCTACTCATTAAACTCCCAGGCTCACTGTTGCCCCTAGGAGCAAATACAACATGCTCTGTTTGGAATTCAAAGCCCTTTATAAGTTAGCCCTGTCCTGCCTTTCCAGTCTTCTTACTCCTCACCAGATCGGGCACTGACCTCCTGCCTTGTTCTATGAACAAGACATTCCCTCTCTCAGCTCCAGGCTAGCTATCTCCCATGCCAGGAATGCTCTACCTTCTCAACTCCACCTACTGACTTTTCTGGCTTCCTTTAAGTCCAAACCACAATTCCATCTTTTACTGGAAATCTTTCCCAACCCCTCTTAAATCTAGTGCCTTCCCTCTGTTAATTATTTCCCACTTATCCTATATATAGCTTGCTTTTTTATATATTTGTTTGCATGTTGTCTCCCATTAGGTTGTAAGTTCCTTGAGAGCAGTAACTGTCATTTACCTTTTTCTGTATCCCTAGCACTTAGCACAGTGCTTAGAACATAGTAGGCACTTAATAAATGTTTATTGATTGATTGATTGATTGATCCCTTTTTCTGGGGTAGAATGCAGTTCTCAGAGGGTACAACCTTTTTTTCAGACAAAGTGGTTTCCTAGTGTTCAGATATTCCCTAGACATAATTCATTATCAGGTCCCATTTCCTTGATATACATAAACCTTCTCTTCCCCAGTATTATTTGTAGGTTCCCTTTCTTTTCCTCTTCAAGGGCAAAATCAACCTTCTATTCACCTTACCCCAATACTCCATTGTTTTATCTTACTCACCCACAGCCCATCACTCTTGTTGAAAATTACTATCCCTGTGGACTGGTTGGAAGTCTGTCTCCAATGCCCCTCTTTCTCATACCTTCCTTCTCCCTAGTGACATTTCCTGCTGTGTTAACCCTTCTGCAAAATATACTGATTTTCTTATAGAGGGGTGTGAGATTTAATACAAAGTGTACTAAATCAGTTCTTCCTTCCTTTCTTTTGATTCTATAAATTCCCCTTGAATCTGTAGGGTATCAGGTCCTTTTTTCCCCCAACAATCTTTATATATGTTCTTTCCTTCCTCCTAGTTCAGCTTTTCTCTTTTTTAAATTGTCTATAAACACAAGAGAACTGTTTATACTACTTAGTTTTTTCCTTGATAATTGTATTTTGTTATCTTTTGTTTCTCTGGCCAGTAAGTCAAAATATTCTGCTCACTTTTGAGTTTTTTCACAAGACTGCCTCGAATTCCTCTTTGTTGAAGGACTTACTATTTTTCATTAATAACTAGATTCAACTTTATAGAATACATTATTTTGGATTGCATCTTGAGCTCCTTAGCTTTATTCCCCCATTCTATTCTTCGGTGTTTTGTGGTTTGAATGATCCTCTAATTGTCTTTCCTATATGGTGTTTTCAGTAATGAACTTCTTTTGGAGGTTCCATGTGACAGCCTTCCTTTCCCTCCTGGCTTTGGGCTTCAAAACCAAGCCTCTGCCACTTTCTCATTCCCTTGGTGTAGGACCCTGGAAAATCCAACTATCCTTTAGGTCTTCTCACCTTGAATAGTCCTCTGTAAGACCCATCCCCTTCTCCCAATGGTTATTTCTTCCAGGAGCTTACCTTTTGTGGAGGGGCACAGGCAGGTTTCCTCCCCTACTCCCAGCCATTCTGCTTTTCAGATCCCTGTTGTGTCTTGTCTTTCCCCATTAGAATGTAGGCTCCTTGAGTACAAAGACTCTCTTTTTGCTTATGTTTGTTTCCTCAGTGCTTATCACAATACCTGGCACTTATTAGTGCTTAATATTGCTTGTTTTCTTCTTCTTCCTGCCTTACTTAATAGCTAAATATTTTTCTTTTCACTGCTTGCAAAATGTTGTGTTATAGAAATTGTGAAGTAGTTCATTGGATTCTTAAGCATGGGATTTTTCTTAAATGGTGATCTGTAGATTCAATCGGTATTTTGTTGTCTATTCAAAAGTACTGGGCAATTTTCTTACTTTAATTCCAACTGTAGATATTCAAGTTTGGGTATTTATCATGTTCTTCTGGAAGACCTATGATCATTGTAATCTTTGCACATCCTGTCGTCAATTGCTTTAGCTTATAGAGAATTCACTTGTTTTTTTAAAGTTGTTGCTTTTTGCATCTCCTGCCAAATTTCCTTCTACTTTTAATTTTTTTTTTTTTGGTTCCAGATGTCATTTGCTCTGCACAGTATTTTCTGATTTTTTCTAACCATTTTGACTTCTTTAATTCTGCACTGAGAGCTCTGATTTAAAATGTTTTTCCTCTTCTGAACTCTTCTGAAATTTCAGTTGTTTTATGATCTCTGGAGAGTCCATGGAGCTTTATTTTCATCAGGAATTTTTGGTTCGTTTTCCTTTATAGCATAGTAGTTGTTTATTATGTTCTGGCCTCTCTTAGATTTTTTTATTCATTTTTCCTTCTTTTTGTTTTATCTGATTGAGAGTTGGTTTATATCTAGCTTTTACCTCTTGTTTTTCTGATTTTTCTTCCTTTCTCTTATATCTCTAGTAGTTTAATTCTGGTTTCCCTCTTCGTACAGACTCCAAAAACTAAGCATCGTCAGCCTCCTAGCATAGTGTGGGGACCCCTTTGGGTTTCTGATTGCCTTTCCCTCATTCACAAAAGTTATTTCCTCTCTAGCCCCCTCTGCAGCTTCCTATCTTTTTGTCCCAACCCCCGAGGGCTACCTTCCCATGACTGAGAAGAATCAGTGTTTGCCATTTCTTCTTGAAGAAGTTGGGGGAGAGGGGGCCAATATTAAAGTAAGCAGAACTAGGAAACTCATATGAAGAGTAACTGTAATAATGTAAATTATGAGAACAATAAAATGAAACCTAATGCTTTATAATTTTAATGAGCCAGTGTGGCCCCAAAAAAGAGGTAAGGAGATGCAGCTCCCTCTCATTGAAAGGCTAAGGGCCAATGGTGCAGAATGAGGGTATACTGTTAGATGTGATAGTAGGTTTTGCTTAGCTGTTTTTTGTTTTTTGTTTTTTATTCCTTTGTTAGAAATAGAAGTGTTAAGTGGCAGGTTATATTGGAAAGTGGCATCATTGATACTTTTTTGTAAAAAAGATAGTATGTATGACTCATGGATGAAGTGTTCCTTTGTCCTCTGATGTAGGAAAAAAAAACCAAAAATGTAATGTAGGCAACTATTCAAACTTATACAGATATAATTTTTTCTAAGCAATACTATGTTACCAGTGTGAAACAGTTGTTCATTACAAGTAAAGAAAGCAAAACAACAAAAGTAGGTCTTGGGAAACAGTTATTGATATTGCCTTATTTCAAATCTGCCTTTCTTGATTTTGCTTCTAAAAATAGACTTCTGAGTTTTCCATAGCGTTACCTGCAATTCTATAATGTCTAGGAAACATTTCCATAACATTTGGAGTTATTCTCATGGTTTAACTAGGCAGATATTTTGTGGAGTAATGTAGACCATACTACTAGTATAGGAATAATTTATATATAATACTAAGGAAAATCCTTCTCTTAACATGGAGGTCAAACTTCTGTCTGCCTTTACTACATGGGCATTTCATCTTAAAATTTTAAATTAAAACTAACCATGTGCAAACAGAGAACACTTATTATACATGACAAGGTAAATCCATTTTAAATTAGATTTGAGTAGGGTTGGTTTTTTTTAGTAGTTTTCTAATATATTACCAAAAAAAATTCCTCCCTAATTAGCATTAGTTTAGATTAAAAAGTTTAAATATTGTGCCTTTAACATTAAAATGTTATTCATGTGTATTTGATCCAAATTATATTAAAGCAAATTGAAATCACTTGTCTGGAAGATTTGATTTGGTTTTTTTCCCCTCTCTGATGAAGTAGTCTTGATTGATTAATTTGAGAGAATGTATTTTACAAAGTCTTATACTAGCATAAGAATTGAGTGGCCTGCATTGGAAGCAGGTTTTGTTCTATCTCAGAGAGCAGAAGCTGCTGTGTTCCCTTCTTACACAGTGATGACAGGAGAGAAATGGACACTTGTTTCACCAAGCCACAAAGTATCACAGCATATATTTCCCCTTAAAATAATGCTATTTATTATTTTTTAAGATCCCAGAATAGCTTATAAAAAAAACCTAACTCACAATAGAGCCTGGAAATATTATGAGGAAAGGAAATAGAGAAAGAAAGTGGGAGAAAAAGTGTCTTGTCTTGTAACACAAATGTGACTCTGCATATTAATTCTTTCATTCACTCAGTTTGTGAATTCATTGACATAGATAACCAAAGGGCATTCAGAGGAACAGTAGAAAGAATACTAAATACAGAGGGAATTGGATTATAATCCCAGCTTTGCCACCATCAGTTATGTGGCTTAGGAAAATTAATTCACAGTTTGAGGTCTCAGTACTCATTTGTAAAATGAGGATTGCATGATTTTTCAGCTCATTTCTAGCTCTGACATTCAGTGATTCTAAAGAACAAGAGGGAGAAAATTCCATGAAAGGTGATAATATTAGGTGATTGAGCTGAAAAGTGAAAATTGCCTTGCAAATGCTAAATAATTATAGTTTCTCCTTTGGTGGCAGAGAATAAAAGGAAAACGTAACTTATTTATATTGGTAGAGTCTAAAATCTTTAATATTGGCAAAAAATGTTATGCCTTGTAGGGAATGTGGTTCCTTTCCATACCTGGAGATACCATTGCCATAAGAAGGAAAGTCTAACTTCTGTAATTTCACAGCATAGGATGCCCAACAAACTACACTGTCTCCAGGATATAAGGACATAATATTGCTTCCTATTTACAAATATTGAATCCCTGTTTTTTCCCCCAAAAGCCTAAGGGAACCTACTGTTGTTACACAGTTCTGGGGTAGAAATTGGGATTCCCTGGCTCAGACAGAGTTGGCAAGTCATTGCAATTATTTGTTAAACACATGCAAGTTATTGCAATTATTTGTTAAACACCTATTATATATTTAGCACTACATTAAGTGTCTTAGGGTGGTACCAAAGTAGTAAATGGCATGGTCCCTCTCCTCAAGCAGTTACAATTTAGTTGAGCAGACAAGCATGTGTACAGGGTTGAAGAATCTGGATTTGTTAAGGACACATGACTTCTGTTTTCAAAAAGCATCTATTTCACTTTTACTTAACAAATGATTGTTATATTAGTATTTTATTAAAAGTCCACCTTGGAAAGCAGTATATTAGACTTGCTATTATTCTTTTTTATTTTGTATTAGAGATGTTTATTACTATTTTGGAAAACGTAAAGGATAGAGGAATGAAATTTGGAATGCATTTCTTTTATTGAAAGGGTCTTAAAAAGACATTGAGTCTCTGATTTTTGTAGTGTATTTAAGACTCCATTTTAGTTGAAATAGAGCTAAATACACATTTTCACCATGTTTCTGTGTATCATAAACTTCATTGTTGATTAAAATGAATTTTAAAATCATTTATTAAGTACTTATTAAGCATTGTGCTAATTGCTAGAGATAGAAAAGAAAGAGGCAAAAGGCAGACAACACACAGAGGTAATGGTGGCCAGAGAGAGACGCTTTGATCCAGAAAGTTGTAGGAATGATGAGTGTGGCTATATGCCACTAGGAACAGGGGCAAAGCTGATTTAAAAAGAGCTTTCAGAACTGGGAAAATGGTGAGTTAGCTCCAGCAGATGGCCAGGGAATAGGTAAATGTGGTCTTGTGAATTGATCTTGTGAATTTGATGCAATTTGTGGGCTTAAGTGGTTATGTCTGTGAATTTGATGGAGGGGGGGTTGGGTGTTTTGTTCTTCTGACCATTAACTTAAACTTTAAAAAAAAAAATTCCAGGTATGGTGTAAGTCCAGAGAACATTATCCTGTATGGTCAAAGTATTGGAACTGTCCCTACAGTAGATCTGGCATCTCGATATGAATGTGCAGCTGTAATCCTCCATTCCCCTTTGATGTCTGGTCTACGAGTGGCTTTTCCTGACACCAGGAAAACATACTGCTTTGATGCTTTTCCAAGGTAGGTATGAATTCATAAATCAGATAATAATAATACTAACCAACAAATATTTGGCACTTGATATGCATGAGGCTCTGCACAATTTACAAAGAAGTAGAAGATACTGCCCTTGCCTTGAGAATTTTACATTTTAGTTGGAAAGACAGAAACTCAAGAAAACTTAAATAGAAATTATGTGACAAGGTGTTAGTATATGATTACTTGCCAAATGAATGGTACAAATTTTAAAACTCAACACACTACTCATCATACCTATTTTATTACATGTGCACCAGTAGTTATAAAATGCCAATTTGTTTGTACATTCAGTATAATATAGACAAAAGAAAATGCATCATCTTTATTTATGCCAATGAATAGCCAAAATGTTAAATGAAATAATGACCACATTGATAATAGAAGATAGGAATAATTGTCAGAAGGCCTAATTTTGAATTCCATTTTTGCTACTTACTGTTTGACCTGAAGCAAGCAACTTTACTTCTTCAAGACTCAGTTTCCTTATCTGAAAATTGGCATAATAATCATGCTAATGCAGGATTGGTTGCTTGATAAACAGCTGCATGTTATTTAATCAAAATTTGATAATACTATAATTAATATTTATGCAAACTTCTTTTTAACAATTAGTTTCAGCTTCTAGAGTTTTTTTATCAGAATTGCTGACTAGTAGATTTTTCACCTCCCATTTCATCCAAAATCCCTGACCCAATGAGGAACTTGATTATCCAGAGATTTTCCAAATGCCAGGGTGATCCCAGGCCAGGTTAAATTTCAGAGAGCTCCTGACTCTCACAGTTTGTATTGTCCCACCCATGGGCTTTACTAGAATAGAGCTAAAACCACAGGGTTGCTGCAGACTTGTATCCTGTACCAAGGGAAATAAATACCTTACTGTCTTCTCATTGTCAGCTAATAGGAGCAAAAAGAAGTGAATAAATTATTCTTATCAAATAGTTTTCTTGAATTGTTGAGTAGTTTTCATATAGTTCAAAACTACAATATGGTCTCTGTCTAGATTAAGAGATGTATTTTAACACTTTCAAATACAGTTTTCTCCCTGGAAATTTTCCATGTTAAAGCATCATTATTCCAAGATTATGTAATAATTGAGCTAGGTATGTCAAGGTATCATGTTTAAAAACTCTAAAATCTTACAGTACTCTATAGCCGGTGTTTGGTTTTTTTTTTAAACTGATTCATTAATTACTATAATTATGAGATTAATTAATAGAACATTGGAAGATCATTTATTTAGTTACATGAATATATAGGCCTCAGGCTCCTTTAATTATACAGTAGCAATACTTCTGGATTCAACTTTGATGAATTTCAATTATGTATAGTTTCAGTTATGTTTCGTTTACACTAGGATTGAATGAAAATTTAATGACAATCTTGTCTGTAGATTTCTAATTCCAGGATGGTGTGGCTGGGAATGCTTATAACACTGATGTTCATTTTATACATTGTCTTACATGCTGTTAAGTTGACAAGTAGAAGCTGTTGTTTAAAAAAAAAAACCCCAAATATTATGCAGTATATGTCTTCATGAAGAAATGTCATTAGCTACATATATGTAAAATGACCAGTTTTTTTCTGCCTTCAAAAATTTAACTTAAAAATGTCACTATAATGAATAAAAGTAATGTTTTATTTTTGTAATGACTCAAAAGAGCCTTATTCCTTTAAATTAAACATTTAACTTTTCAAGTGTTTTTTCCCTATTCATACTAGAAGCTTCTGCTTCTTTCAGCAATATTAAGTAAAAATAGGCCAGTTCCTTATTAACAGTGCCATAAATTTTGAAAGCTGGAAAACTTCAAACCACTTGAAGTTACATTTAATTTCCCTATTTTCCATGTTTACTTTTGACATTTTACTTAGTGTTCCTTGTTTGCTAACATGTTTAGTTCCAAATTCTTTCCTTATGTCAGTTTTTTGTATGTGTGCGCACATGCATACATGTGTCTGAATGTTTAGCTCTTTTAGAAAGATAATTTAAAATTTATTTTTATTAAAATAAAAACTTATATTTAGTTGTCTTTTTATTAATTTTCATCTTTTTCTTGGGTTTAGAATCATGTAGCAGTTAAATCAATTTCATATCAATTGTTTGTCCCAGGACCTCTAGACAGTTTATTCCTTACTCCATGTAACTAAGCAATCATGGGTGCATGGAATAAACTCAATCAGTACTTTTTGAAATAAATACAATTGATATCTCCAGTACTTAAAATTTCCAGAACTTCAGTTCTAGAAATGAATGGAGAATTCTAGAAATAGAAGTAAATTTCACAAACCTGTCTTCTAAGTGTAGATATGAGTCTAAGGGCAAGTCTGGTTTTTAAATGGCAATATAGCTATTGGAGATTAGTGAACTTTGGCAACTTCTTATCATTTCTCAAAGTACTACATGAAAAAGTGAACAATTTTTTGTGATTAATTACTAAAGGATACTTGATAAGTTTTTAGTAGATCTTTAGAGCATATGGCTCATCTTAAACCACTTCTGGTAAATACTTTCAGATTAAGTACTATCCACATAGCTGATTCCAGTTTACTCTCTTTTTGGTCGCTTTGGAGAAGCCAAAGGTGAAAAAAGTAGATTGTAATAGATTTGCTCTCTCCACATGAAGCAAAAGAAGGACCTGTTGAGGAGTCATTCTCTGTTTCTGATTTACACAAAGTGTGATTTAGTTAATGAGACTAGTTTTGTAAAGAGTGTAGTCCCCTATGAAGTAAATGAATTAAAATAATCCCATTGGGAAGCTAATTCAAGTCACTACCATTCCTCACGTCATTTTTGGAACACCTCTTTTGAGAATGTTCTTAATGTATGTGGCATATTCTTTTGAATTGTCTCAGCAGAGGCAAATTTGCACCTTTTGAAGTTGGATTTTACTTTTGGAAACAGCCAAAAATCATTTGGATCCAAGTGTGATAAATCAGGTACATCGAATTGTTAATACACTTAGGGATCTGAAATGAGGCCTGACTATAATCGGCAATAATTTTCTTCTATGGTTTATGACCTGTCTTTGAAGGCAGTTCCAAAGAAGGAAGTCTAAACTTGTTTTTGTTTTTTGGTGGGTGTTGGGGGCAGTATTGTCAAAATAATTGGAGGGATCCAACATTCATTTGAATGTACAAGTTATATGTATGTTTATGTAAAAGGCAATCTTATTGCTTTGTAGTAACATTGCATAAATGCAGGTATCAATAAACCCACGATGTCACTTTACAACTTTATTTTTCTAACAACCTATAGAAGCTTTTAGAAGGGAAAAAAAAATTTGTTTTGTGCATATGTTAATTTGCCAACAAAAAATAAAATATTTTCTATATATGCATAACTAATTTCTCTTTTCCTCTCTTTTACAGCATTGACAAGATATCTAAAGTAACCTCTCCAGTTTTGGTAATTCATGGTACAGAGGATGAGGTAATAGATTTTTCTCATGGTCTAGCAATGTATGAGCGATGCCCACGAGCAGTAGAGCCCCTCTGGGTAGAAGGGGCAGGGCATAATGACATAGAGCTTTATGCACAATATCTGGAAAGACTAAAACAGTTCATCTCTCATGAACTCCCCAATTCCTGAAGAAGGATACTTGATTTTACCTCATTTACTGTGAATGGAAGAATTATCTTTTTGCACACGCTTTAAACTGGATAGCTGTAATGGCTTTAAAACTCTGAAGAAATGCCCAATCTTTAGGGTATTCTAATCAAATATCTGATGAAATTTCAGTCTTTTGTATATGGAAATCAGTCTATAATGCACATAATGTGATAAACAGCTGTAACTTTTCAGCTTCATTACCTTGGAGAAAGTGGAAATGATAGCTGAACTTGGGGACACTTTTCTAGTGCTATATGAAATATCCCACGATCAGTTTTCTCTTACGTCTGATCATTTATGATTCTTTCATGCAAGACTTTTTTTTTTAATCCAATGTTCTCAGTATTTGGAATACTGATTTTGTCTAACTACAGCTTCTACTAAATGGATTCTTGGCTTTGATCTAAGGGAGTAGTGTTTAATTTGTGAATTTTTTAGCTGTGGTATTGTAACTGGAAAGCTTATCAGGATGAAATTTTCTCTCTCAATAGTTCCTGTTAATGTACTGATTTTTTTCCCCAAGCAAACCATTTAAAAGATTACTTTTTCCCCTGAAATGTAAGAAATACATGATGGAGTTATCACCAACATATTTTATCAACTATAACTATATAAATATAACTGGAATATTCTCAAAGAAAAAATAATGAAACTAAATGTTTTTTTAAAGTGTAAATTTATTACTAGCAAACAGTTTTAATATTCAGATTGTCTGATTGGTCTGACAAAGAGCCATAGCAGACTTTCCTTCTGTAAAGCATTCCTGTAGACTTTTTAAAAAGATTGTACATATTTGAATTTACATTGTGCATAGATTCTTAATTGGTAATTTTCATTTAAGTCAAGTTACAACAACAAACTGCAAAATTCTTGTTTATAAATGATTGAATACATTTTGTTAATATGTTTTTATCCCTGTTATTTTGCTATTAAAATTTTTATAATGTTTCCAAGACAAAAAATAAATTATACATTTATGTTTTAATGAATTTATGTAATTAAAAGTTTCACTAAACTAATCTTAGTTTAGAAGTCATTTGGTTTTTGACACTGGAATGGCACAGAATATGCATCAGAAATGCAAGACATTTAAAATTGTTACACTACTCATAGGTTGGGGGTTGGGATTTTTTTTTTTGTTGTTGTATGTGTTTTTTTCCCCAGATTTAAAGGCCTTAAATGTACTGTAAGCAAGCCTCAGAATGTTGTAAAATTTGATTGGGGTTGATTGCCACTTTGTGTACTGTTGCTTAATGCAACACAGTGGTTGTAATGGAATAAAGGATGCATGGATTGGAGCATATTGGCTTGTGTGATTTTCCTTTGTTTTTGTTTAAAAAAACTAAACAGTGGGCAAGGTAAGAATACATTTTGTTGGACTTGAGAAAAAAAATGCATCAAACTATTTTGTTTCTGTTTCTTCTGAAGAAAGTCCTTTGAAGCTTTCAGACTTGACTATCAAAGATAGTCTGTGATGGACCTCTGGCCAAAAACAGTGAAGTACTGACCTGAAGGGACCTAACAGATAATACAGTATAAATTTAAATACTTATTTTCTCTGTGATTTCTTTTATTAAAGTCTTTTAATAATAATGAAATGAGTGGCATTCATTACAAGATCTGATGACAATATTACCGTAATAATGACAATTCTTATCATAATTGTGTTTTGTGGTCCCAGATATTGAGAAGAATGGACTATAATTAAAACCAATTCATATTAACTACTATAATTGCTGGGGAAAATTTAAGCCACTCCCTTCTAGTTAAAGAAGGTAATAGATAGTATAATTAGAAAACTAGATCTCAGAAAATCATTTTTATCTCAAAGTAGAAAGGACAGAACAAATGAAAAATTCCTGTTTATTTCTTTATAAACCCAACCAAGGTTAAGACTTTAAATTTTGGTAAACATACTGATGCTTGTCAGGACTAATAGAAAAACTCAAAATATTTCCTTTTCAAAACATTTCACCTACTTTTTGGCTCGTGAAAAAAAATTTAGAGTCTTTAAGCCTCTAAAATACTGGCAGAGGATGAAGAGTTTATTTTAAGTTTGGGATAAAAAGAATTGAAAGTATTGAAGTGCTATTGTATTACTGTAATTTGTATTCATATACCACCCTCTTGTCATTTCCCTTTTTTAGCTACCTACTGACCCTGTGTATAAATTTCTAAAGATAATCAAAGTAAAATATGATATAGCAATATCTTTTTTCTAGCATTTTTCAGATGAGAAGTTCAGGTCAGACCATAGTTAAATGCATTTCCATTTTTCCAGATTTTTATTCTCCACGGTTGTTAGCTCTGGTTAAATTGTCTTTGTCTAGCCCAGGTCTCTACACTACACTGAGCTCCAGTCCCATGTCATGAACTGCCTGTTAGACATTGAAAACTGGCCGTCCCTTCACCAAAGAGACCATCTAGTGTAATTCCCTCATTTTCATATGAAGAAACAGGTCCAGAAAGATGTGACTTGTCCAATTCATGATTGTTCAGCAGTATCATGATTTAAACTGGTTTTGGAGGACTAGCATGGGAGTCTAACCATAATGAGATGATTTTAATGGGAAAATAAAGTTCCAAAGGCTTATAAATGGGTTTTTAGCACATAGCCCTTTTCCAAGATGGGTTATGTCTGAATGGTGTTTTAAGTTCTTTAGTATAAGATTAAGATTTAGAGGTGGAAGGTTAGTGCAGCTCCATTTTACAAATGAGGAAATGGGCACCCCTAAAACTTAGGTGACTTGATCAAGGGGTGGTGATTAAGATTGTGAGCAGCAGAGCCAGGATTTGAACCCAGCCAGGATTTTGAACATTTAAATCCAATATATTTTCCACTGTACCATATTCTCTCCCCTTTCTTGTTTGTCCATAATTCTAAGGGAAAACTGCAAAATTCATTCAGAAGTAAGGGAATACAATGCTTATCTATAAAAAAAATATACCCTTTTATATCAAAAGAAGAGAATGGGGCGGCTGTCCCTTGAAGGGGCCATCATTATCCTCTGAGGAGTTCAGGCCTCAAGCTTCTAGCTAAAATCCTGGGAATTATCTCTATGTAATAGCCTTATGCTTGTAGGCACCCACAGCCCAAGTAAATAAATAAGAATGATTTTTTAACTATCTATAAATACAAGCTATTAAAGTTTAGTTAGGCACACCATTCAGTAAGTGGAGAAGGCACACATGTCTGAGGATAGCTCTGAAACCATTGTTAATGAGCCAAAGGCCACCTGAACAGACCTGCCTAAGACCAATATATCTTCTCTCTCTCCCATCTTGGAATAGTAGTTATGCAGTAATGACACCACTGGGCATTGGTTATTAACATTTGGTCTCTCCCCATCACTGCACACTGATGTGTCTGGGTAGGATAAGGGGAGAGGGATGGAAATACTAGTAAAGCTTAAATCAGACCTGTTCTCTGGAACTTAAGTCCTCCTAGGGACCAGTGGCCATGCTTCATCTTCCCATTGTTTGTGTAGTGATTTTCTCCCTGCACATTCAGTTACAGCACATTCTCTCACAGTTGAGTTAAATGACAAGTGTTAAGGCTGTTAAGTTGCCAAGAAAATGCTGACCATGATTGGTAGAGATTTTCCTCACCCAAATCTGGGGCATGGGGAAGCCCTGCAGCCAGGTGCTAAATGATTTGGTGAATGCTCTGAGCCCCTCTCTAGTCAGAGAGAGGGAGGGGCCTAAAGGTGTACTGAGGAGGAGTGAGTTTCTGAGTTGATGTGATCTTTTAAGAAGATAAGTTTTTGGAGACATTAGTGAAATCAAGGTGAGCAACCAGGTTGGAAGAGCTAGCATTTGAACCAAGCTCTCTGATTCCAAATCAGGACTCATACTGCTTTTACCTACTGTGTCTGACTATAGTGAATCTTAGAGTTTACAGAATGTAGGATGTTAGAATGTACCCTTGGCAGGAGATAATAGAGCAAAGTAGGTACCTCTTTTTTTGGGCTCCCCTAAGTCCTCCCTGTAAGGTTCTAGGTCACAGTCTTCCTCTAGTAACTAAGTGAAGAATCATTTACTTAGCTCAGACAAAATGTCTTCTTCCATCATCTACCCTGATCATCTTGCCATCTGCCTTCCTTGTCCATGTGTGCTCTTGTCCCACCTCTTGCTCTGGCTTCAGTAATCAAATCAATAGGACCCTTAATTTTGGAAAGGTCCTATCAAGTGGTTTGCCATTTCCTTCTCGTTTTACAGATGGGGAAACTGAGGCAAACAGGGATACGTGATTTGCCCAGGGTCACACAGCTAGTGAGTGTCTGAGGCCAGATTTGAACTCGGAGAAGATGAGTCTTCCTGACTCTTAGACTGGTTCTCTATCCACTCTACCACCTAGCTGCTATCATGTCAGTTGCTTTTCTTGTAGATCAGTTCACCATTCCTGTGACTCATCAGACTAAAATTCCCTTCCCTGACTACCACTCCCTTATATATGTTGGCTTTCCCTATACAAGTTCTTTGAAAATAGGAACTATGTCTCTGTTTATAGTTGTATCCTGAAAGCTTAGCACATCCTAAGTGTTTAATACTTTTTCACTCCCATTATTCATTTTCTGCTTGTGTGACCTTAGACAAGTCATTTAACCCCTGTGGGTTTCAGTTTCAGCTATAACATAAGGAGGTTGAACTAGGTTATTTCTAACGTCACCTCTTGCTCCAAATCCTGTGATCCTCCAGGAACTATGACTATATTGACTCTGCTGCTAAATTTAAACTGCCCCCAGTTAGTGGGCCACACCTCATTCGTTCATGTGTTAGAGTGAAAAGGTCACTAGACTTGGAATCACATGACTTGGGTTCAGTACCTACCTCTGACACAACCTGTATGACCTTGGCAAAGTCATTTACCTTACCTAGGTCTTGGTTTCCTCATCTGGTAGCCTCTGAGGTCCCTTCTACTTCTTAGCTTCTCTACACCATGATTTGCTCATCTGTAAAATGGGGATAATAACACTGGCACAGTGTACCTCACAAGGTTGTCAAGAGGAATTCACTTTACAGAAAGCTATAAGCACGGTACATAACTATTACAATCAAACTCTTTCCTCCATATACTGAAATGGCCAGGAAGCTGGTCAGTGATACCCTTGTACCTGTTAGCCTGATGCTATCCCATGCAGTCCTTTGGATGCACCCAAGCTCTTTAGCACTTGGTTCACAGAGAAAGTAACCAACCCTTTTACTCCTGCTCATATGTCCTTAGAGACAGGGTCCTGGGGTTGGGCTAGGGTTCAAAGTCTAGGATAGCTACATATTGGATCATGCATTTAAGATAGGAGGTGCAGAGTTTAATAACAGAGCTTGAATTAGAACGCATGTTTTCTCTTAATGTTATTTTCACTATGAGGCTATGCTTCTTATTTGAAGATTAATTCACCATCATTATCAGTAGGTCATGTACTTTGAATTGTTTTTCTAGGACTGTTGAATATGTATCTATGCTGTCTTGCCCAATCAACCTTGTGACCAGTGTCCTGCACTTGCAAAACTGTCTGTTAGTGTGCAAGGGAAAGTACTTGTGGCTGTGGAGCAGAGCCAATGTAAGAGGTGTCTGTGTCCCGAAATGGGGACAATGGAATGGGCTCTTTGGAAATTATCATGCTCTGAATTCTGTAAAAGTTTCTGGTGTTGCAATTGAGAAGGTTCCTCTAGGAAGTCAGGCAGGAAGCAAGCTGAAAAGAATCTGGAAGTTTGAAGGGCTGAGATGAGAAGGAAAAAGGAACCAACATCATGAAAGAGTGGTCCCATGAGTGACTGGTTTCTCCTTCTCCATGTGATGGGGAGACCAACGGGTTAATTTAGGGAGCAGTAAAACTGCCTATATTGCTTCTCCATTGTGCTGTGAATACAAGGTGAGTGAAGGGGCCTGGGGAAAGGGCTCTGCAACCTGGAGATTGAAGGAAGGGTTTTTGTACTTTGAAAGTTTTTGCTGTTTATGTTGCTGGTCTGTTGATTAACTTGCGTTTCTATTTTAAGTAAATTGCACTCCCTCTCCCTTTTTTTTTGCATCATGTTCACCTTTTTGTATGCATAACTCTAGTGAGATTTGGGGGGGAAATGGGGACTTAATAAAATTAGGGATCCAAAAACAGACTCTGGCAACCCATATGTCACATTTAGGCATGTTACATGTGGGATCATATCCAGGAATTAAAAAAAATTGTTTTGAATTTTTTCATATTTTAAAGGCCCTTTGGGGTATTCAAGTTGCAATTGTTTTCCTCCATCAAAGCAAAGATCATCTAAATTTTTTTTCTTATATATTTTCCTTGTTTTAATAGATAATATAAAGGTCTTTTCTCCATTGGAACTATTCTTGACCACACCAGTTTTTTGGGTTGGTTTTTTTCTTTGTTTTTGTTTTTTTTTACTATAAGTGATTATTGTGTGTAAGATCAGTCAGACAATCAACAAACATGTATTTAGTGTCAGGCACTGTGAAGATGCAGAGGCAAAAGACAAATCCCAAGGAGCTCACAGTTTGATGGAGGAAACAACATACAAATAGTTATGTACAAACAAGCTATGTACAACAAATACAATCCACAGAAAGAAGACAGTAGCATTAAGAGGATCAGAAAAGGCTTCTTGTGGAAGGTGGGATTTTAACTGGGACTTGAAGGGAGTCAGGGAAGCCAGGAGGCAGAAGTGAAGAAGGAGAGAATTCCGGACATGAAGGATAGCTAGTGAAAATGCCCAGAGTCTGAAGATGGATTGTCTTGAGGGAGGAACAGCATGGAGTCCAGTGTCACTGTATTCCAAAGTAGGTGGCTGAGTGGGAAGTACAAGAAGACTGGAAAGGTAGGAGAAGGTTATGAAAGACTTTGAATGCCAAACAGCATTTTATATATTTGATCCTATATGTGATAGGAGCCACTGGAGTTTACTGAGTAGGAGCGGTAACATGAGCAGATCTGTGCTTCCGGAAAATTAATGGAACTTAGCTGCTTTGGCAATTGAGTGGGGATGGCCTAGAATGAAAAGAGACTTATGCAAACCAGCAGGCTTTTGATATTGTTCAGGCATGAGGTGCTGAGGGCCTGCACCAGTGTAGTGGCAATGTCAGAGAAGAGAAGGGGCCATATGAAAGAGATGTTACAAATGTAACACTTACAGGTCTTGGCAATAGATTAGATATGAGAGGTGAGAAAATGAGGCATTGAAGATGACACTTAAGTTGTGAGTCTAGGTGACTGGGAAGATGGTGGTATCCTTCAGAGGATAATGATAAAGATAATGAGTTCAGTTTTGGACATGTTGGGTTTAAGATGTCTTTGGGACAGCCAGTCCAAGATATCCAGTAGGCAGTTGGGAGATAGGAGACTAGAGGACAGGACAGAGATTAAGGGTGGACAAAAAAATCTGAGAAGACAGTATATAGTTCAACTAGTTCACTAAGGTGTTAAGATAGGGAGGGGAGGAGAGTGTAGCCAGTGCAGAGGCAACGTCCTCTGAAAGAATTAAGGGGTTGAGGTATTAGAAGTCACAATGAGAGTGAAGTACAGGGTTTGGGATTGCAAGGCAGAGGACGAGCTGGAAGGACAAAAGATTGTGATTAGATAAGGCATTTCAGAGATCTGAAATGGGGCTTTTTCGGGTGATGGCAGGATCAAGGGTATGAACATCTCTATGTATAGCTGAGGTCAGGTGGGTAGAAATAAACAAATTGAGGAACTGGGAGGTAAGGGAGTATTGATATGTTTGAGGGAGTATCAGTATGTATGTTGAAGTCCCCTACTCTCAGGGCAGGAATAGGAGGGGAGAGAAATAGTATGAGCCAACCACTGAACTCATTGAGGATAAAAGGTAAGTGTCCTGGAAGTTGATAGACAATGCCTATTAGAATTTTGATTAGGTGGTAGATATGAACCCAGGAACCTCGAAGACAGAGAGGCTACTCAGTGATGTAGGTGGAGGGAGAACCTAGAAGTGCCAATGGGGGGCAAGGAATATTCCAACTATCCCACCTTGAGTTGGTGGAATGAGTGAAAATTCAATCAGTGCTGGAAATGGTGGCCATGGAGACTGTGTTGTCAGGATGTCAGGTCTCAGATAATATGAAAGGAGTGGGAAAGGAAAAGATTTAAGATGAAAGCAGATTTGTTTCTTCCCAAGCAAGTATTCTGGAGAGCAGTGAAATGGGTAATTTGCTTTAAAGTGGGACATTGGGGGCAGGGTGGGTTGAGGAGGGTAGGAACAAGGGATTGAGGGGGATAGGAATAAGGGAGCCGGCAGTTGTCAATGGAGAATGGGATTTGAATAATTATGTCGATGAATTGTTTGTTACTGACACTGTTGAATTATTTCGGTATACTATGATTAGGTGTTGGATTAAATAACACCTCTCCTTAGTTATTAGAGAACTAGTGCTCCGTATGGGATTTGACCCTCATCAAGGATTGTTGGTTGAAGGAATACCGATGGACATTAGGGATGGTGATATTGTAAAGGCTATTCCATATACCATTATATTCATTCTTTGAGGAATATAGGCTGAAGGCTAAGATATTCAGGGAAGAAAAAAAGCAGTGACTGTGTTATGTAAAATGTCTGAAACAGCAGTATAATCCCACCACTCACAGAGAGATAACTGTTAATAAAACTGTTTGGAAACTTTAATTAACCCTCTCTCCCCATCAAGAGATGGTGTAAGGGTTAAAATCGTGTCCTAGTGAGAGAAAGGTGGACTGAGGACCCTGTGATGAACATGCTGTTAGAGAGAATGCTACCTTCAGCAGCACGCAGTAAAGGTAGAGAAGAACATAGTGCTTATTATCAACCTGCCAGACTCATTATGGGAAACTATTATCCTTTTCAAGTGAGCACTGTAACCCACCAAATGAGTAGTTTTTTGATCCTGGCTAGAACATGGCACAGTTATGAAAAGGCATGGAACTGATATGGAAAAAAGAGGGTATTATTTTTCTTTAGGGAATCTGCTTTTGAATGGCATGTCTATTAAAAATGTAATGCCCAGAGGATATAGTATAGGAATATCTGTAGATACCTGAGAGTCAGTTTCCTAGTCCAGAGAGTGCTGAGGACACATAGGTAAAATACCTTTCAACAGGAGGAAGAGAAGAGCTCTGCTTTTGTGCTGAGATTGGAGAAGATGATACAAACAGCTGTGATTTGGAATGTGCTACCTTTTCAGCACATGGACCACACCAGGCTGGCTCACTTGTTCAGGGACATTGTCCAGGATGTCCTTTTAATATATTAGTGAACTGAGCACAGGAGCAGCCTCCTGGTTATTCAGAACTAATGCAGTCAAACTAGCAGATAAAGCGTATGACCAGGTAGGTATGTGTGCTGAAGTAACAAAAAGCAACCTCTCTGCACTCCAAGACACCTTTGATGCAGCATGGGCCACTGGGTTCAAAAGAGACCAATTCAGATCCATCAAATAATTTGGTAGAATCTATGAGCAACGGGAATAGAGGTTTCTCTATGAACTTGTTGGTAACTTTAGAGCCATTACACAGGGTATCTAGACCACACAAGGTTCAAATCCATGGATTTGGTCTTAGTAGCAGTGAATAGTCAGTCAACAAGTTTTTATTAAGTGCTCACTGTGTGCCTGACATTGTGCTTAATACTAGGGATACAAAGAAATGAGGTAATCGATCCTGCACACTGCATCTCAAGACTCCCACAAACATCATCTCATTAGAAACACATGCATTCAGTCCATTCTCTTTTGCAGTACACTGAGCAATCCCAAACTTTGAATGATGAAGGTCCTACTTTTAAATGAAATTATTTATAAATAATACCATTTTTGTATTTATACTCTTCATTCAAATTTATCATCATCAGTACCTACCATCATGCATGGCACTTGATCAATACTTAATGAATGAATAATCATCTTTGACCTCAATGTATCCAATATCAAGGTATTGAACTGGGGAGGATGTGCACAGAATTTAAGTAGGGCATGAGAATGGCAGGTTAGTAGAGTATTTAGGCTTCAAAAATTCCTGCTGGACCTACTATTAAATATATTTATGAACATATATTCCTGATGTGATCATGTCACTACATTGTTCAAAACCCTTCAGTGGTGCCCCAGTGTCTTTTGAATAATATTCAGACACATTTTCCTGACAATTAAGGCCCTCCACAATCTGGCTCCACTCATCTTTCCAGCCTTATCTCTACCATTTCCTACTAGCCAAACTGAACTACTGGTCATCTCCCATAAGTGTCCTTCACTTTCCCACATCTGTGCTTTGTTAAATGTTTCCCCAATGCCTAAAATATCTTACTTCTCCTTTAAGTTCCAATGGAAGTACCATCTTCCCTATGAATCTTTCCCCTACCCCTGTCATCACTAGCAATGGTCTCCCCATCTCAGAGTTCATATAGCACTTTGATTATACCTCTCAATAATAACTAACATTTATGTAGCCTTTTGAAGGTTATAAAGCATTTTCCTGACAACAGAGGGCTCAGCAGTCGTGTAGACATCTAGGTTTAGGGGCTTTTAGGGTGCACCAGCAGGGTAAGCAAATAAGGCCTAGAGCTCTAGAGGGTGTAAAAATGGTAATGCCCAGAAGACATTTGGATGCAGTAGCTGGAAACATGGTAAGGATTGTAATTAATGCTTTTTTGCCCATCCAAATTATGTGAGCAATCATGTCTGCTATACAAGGAGGGAGCCTGAAGGGGCCTACTGCCATTGGGAAGGATGAAGTAGACTTGATGATTTGAGTAGAAAGGAGATTCAAAAAGGCCAAAGCAAGAAAAGAAAAGTCTCATATCTACCAAAATACTAATATTGACAATTTGAGTTAGTAAAAGCCCAGGAACAAAAAGAGTGCCCTTTGATTAGGTAATGACTGAATAAATTATGATATATGAATGTAATGTAATATTGTTATGTTTTAAGAAAAGATGAATATGAAGGATTCAGAGAAGCATGGAAAGATTTGCATGAAGTTACACAGAGCAAAGGGAAAATAACTAGGAAAGAAATAACGTAGTAATGCAGATAAAAATAGGTGAACTCAGATTATATACAGTATAATGACCAAGAGCAGTAAAGAATTAGGAGACTATGAGTACCAAATATTGCACATACTGTTAGATGCTGAATTAGTTTTCCTTAATAATTACTCTTTGTTACAAAGGAGAATTTATAGGGGTGGGATGTGGGGGAGGAGGGAAGTGGTAAGGCAGAGGGCAAGTACAGCAAGAAAGGAATGTGATATAAAAATAAAAGGAATCAATAAAATGATTTTCAAAGATCTATTTATAAAGCTATCTAGTATGATACATTTGAATTTGTTCAGTTCTTCAACTCTTTGTGCCCCAATTTGGGGTTTTCTTGGGAGAGATACTGTTTTGCCATTTCCTTCTCCAGCTCATTTAATAGATGAGGGAACAGAGGCAAACCAGGTTAAATGACTTGCCTAGGGTTACACAGCCAGAAAACTCAGACCCAAGAGTCTTCCTGACTCCAGGCCTGGTACTCTATCCACTGTGCACCTAGCTGCCTCAGTTCTTTCTGTAGTTCTATACTTTTACAATTTTTTCCCCCTCACAAGACATGTATCATTAATAACAATTTAAGGAAGAAAGTATGGAATAGTGGAAAACTTTCAGGACTGGTAGTCAGGGCACCTGGGTTCTAATCCTTTCTTTCCCTCTAACAAACTATGACATTGGACAAAGCCATTCTCCTTTGTGGGCTTCCCTATTTGCAAAATGGAGGGTGCTAGACAAGATGATCCCCTCTGAAACTCTGATGCTTCTGTAGCACTTTCACAAAAATGACCTCACTTGATTCTTATAATAGCTGTGTATGGCAGGTCACCATATTTCAATGGATCTATTTTGAGATTCAGCATGATGCAGAAGAAAGGATGATCAACAACTTGGAGTACAGGTTCTGAGTTCAAATCCTGACTGCCACATGTTGCCTGTGTGATCTTTGGATGAATCACTTAACATCTCTGTTTCCTCATCTGTATAATGGACCAGTTGACTGCTAAGGTCCTTCCCAGTTCTAATTCTGTTGCTTCTATTATCTCTTCACTGGAGTAGATCACAACACATCCACACTGTCTTGTTGTGTCCTTATTTAAATCTGTCCAGACTTCTTAAATAGAGGATCTACCCAATGCTGTAGATCTTTCTCTAGTTCTTTCAATATTTTATGGATATTAAGTTGGACTGTCCAGTTCTTATTGCTTATTTTTGTTACAACTGGCCCACATTCCTTTTTCTGGTCGTGCATGTCCTTGATGATGTCTTTTACAAAGATTCTCACATATAAGGTGCTGATGAAAAAAATGAGAGATTAGGCAAAGGTCACTTGACTGGTAATTGGCAGAGATTGAAAGAGAATTTTGGTTGACTGACTCTTAGGCCAATGCATTTCCTAATAACAAAATACTACTTCTCTTGAAATTGGTAGTAACAACAGATCTTTGAATAAAGACTTTGATGCAGGCTAGTTAAACTTAAGATCATGTCAACAGAAAGAGCTAGAATGACTGATGAACTCAGTCCTGTTGCTTCCCAAACCAATTTTTTGCTGTCATTCATACTCTTCATGACCCTTTTGGGATTTTCTTGGCAAAGATACTGGAATGGTTTGCCATTTTTTTTTCAGCTTGTTTACAGATAAGGAAACTGAGGCAAACAGGGTTAAGTGACTTGCCCCAGGTCACATAGCTAGTAAGTGTCTGAGGTCAGATTTGAACTCAGAAGGTAAAAGTCTTTCTGAATCCAGGCCTGGCACTCTATCCACCAAGACACCTAGCTGCCCCTTTATCAAGGCTGCGAATAATTAGCATATTCAAAGGTGTCTGGGATTTACTTATCCTAGATTAGCATTTTTGTAAAAGGCTTCATTTCCCTTTGTCCTCCGAACAGTGCTAGCCATCGCCTCAGGCCATCCTAGGCAAGGCTGAATTCTGGGGTTACAGCTTTATTTTTCAGTACCAGAATAAGATTGTGACCCACGTGCACACCACCAGTAGTTTGGATACTATTAATAGACCCATAGATTAGAAGAGGTGGGATGATGGCTATTTCTTGAGATTTTGTATCAAACTGACACAATCTTAAAAGACTCTAATTATCTATATTTATAAAAGTAGTTTTTACATAATCGTATATTTGTTTTTTTTGGTACAAGTTATTTTTGTAGTATAATTACTGACAAAAAATGTTTTCACCCTTATTGCCTGCATTTAGGGAGGGAAAAAATCTCAAAAATCCAAACAATTTATTTTGAATTAATGTAGCTGTGCTCTTACTAATGCTTTTTCCTAAATGCAACATGCCGCGTCTTACCTACATGCCTTTGCATAGGCTGTTACCCCTAGAATACATACCTTCTTCAGTTTAGCCTTTCAAAATCTTCTTTCAAGGCTGAACTCGGGTTCAGATTCCTCCAAGAAGCCTTCCTTAATCCCTGCAGCTATTATTAATGCTTCTTCATTCCTCAAATATTGCTAGGGCACTTTGTCTGATCTTTCCTTTGCCCCACCTCTCTCCCCTGTGTTTATACATTTAAATGTTATAATCCTGGAAAATCCTTGGGGACAAAGACTGTTTTTTTTTTTTTTGAATCTCCACTGCCTAGAACGTTGTAGGTGCTTAATAAATGTTTGTTGAATTGAATTAAATTGGATAATGAAGAGTGCAAGTCATTACAACAATTTCATTTAAAAGAACTGGAAAAGTTAATTATCCTTTTAGTGGACAAATTAATCTGATTTTAAATATTATTTTCTATAGTGTATAAATTGTGTATAGGAGTAATGATTGTGAATACAAAGTGTTGTTGAATGTTAGGTTAAAAACAGGGCTAAAGGGTGCATTTAGATATTCCACCCTTGGCCCTCATGTTGCACTAGTAACAGACTATTTAAAGAATGGATTCTACTCTTCCGTAAAATTCAGTAATTGAAATTGTTTTAATGTCACAGAACTGTAGTTTTAAAGTTGAAAGAGATCTTAGAGATCGTCTCATTTTAGAGATGAAACAATTGCGCCTAGCAAAAGTAAGGAAGGTCTCATAGGTCATTGGTAACTAGAACCCAAGTCTTCTGACTCCAACTTTAGGGCTCTTTCCATTTTGCCATGCTGCAGTCTTGAGTAATAATAATTACTGTTAAAGTTATAATAACTTAGCTTTATATATAACTTTAAGGTTTACAAAGCACTTTATATATGTTAATTAATTTGATCTTCTTAACAACCCTGGAGGGTAGGTTTTACATTTTATAGATAAAGAAACTAATTCACACAGCTATAAAGGATCTAAGACAAGATTCAAATGTAGATCTTCCTAACTCCAAGTCCAAGAGGAAAAATGTGAAGGGGTAATGGTATTTTAAATTGTACTTAATGTATTTGCCATTGGAATCATAAGATACGTGTACATTACAACTGATGTCATTAGCAGATGTTGTGCTGTTGTTTCCTGGGAATTCCATTGAGTATTAAGAATTGCAAGTCTTTTCCCAAATTAGAGCTGATTTTAATAGCTCTACCACTAAAAAGTTACTCTTTTTGAGCTGGGACAATTAGAAGCAATCAGCTAAAAGGAGACTTCAGGTGAACCAATCATTCCTGATTGGTAGGAGAACACTGATTTCGTTGGTCAGGAGCTTCAATGATAGCTTTTGCCTGATAAAGGCTTATTGCTTTCTGCAGCCGCCTCTGACTCCCTAAGGAAAAGCAGAGAAGGGTTTGCAATTGCGGGTATCCTGGCAAACTGGTTTAAAAAGTGAACCTGAACTATGTTTTGTGAGCTCAATTCTCATTGGACAGCCCAGAATTCAAGTAAGTGGATAGCTGGTTGAGTTGATCTATATAGTTCAGAGATAGCCATTTTGAGAGATTGGCAGTTGTCTGGCTTAAAGAAAACTGCTGTTCACATTAAGAGCAAATTCTTTCTAAATGTCCTTTAAAGGGTGATAGTTATTTGAAAGAGCTTATAAAGGCTATGTTTGAGTAGAGAAGAGAAGAGGATTTCCCCAGATGAAGAATGGTGAGGATCAATAGTCAAGCAGTGAGCAGAAAAGCAGTTTTGTTCCTGAATGGACCAATAATATTGAAGCCTGCAATATAGACTTGTTAATTTTTCTCATTCATGTATTTTCATCCAATTTCCTATAAATGTATGCCCATTCTTTGCCATACCATTGAGTGCCATTGGTGGAAGAGTGTGATTGGAGTTTATATGTGTACTGTGATGTATTTTATTATTTACGTATTTGATATAACATATCAGAATCTATAACATTTTTTCTGCCTTATTGTTAAGTAAATGATCATGCTTAAGATCCCAAAGTATCATTATTGTGAGTGGCTAATTAAATATATAGAAAACACATTGTATGAAGCTCAAGATCTAAAGTAGTAAGGGGGGGGCAGCTAAATAATGCAATGGATAGGTCACCGGCCCTGGAGTCAGAAGGACCTGAATTCAAATCCGGTCTCAAGACACTTGGCACTTACTAGCTATGTGACCTTGGCCAAGTCACTTAACCCCAATTGCTTCACCAATATATATATATATATATATATATATATACACACACACATATATATATATGTGTGTATATATATATATATATATATATATATATAAAGTAGTAAGTAAGGGGAAGTGTATATCCACTCAATAGCATTATTCCTAGGACCCTGAGAATTTCAGTGTAACTATGTGATGGTATTCTACCTCCAAAAACTTAAACCTGTTGGTATGAAAACCAGTTGGAGAAGCAAGCCCAACACAGAGAGCACTAGGATATCTCACAGAAGATATGAGGCTCCAAGTCCTATTCAATATAGATGTTAACTATACCTCTCTTTGTTATTAGATCCTGTAGGTGCACCACATATAGGGTGAGTTACAGTGGAATAAAGACAGTGAGTAATTATATCCAGACAATGATTTATTTAGCAGTTCATGCAGTCACAGAAACAGAGTCCCAGACTCAGTAGCACAAGGGATGCTGTCCATGGTTTCCTACAGCTATTACATAATTGAAGGGAGTAGAAAAACAAGATTGTAGGGATCAAGCCATCTTGTTTTTTTTTATTGGTGGCAAGGATCAGGAGACACAGGTGAGGGGAGAGGTAATGTTGTGACTTTCCCATGATCAGGTGACTTACAATAAGTTGGAATTTAACTTCACAAAATGGTGGATAAAGGCAAAATGGAGTTACTGACTCTATTCTAATGTAACATTTCCCCCTCCCCCTTTGATTCTGGGGTTCTCAGCCCCCAGGATTACTTATTTAAATGCTTTATCTATTAGGGATTTTTGGACAGAATGACAGTCCAACTTAAGGGGCATCAAAGGGGTGGGGTAGGAGACACAAGGAGTACAAGCAGAGTCATAATTTCATATATCCCCGAAGGAGACAATTCTTGGTTTTTAACATTTTGAAAATAATCTTACATTTTTATTGATAATATTTGTTTTTATATCATATTTTTCTTTTTTTAAAATTGATTTTATTTTCAATTCATGGAATAAAACAAGCATTTTCTTAACACATTACAATAAAAAAAGACGATTGCATGTGAAACTGCAGCTCTGCCATGTACAACTTGCTATTCTCTCCAAATATACAACAAAGATATCATGTAAATTTCTTTTTTTCTCCCCCCCTGCCTGAGAGATGCCTACCATTACTTACTCTCTCTCTGTCTCTCTGTACACACACATACACACACACATATAGTGTGTGTATGTGTGTGTGTGTAAAATTATTCTACATATATACTATTCTACATTCATCAATTCATTCTCTGGATGCAGATAGTGTCTTTCTTCATATATCCTTTGTTTTGGATTTGTGTATTTGTAATAGTCAAAATGGCTTAGTCACTCAAAGTTATTCTTAAAACAATATTGCTATTACTGTATACAATGTTCTCTTGATCCTGCTCACTTCACTCTTCATCATTTTGTTTAAGTCTTTCCATGCCTTTCTAATATCACTGAGCTCATTGTTTAAAACTGTCATCATTTCTAAGGTAATTTGAAAGAAAGGTTGGGACTGAGTTGTGTATGATGGGGTGATTCTGAAAAACAAAATTGGGTAGGAAAAAGTAAAAGGGAGTAATTATATTGTAAAAATGGGACATGAAAGGAAGAACTAATACAGAGGAAGCAGGTGGAGGTGGAAGGATGGTAATGTTGGAACCTTACTATCATCTGGGTTGAAGAAGAAATGTACATCTGAAAGGGTGTAGAAGTCTTTTGAACATGTAGAGAGGTGAGAAAAGTGGGGGATGAGGTCAAGGAGGGGCTTTTAGAGGCGTGTGTGGATTGGGATTTTGGGAGGGTGGGGGAAGAGGATTGGAAGACTATTGGAGAGGTGGGTGAAGGGGAGTGTGGGGGGAGAAGATAAGAGTAAAAAGAGAGACTGAGAAAGAAAACAGTGAGTAAAATAAGATGGAGGGAAATTCACAAATAGTAATTATAACTTTAAATGTGAATGGGATGTTTATAGCAGCTCTTTTTGTGGTGGCAAAGAACTAGAAATTGCAGGGATCTCCATCAATTGGGGAATGGCTGAACAAGTTGTGGTGTACAGTTGTGATTGAATTAATGTGATTTTCCCCCACAAAGTGGTTTTTTAAGAGTGCCATGGTCATCATTGTCATCATCATCATCATCCTCTTCTTCTTCTCCTCCTCCTTTTTCTCCTCCTCCTCCTCCTTCTCCTTCTTCTTTACATTATACTTCTGTTGAGGCCTCCTTAGATCTCTATCCTTAGTCATCCCTTTCTGAATGGGAAGCTTCCCCTATTTCCAAGCCAATAAGAACTTTCCTAAGGGGGCAGTACCCATTGGCTTACTAGAGCTGGTACCTGTGGTGCTCTTGTCAGGTACCTGTCAGGAGATACTGTCTGAACATGGTTTGAGAGGACATGGAGGTCTGGGAACAGGCAGTCGTTTACTAAGAAATCCATTGTTAGAAATATTATAAGATCACCCTAGGGTTCCTTTGGTGAGAGTTTGGTCATCATGCAGGGACTCACAGTTTCAGTCCTTTCTTGGTCATCATAACTGTTACAGTGGAATAAAGACACTGAGTAGTTACATCCAGACAAGAATTTATTTATCAGTGCATGCAGTTGTAGACACAAATTGGCTTTCAGGCTCTTGGTAACATAAGGGATGCTGAGCATTGATTTCTGTAGTTATTATGTAATTGAAGGGAGTGGAAAAACAGAATTGTAAGGATTGAACTACCTTGTTGATGGAGTGGAGAGGATTGGGAGACACTGAGATGAGGGAGGTAATCTTGTGACTTTCCTAAATTGGGTGACAGTCTTGTGACTTTCCTGTGATCAGATGACTTACAAGAAGTTGGAACTTAACTTCACAAAATGATGGATAAAGGCAAAATAGTAGAGTCACCAACACTATTTTAATGTAACATTTGTTACATTTTGGGAGCATTGATGGAAGAGACTAGCACACATGTTCGTGCATACACACACACACACACACACACACACACACACATCTTGTTGCATATTGCTCGATAACATCTTTCTGATCTAGTTATCTGAAAAGGAAATGAGATCATTCTGAAACAGACCATTCTTGAAGAAGTCATGTTGTATCTTAGCGATTGATGTTTCTTTTTATTCCCCCTAAATGCTTAAAAACTATATAATGTGTTCTAGAATTTTGCCTAGAATCAAACTTAAACACACTGCCTTTGTAGTTTATAAACTTCATGTTTTTCCCTTTTATTTATTCTTGAAAATCATCACATCTTCCATCTTCTGGCCTGTAGCCATTCTCCCAACCTTCTATGGTCTGTCTGTCTGTCTTTCTGTCTCTCTCTCTCTCTCTCTCCCTCCCTCCCTCCATCCATCCATCCAGAACCTGGGACTTTTTATCTTGCCCAGGCTGGAAGTGAACTGCCAATATTTAAGGATCAGATCCCTCTCTTGATCAGCATGGAAACTGTTATCTACTCCATTTTCAACCTAGGTCTGTTTTCCCTGCCTTAGGCAGCCTGGTGGTTCCTCTCCCTCTCCTTGGGTCTGACCAGATTGGTTCCAGACTTAGTACAGACATCTAATTGGCTTTTGCCCTACTGAATCTTGAAATTCCTGAGCTCAAGTGATCCACCACCCTTAGCCCCCCCATAGCAGGTCTTACAAATGTGCACCACTATGCCTGCCTTTCCATGATCTTTAAATGATCATTGACAGGGATCTGTAAGCACATTTTCCAGGGCTTTTCAGTAACCTAGGATATAGTTCATCTAATCTCAATGATGTGAACTCACTTAAGGCAAGTAGGTGCTCTCTTACCATCCCCTCAGTTATCTTGAACTTCAACTCCTTGACAATTTTTATTCTATCTCTCCCTGTACAATGATCTTTTTCCTTAGACAAGAAAGGAGAAACTAAATAAGTTCTAAGTAGTCCTCTCTCCTATGCCAACATAGCTAACATACCTCTTTTTGTTGTCCTTGTCATTCATTTTGTCTGAGCCTTTCCTCATTCAGAACTCTAGCATTATTGACACTATTTGAATAGATTTTTTTTGTAACTTTACAAGAAGAGGTTAAAATCTTTAGTGTTACTGAGACTATTTGCATCGATGGTTTTTTGGTGCCTTTACAAAAAAGGCACCAAACTTTAACATTAGTGACACTATTTGTATTGGTGCTCCTCTGTACCTTGTATTCTCATTCCCGTTTCCACGTCTTCTAAAAGTCTAAGTTGGTCCTGAACATTGATGTCTTTAGGCAGCTCTTACCTTCTTATTCATTGGAATCATTTCTACATTACTCTAGAATTTTGCTCATGAAATGTTCCTGCATCTCTTGGGATAGATGTAGAGGAGGGGTGAGAGTGGGGGGGGTTCCTTTTTGGAATATTACATCATTGGATAATGGTCTCACTTCTGTTCCTTCCTCAAATGCTCCTCATTCAAATTCTCTCTACCATATTTATCACTGTGGGTTTCTAAATTTCTTTGTCTCAATACATATTGAGGCTATTATAGTGGATGGAGTCTTAGACTTGGAGTCAGGCAGACCTGAATTTGAATCCTGCCTCAGACAATAGTCAGGGGACCCTTGACAAGTCACTTCACCTTGAGACTCTGTTCTCTCATCTATAAAACAAGATTATACCATTTATTTCACAAAGTTGTTGCATGGATCAAATGAGATAATATATGAAGTGCTTTGCAAACCTGAAAGCACTATATAAAGCTTGGTTTATTATTATTATCACTAATAATAATATACAGTACTACTCTTCCATTTTGCTTTTTATCTATTCCATTCTTCTCAAATAAGTTTTATCCTTCCAAAGCATATTTCATTCATGATTCCTATCACATTAAATCTCAACTGTAGCTCAAATTTGTTCTCTTGTCTTATAATCTTTGGTTCACCCTGGTTATTACCCATAATATCTGCATTTGTATAGTGATACAAGATAATGTGTTTTATTGCTGTCTCTATTCTGGGACATTGTCTCCCATGAATCACTGATCCTCTTTTCTACCACTGTGTTTCCTATATTATAGCCACTACTCTTTATTGTGCTAAGTTTGGCAGTTCTTTGTGGACAGTTTTCTTCCTTCCCTTCAAAACCATTTAGTGGCTCCCTATTGACTACTGAATATAGTCCAAACTTTGATTCAGTCCATAATCACTATTGATTATGCCTGGAATACCTGTCTTCCATCCACCTCAAAACTGTTCTTTTATTATTTAAGACAAAGCTCAAATGCTACATTCCCTATGAAGCCTCTTCTGATCCCTCCAGTAAAAAAGGAACCTTCCTTTATTGGTTGGCACTGTTTACCTATTTCATTCACTAATCATATTTTGTATTGTGGTTATTTGTGTACGGGTCATACCCCACTCCCCATCCAATGGATTATAAGCTCTATGAGGGTAGGTACTCTCTTACTGGTATTTTTTCCTTCTCTTCCACCAGCCTTTAATGCTTTTTAAGGTACAAAGTACATGTCTTGTGAGTGTCTGAATTGGATTGAATAGAATTGAAGCCTCCTCTGGGTTTGACTAACTGCCAAATCTGTAAATAAAGACTATTCTACATGCAGTTCAGTAAGAGTGGTGTAATCAGAATATACTGGAAAATGTAATGTGCTAACTCTCTGGGGAAAAAAAAACATACATATGACAGACTTTTTAAGGTTAGTCAGCATTATTAACATTTGCTCCATCACTTTCTTAAATAATCAAAAAAAAATTAAATTAAACCCTAATTTGTAACTTTGCTGAGGTATAAATCTGACATTAGGTTCAGCAGCCAGTTTGACCTGGCTCCAGCACCTACCCCAGATGTATATAAACCACAATTGGGCTTTGAGATCCAAGGGAGAGGGCTTTTTTTGTGTGATGTCCTCTTTACATTATTCAGATATGTTATAACATATTGCTTTGAATGTAGCCTGGCCTGGAATGTATTTCCATTTCATAACTGTGACCAGGGAGTCAACCTAACCCTCATACTTGCACGGCTCCACTCCAGTTCATGCAAATTGCTGTGAATCCCTTTTTATGGTACCAGATGCTTAAGCTCCTCGGGGACTTGGAGATCTTGGCAGAAGCCCAACAATCTAAAGTATTTGCCTTACTAAAGAAATAAATGCTTACTGTGTTGGTTCAGATATAGACCACCCTGGATAGAAGCCACTGTCCTAAAATCTCTTTCAAAGGGGAAAATATGCACACACACACACAGACACAGACACAGAAGTACACCCTGAAAAGTATCTCTGATCATGAGCCATGTTCAAGCTTTATAAAAACCAGGTTTGGGTACTGGAGGTGAGCAATGTGGCTTGTATTCATACCATAATAGTAATACAAAGGGAATGTTGCCAAGATTTGGTGTGAAACAGAGTAGTAGGTGGCATTACAAATAAATCAGTCACTTTTTTGCCCTGGTTGTATTCTGATCCTTGGGGCTGGATTTGATGATAATGATGATGATGATGTTGATGATGACAATGATTGACCTTGTAAATGAGAGCCATCTTATTTGCCTACGATCTAGGTCTTTAGGAAATAAAGGGCAGTCAGGATGACTTTGGTATATTTGAATTGGGAACAGATAAAGATGAAATTAAGTAGGTTAGGAAGTAGGTTTGTCCTGGGTATCTTTGTATTCTCTGGTCATCCATGGTCTCCTCTCCTAATGATCTTTCATTCTTGTGCCTTCCCTCTGTGGATTATTTCCAATTTATCCTGTTTATAGTTCATTTGTACAATGCTGTTTGCACATTGTTTCCCACCACCACCACCACCTCCCTTTAGACTGTGACATACTTGAGAAGAGGGACTGTCTTTTGCCTTTCTTTGTATTCACAGTGTTAAGCACAGACATACAGTGGCTGCTTGACAAATGTTTATTGACTGACTGGGGAAACTGTTTCCTTACATTAAATAGAGCCCCCTTATTAAGCATTCTGCTCCATGGGAAGTAGAGAAGGAAGTCCCTTCTCCTACTCTGAGCCTTCAACCCTATAGTAATCCAAACATTTTGAAATATAGATACCAAGCTATGCCACTCATCCTCAAGCTACTCCTGGATAAAACTGTGTACACATAGAAAAGAAAAGGGAATGAAAAAGGTAACAGAATAGTGAGAGTCCCATACTGGGACCCCCATAATGGGACTCCAGGAATAGTTATGAGTAACAGAAAAAAAGTATGCTTTTTCTTTATTGTCATTGGCTGACTGAGTGGATTATCAACATCATAGTAGGCAGTAATGATTTAAATTGGTTGTTAAGCTGCAGCTCTCTGACCTAATATTGATGGACAGCTGAACTTATTAGTGAAAAAAGGTATAGAAATCTCAGAGGTTCCCTATAAATACATTATTCCCTCCACCCTAAGCCTGCCCAACCTTATCCCTTCCATTGATTCAACAATAAGAAAGTCCCAGGCTACCAACTGAGGATGCACAATATGCACTGTTATTTTAGAAGTGCTGAAGCAAAAGGATGCCAGGAAATCCACAGCTTGCAGCTTTGTACCTCTTCTGCTGTCCTATAAGTCAAAGGTGTCAAATTCACCAACAGCCTGGGCTTGAACTAGATTGAAGTGTAATTGGGAAATGCTTGACAAAATGAATAAAAATAAAAATAGAATACATTTGTTGTTGTTTTTCACTTGTGTCTTATTCTTCTTGACCCAATTTGTTTTTTTTCTTCTCAGAGATACTGAAGTGGTTTACTATTTCCTTCTCCAGCTCATTTGACAGATGAAGAAACTGAGGCAAATGGGCTAAGTGACTTGCCCAGGCTCACACAGCTAGTAAGTGTGTGAGGCCAGTTTTGAACTCAGGAAGATGAGTTTTTCTGACTCCAGGCCTGGCACTCTATCCACTGTGCCACCTAGCTGCCTGCAATACAACATAGGTTATGTTAATTTATGTGGCCTACAAGGATCTGTTTCTGTTTGAGTTTGGCACCATTGCCATAAGTAACTGAGTTAGAAGGTTTGGGGCAGAACTAGGTATCCCTCAAAGGAGGAATGCCCCTCCAAACCCCAGTACAGTTGTGGAGTAAAACCAATGTACTCACTGTGTTTTTTTTTTATCTTTACTGATTTTTTTACATTTATTTATTTTTAATTTATGAAATAAAACAAGCATTTCCATAACATAGTATAATAAAAGATATGATTACACATGAAACTGCAAATCTATTATGTACAATTTGCTATTCCTTTTAAATATATAATAAAGTTTTTTTTATCGTTTTTTAAAATAGGTTAATGGAATTCTAGATTTAGAGCTGGAAGGGAGGCAGTGGGATAGTGACCACTGGACTTAGAGTGAAAAGGGTTGAGTTTGAATCTTTGCTATTTTACTTACTAGTTGCATAACTGTTCAGCAAGTCACTTAACTTTTTGAGCCTTGGTGTCCTTATTTATAAAATAGAGAAAATAACGTACAACTCAGGGTTGTTGTGAGTGTTATATAAATGTGAGTTATTATTTCATCTAGGCCAATATCCTCCTTCCTAATGTCCCATAGGCAGAAAGTATGGGCAACTAGTTGGCATAGTGGATAGAGTACCAGGCCTGGAGTCATGAAGACTCTTCATCTTTCTGACTCTAAGTTGTTGACTCTTTTCATAATTTTCTTGCATTACTCTCATTTCTTTTCCCAATTTTTCCTTTATCTCTCTAATTTGATTTTTTTAAATTCCTTTTTGAGCTCTTCCAAGGCCTGTGACCAATTCACATTTCTCTTCGAAGCTTTAGATGTAACAATGTTGATTTTGCTTTCTTCTGAGTTTGTGTTTTGATCTTAACTCTATAGTCAGGATCTTTTTTTGTTGTTTGCTCATTTTTATAGCCAATTTTTTTGACTTTTAGCTCTATGTTAAAGTGGGGCTTTGCTTCTGGGGTAGAGGGGGTACTGTTCCAATCTTTAGGTTTTTTGTGCAGCTGTTTTCAGAGCTAATTCTGGGAATCTGTAAGTTTTTGATTATTCCAAGGTGGTATGATCTAAGGAGAGGTGTGTTTACTATTCTCATGGCCTGTCAGTGACCACAAGCACTCTTTTCAGCCCTGGAACTGTGACCAGGGTCTCCGTTCCCCCTGCAATTGTAAGCTCTAGTGTGCTAATATTCCTCCTCACCTTTGGACTGACACCCAGATTTGAGTATGGGCAATGCCAGAGTCCAGTACCCAGTGCCAGCAAAGGGAGCCCATAAATTTCTTCTATCAGTTGTCTGACCCCCTTGCCATGTTTGGGTTGAGAGCTCTGGAAGCCACCACTGCTGCCATTGATTCAGTTACCCCCAAGGCCCGCTGCTGGTTTCTTGGGGCTGTGTCTAAGCTGGAGTGGCCTGAGCTGGACTGTACTCCACTCTCACCCTGGTGTGACAGATCTTTCCTGCCAACCTTCTAAGTTGTCTTGGGCTGGAAAATTGTTTCATCCTGTCCTTTTTTGGGTTCTGCCACTACAGAATTTGTTTTGAGGCATTATTTAAAGTTGTTTGGAGGAGAACCTGGGAGAGCCCAGGTGAGTCCCTACCTTTTTTCTGCCATCTTAGCTCTGACTTTTTTTTTTCCTATGTGACCTTTAAGATCTCTTCTTATTCTAAATCTTATGACTACTATCCCTTTGGTTCCTATACCAGCAAGTTCTTCTGAAGTTGTATATGTTCTCACATACTCTAATCTAGAGACTTCTGAAGACAGAAAGGAATGTAGTGCATTGGTGAGTTTTGCTGGTCAGTCCATAAGCATTTATTAAGTATCTGTTATGTTCCAGGCACAGTGCTAAGCTCTGGGAATGCAAAGCAGAAACAACTTCTGCCCTCAAGGCATATGTATTCTTATAGGAAAGACAACATATAAATAACTAGGGACGTATAAGATAGCTACAAAGGAGGTAGAAGGTAATCTGAGAAGAGAAGGCACCAGTAGGTGGAGATGGAGTCTTGTATTCGTAACTGCAAGGTTAGTGCAGCTGTATTAGCAAGGGCATGGAGGGAAGTCCAGTGTAGGAAGACTGAAAAGGTCGGAAGGGACCAGTATTAAATGCAAAACCAAAGAATGTATCACTAATGACAGAATTTCAGATGCCATGACAGGTTGTGGGAGAGATCATATTGGGCAAGGAGGCCTTTTTTGTGTGTCTTAAATGTATATAAATAACTAGCCCTTTGATGTTTATAAAAACAGTTTTCTATCTGAGATGGTCATTTGACTTTTCTGATTATCCCAGGGTTGAAGAGCTGATCATTTATCTCTGTCCTGGGAAGAATAACCCATTATGAGTGAGTGCTTCCTGGGGATTAGGTGACAGCTAGGTAAGAGCCTTGGGCTTTGTAGTGATGCTGGTGATAGGAACCAATGCTAAAATGGGGGAGGATGCAATGGGAAAAATACTGCTCTGGGATTCAGGAACTCTGGGTTTTAGTCCCAACTCTGCCACTGATTAGCTGTGTGACCCTAGACGTGTTGATTTCTATCTCTGAACTTCAGTTTCTTCATCTGAAAAAAATGTGAGTTGGATGCTAGTCCAGCTCTGATAGTATTATTGACCATTTCTTCTGGGAGAGGTCCTGCAGTGTGGCTTGTGCTAGCAGTGGCCGCTTCATATCCCTCAAGCCAAAATTATTGTTGTTGTTCAGTCGCACCCTACCCTCTGTGACCGCATTCTTTTTTTTTGCGAAGATACTGGAGTGATTTGCCATTTTCTTCTCTAGCTCATCTTACAGATGAGGAAACTGAGGCAAACAGGGTTAAGTGACTTGTCCAGGTTCACACAGCTAATAAAAGTCTACAGCTAGATTTGAACTCATGAAGATGAGTCTTCCCAACCTCAAGCCCAGTGCTATATCCACTGCACCACCAAGCTGCCCTTAAGCCAAGATACCCTTTTGGTATTCCTGGACAATCAGTTACCCTAGAGTTCTAGTGCTTGCCCCCATGCAGCATATTACAGTATAAATGATTTTCTCCTTCTCCAGATATCTGGTACAGTGCAGTGTGTACTGACTGTGGATTCAAAGGAGCTAGGTTCCAGTCCTGCCTCTAATTCTTATCACCTCTATGACTGTGGGCAAGCCGCTTAACCTCTTTAGGACTCAGTTTCCTCATTTGTAAAACAAAAGGGTTAGACTAGGTAGTCTCTGAGTTCCCTTCCAGCTGTAGATTCTATGACATCCAAAACTTTACTTCTTGGTGAGCATCTGTAGTTCTAGAGAAGGGGAAAGGCAACAACCATGTATTAAGTGCCTAGTGTGTGCTATGCATCGTGCTAAGCACTTTTACAAATATTGTTTCATTTGAACAAAAGAGAAACAAGATAGCTTCGGTCCTAAAAGGCTAAATTGGTTAAAAGCATGTCCTGTTGGAGAATTTCCACTTTTGGGTTGGGAATTATGTGCTCCGTGTCCAAGGGCGACCCCTGTTGATGGAATTATGAGTTAACGTCTATTCCAGTCCTGATGTGTTAGCTTTCAGTGCGGCTTAATTTGAACCAAAAGGACAGGAATATAGGACTGCTGGCAGATTTGAACGGAAAGTAAGGGGATGAGGATGGACTCAGATGGTCTCAATACAGAAGCTGATCCAGATGAGACTGCATTATTTTAGATCCCCTGGGGTGGTGCACACAGAGATGATACCCAGTGGATTTTTTGTAATTGGCATCTGCCTGAAGCATCTATTCCAACTGAGCAAGCACTGGCAACAGTCAGTCTGCTTCTCATCATTGCTCAGTAGGGAGGAAACCTGCAGGGCAAGGAGAGGCAGGAGGTCTCTTAGCGATTTGGCCATCAGTCAGTGAATCAGCTCCCCAGCAGGGGAGAAGCTGGATTTGAATGCAAGCAGACTCATGCTTGTTGGGACATGCCAGGATTTGGTCATGTCCAGCAGTACATTAGGAAAGAGTGGGATCATGCAGACTTTGGAAACATACCAACAGGCTAAAAATAACGTATCTCTCGGTGGCTCTGGGGGTGGGGGGGGACATAGAATATTAAGGTGCAAGGAAGTATGGGTAGAGACAATCTCTCTGGGGAGCTGCTATCAGGGAGCATTGAAAGACCTGGAGCAAAGAGCTGTATACAGGTTGTTGTTGCTAGGGTTTTGTTTTTTTAAGATTCCAGGACCAGGACAGCGTATTTGGCTTTAAAAAAATCATTCAGGGGCAGCTAGGTGGTGCAGTGGATAGAGCACTGGCCCTGACGTCAGGAGGACCTGAGTTCAAATCCGGCCTCAGACCAAACACTTGACACTTACTAGCTGTGGGACCCTGGGCAAGTCACTTAACCTCAAATGCCTAAAAAAATAAAAAAAAAATCATTCAATCAAGCCATACTTATTAGCTCCTGGGTTGTGATACAAAATTAAAATAAAACATACTCCCTGCTCTCCAAAGAACTCATACCTTCACAATTCGTAGTCTACTAGATTTTTACCCTATAAGGTTTCCTTATAAGTTATATAACTTTGGGCAGACTACTTAACCCTGATAAGCCTCAATTTTCTCATCTGTAAAATGGGACTAATAATTCTTATCGTTCAGTTGTGTCCACCTCTTCATAACCCCATGGACCATACTTAGGATTTTCTTATATACTAGAGTGGCTTGTCTTTTCCTTCTCCTGTGCATTAAGGCAAACAGGTTAAGTGACTTGCCCAGGGTCACACAGCTAATAAGTGTATGAGACTAGGTTTGAACTCAGATCTTTCTGATTCCAGGCCCAGTGCTCTATCCACTGAGCCATCTAGCTGCCTCAGTAATTTTTGTACCACCTTACAAAGGTGTGGTGAGTAAAATTCTATGTAAATAAATGGGAATTGTTACTGTTCCTGAAGGAATGGCATAAACAGAGAAAGTTTGTTTCAGACCTTATTCCTTTGGTGCAATAAAAAAGAATGCTAGATTTGGAAGCACAGAATCTGGGTTTAAATACTAGTTCTTCAATTACTACTTATTTGGATGTCACTTAGCCACTCTGGGAGTATATAGCTTTGTAATCTGTAAAATAAGTGTATATGTGTGTGTGGAGGTGGATGAGACGACCAATGAGGTCTCTTGCAAATCTCTGATCCTTTTCTAAACTTTCCACTTGTATTGTAAAGCTGATCCTTGTGGGAGCCATAGTCAAGAAATATAAAGGCAGCATGATTTGGGAAAAGAGCTGTGCTCAGAGCCAGAAGAACCTGGGTTCAAGTTCCCACCTCTGACATGTACTCACTATCTGACCCTAGGGAAGACATTTAACCTCTTTTTCTGGGCAGCTTTCTCCTACAAGAAGTTGCTGAGAGGGTACTAATCTACATTAGTAGAGGGAATTATTCATATGCCGATGCAATCACAAGTTGACTTAACTTGACTAAGGAAATAATGCCTCCATCAATGCTTACACGCACATACACACACACACACACACACAATTATGCTGCTGTGGCTGAAAGAGATTAAGTAATAGTAGTATATATAAAAATATAAAATATTTGTGTATATGTATACACATATACATGCATATAATGTTTATACATATACATGCATATGTATATATATGTATATACAGAGAGAGAGAGAGAAAGTTTGATCAATACTTCTGAATGAGGATTAGGTTCATTTGGTCTCTTTACTTCATAAAGTAGTTCTGTTAGTTCATTTGTGGGGTCTTCCCTTTATCAATGCAGTGCAAACCCTTCATACCTTCTTATTTTTGATTCCTTTCCACACCTTTCCATTAATACTCCATACCAGGTTCACTATAGACCTTCTTTCTTGTTGTTTTCAGAATCTCATTATAGTGCTTGGGGTCTCCCTCTATTGTCTCTTGATATATAACCAAGTTTTCTCTTTTCTTGATCGTAATCAAATGTTCTACTATAGGTCAGAACAGACCTAGTTTATAGTCTGGCTGTTATGACCCACTATTGAAAAGGAGGCAGGGATAGAGGAAAGTTAGAGGACCTGGAGGAATTTTCTCCACCAACACACATTTGAGAGAGTTATCTCAGGCTCACAGAGATTGTATCCAGGGCTGTGCAGCTAGAAGGTAGTAGGTATGTGATTTAAACCCAGGTCTTCCTGACTCTAAACCCAAAATGACACCCACTACTCCAGTGTTGTCAAATTCAAATTCAAACAGGGGCTACTGACCTGTACATAAGGATCCCTGGGGGAGTGTTGCAGCCTGCAGGCCTGAGTTTGATGCCTCTGCACATGACACCTTGCCTTTACATTGGCCATTAATTGATAAAGTTAACCTGAAAGCTGCCAAATCTTTAACTCACTTTGTGCTGTGTTGACATCAATTTTTTTAATGCTAATAAACAAATGACACCAGGAACTTAAGTGCTTTACTTGGGTTCTAGGTGTTGAGCTACATCCTAAAGAACAGAGAAGTTCCCTTAAGGAGGTTAAAATTTAATGAAGGAGAAGAGAGAGAGCAACAGAAAGGCAACCAAAGTCTCTGTAATTATACTTAACGAAGTACATTAAGGGAAAAGGCTGGGTCAAAGAGCCAGTTTGGAGAATGGCATATTTAGAGAAGGTTTCTTAGAGCAAGTGAGCTTCATTCACACCAAGGGATCCTGGAAGTGAATTAATGGACCCTAAGTGGACTCATTATAAGAGTCAAGTCAGTCCTGGTGTCAGTCCACAGTGTGGATTGTCATGGTTTTTGATCATTAGAGGAATACACAATTTCCTAGTTTTACATGCCTGTTTTTCAACCTGTATATTAATTCAATCAATAAACATTTATTGGGTATGCAAAGCATATATGGGAGATCATAAGAATAGTTTTAGAGGAGAATTCAAAGCAGTAAATAAAAACTCACATTTATGTGGTGTAACTTCAGGTTTACAGATGTTTTTCTCACAATAGTGCTCTGAGGTAGGTGGTACAGAATTATTCCCATTTTTACAGATGACAAAGTTTAGACTCAGAGAGGTTAAGTGACTTGCCTTCAGTCACAAAGCTAACAAATGTTAGGGTAAGGTTTCCAATCCAGGTCTTTTGATGCTAGAGTTCCACTCTGTTATTCTGAGTAACTGAGTCATGGAAGATAGAGTTGTAAAGGTAATTTAAATCAGATCATAGAGGTCAAGCTAAGGATTTTGAACTCTATAATGATAATGATTGGGGCGGTGGGGGTGGTCCAGAACAATGATTTCATCAGTGTTGAGAACTGATTTGGAAACTCCTTTGACCTATGCAAGCCAATAGTTCCTCTCTAATTGTGGCACTTAGAAGCTGAGACTTCCCAAGAGTCACACAGCTGTTCTTTGTTAGAGAGAGGATTTGAATCCAGGTTTCCTTGACTCTGGAGGCTCGCTCTATATCCATGCTACCTTTCAGTAATCAATTAATAAGTATTTGTTAAGCATCTACTATTTGCCAGATCCTGTGCTAAGCACTGGGGCTACAAAGAAGAAAATAATTCCTACTATCAAGGGGGATTTGAAAAGGGGGAGGGAATATACATATATGTATGTATGTACTCACATATGATATACACTCATAAATATACTTTATTAATATGAATTGCATAATAAATATAAAGAAAATAAATATAATCATAGTTAAATACTACTTTTGTTGTTTAGTTATGTCCAACTCTTTTGTGACACCATTTAGAGTTTTCTTGGCAAAGATACTGGAGTGGTTTGCCATTTCCTTCTCCATCTCATTTTGTAGATGGGGAAACTGAGACAAACTGGGTTAAGTGACTTGGCCAGGATCATACAATTAGTAAGTGTCTGAGGCCAGATTTGAATTCAGGAAGATGAGTCTTCCTGACTCCAGAGCCAGCACTCTACCCACTGCCTGCCTTCACATAACTGCCTTAAATATTACTACTCATTAACAATAGTGCTAGCCTACATTTATGTATTATTTCTCATATATTATTTACTTTTTAATTTTCTTGTCAATTCCATGAAGTAAGTATGGAAAATATTATTATCCTCATCTCTAAAGAGGATCCTTTAAAGCCTGGGGCAAGTGGTGTTTTAGGAAAACTGGGCTGTTATTATGTAGGATGATGAGATAATATTTATAAAGCATTTACCAGAATGTCTGGCACCTAGTGAGTATTATATAATACTTGTTCCCTTCCTTCCCCCAATAGAAGGGGAGAGGCTGGAATCAATAGGATTTGGTGGTGGATTGGATGTGAATAGTAGGAGAAAGAGAGAAGTCAAAGATGACTTCCAGATTTTGAGCCTGATGACTAGGACAATGGTGATATCATTGACCGATATAAGGAAGTTGGTAGTTGGGGGGGGGGCTTTGGGGAAAGAAAAGGATGAGTTAGATTTTAGATAGTTAAGCCATTGTCTGTAATTACCCAGACTCGTGCATTTTCTCTTAGGTTGTTGGAGTACATCTTTGTTTGAGATGAACCAACTTGGAATTTGCAGTAACCTTTTTATTTTCTGAATATTTCTGTGTGTTGTGAAAGCATTTTCCTGTGTGCATAATGTCACACCCACCATCAAACCCAGATTCCTTTTTCCCCCTCTTCTGTTTCATTTTAAAAGTAGAGCTATCTGCAGAGTTCTTTGATGAAACTCCCACCTTATAGTGCTCAAAATCACCCACTTTTGATGAGAGAAAAAATAAAACAAAACCTCTTTTACAGCAGAGAAGCAACATGGTCCAGGGAAAAGTGCACAGACCAGGGGAGTCAGGAGTCTTCAGGAGCCTAGCTCACTTACCAACTAGTTAAATGACCTTGGGTAAAACGACTTAATCACTTTGGGCCTCATTTTCCTTATCTGTAAAATGGAGAAAGAGAGGTCTAGGCCATCTTTAGGATCCCTTCTAGGACTTAGGTACTGTGTTTCAAAGGAAAACTAATCTTGATTGTAAAGGTCTAAATTTGGAACTTCAAAATTGCAAGGCAACTCTCCCGGCAAATACATTTTTTTTTTCTCCTGTTTCCAAGACTCTATTGAGTTGGGAGGGTGCGGGAGTGGAGAGGGAGGGGAAGCAAGGCAAAGAAACAAGGATCAAAGAAAAGGTCCAGAATGGTTAGGTTCTCCCATTTATTTTGCCTCAAAGGATAAAGGGAGAAAGAGGAGGGTGCTGCCCTGGTGCTGGATTCCTTCCAGCTGACTTTCTCTTTCATCTCCCAGAAGTTCAGAAAAATAAGCTGACAATGCTGCCAAAGGACCGGGGAGGAAACCCCTCCCTGGGCGCTAGAGGCAGAGAAGCATAACCTCGGGAGAAAGGTCTCTACCGGCCCAGGCCCGGAGAGTCTTGCTCACCCTTATGGGGAAGAAGGCGTTATTAATTGATTGCGGATCAACTCATCTTTAAAAAAAAAACAAAAAACAAAAAACACCCGAAACTGCAAGGACACCTGCAGCTTCTATTTTCCGCCGGGTCCCACACCTACCTAACAGGCACCGCTCAGCACAGACACCACCCTCCACAATGAGTGGGGTAGCATCCTGCGATTGAATTTGCTTTTGGTGTTTAAGTACCAGGGAACGAATCGAGAGAGGGTTTGCTGTTTATCATCTTCGTAACATTAGGCAAGCAATGGATTTTTTTGAGCCTCAGTTTTTTTTCTCTCTGTAAAATGGGGGGGGGGTGTTTGAGAGATGTTGATTAGGTTCTTACAGTCCTAATCTTGTGACAATTTTCATTCCATGAATTAGAGTTCCCTTAATCAAACTGATACACATCCCAATCTTGGGGCAGCTCTGGGACAGAACACTTCTGAACCCTGAAAAATAACATAGTAGGTAGGTTCCGTCTCAAGACTACAAAGCTGAGTGGCCCAGGAAACAATGTAACATATGCAAGCACTCCATGCTCTGAGGCTGAGTCGAATTAGCCTAGTTCCTTGCATTGGTTAGGGGTTCTAGATTGGAATCCCAGCTCTGATATTCCTCATGTCCCTGGGCCAAGCAACTTCGAATCTTTGGACCTCAGTTTCATACTCTGCAAAAAGAGGGAGTTGGACTAAAGTCCCTTCCGGCTCTAAATCCTATCTTCTGAGAATTGTGTTCCTATTCGGTTCGGGACACTTAGTGATCCTCACTCATTCCGGTGCATTTCTCCTCAGCAGCAGTTTTGCTGCGGACACCGCTTTCTGCCTCAAGTCCGGGGTCCTAGAGCTGTGGTAACGCTACTCCGAGTAGCTGGTGAGGGGACAAGCGTTGAATGAGTTTAAGCCCTGCGCCTCCCAGAGCTGCCGCCAGAGCTCGCCCGGGTCCCAACCCTGGCCCTCCCCCTCCTCAGGGCACGAAAGATGCCAAGTGGGCGGGGACGGAGGCGGAGAAGGGATGGGAGGATGGAGGTGGAGATAGGAGGAGCCTCTGGATACCAGGCTAAGGGCAGCCCGCGGGAGGGATGGCGTCACGGGAGAAAGGGAGGAGCTACTCCCGATGGGGCAAGCGGCACGGTATCTCCAAGAACTGGGAATAGGGGAGCGAGAGAAAGTATAAATAGGTGAGCCCCAGATGCAGAGCGACAGGCCGGTCGTGCAGGAGTGGAGAAGGGCACTTTCGCACTCAAAGCACACCAGGCGCAGGGCACAGCAGAGAAAAAGGAGACGAAAAGACAGGACGGAGCCGCAGAGAGAGGTAGTGTGTGCGCTTGCCGGTCCGGTCCAGTGTGGAGCTGTGGAGCTGGAGCGCAGCGCTTAGCGACGCTGCCACCAAGCCGGATCCCACTGCCCAGCACCCTCGCTGCCCATTCTGGGGTAGGGAGAGCTCCCAGAGCCCGTTTGCCTCGGAATCAAGCTAGTGGTTTGGCCGCTGCCAGGGAGGTGAGACCTCGAGTCCTGGGAAATGTCCTGGAAGCTGAGATGCTTGGGACGTGGGGGTGGTGGGCGAGGTGAAAGGGGTAAGAGGGGGTGTTTGGTTTGACTACAAAACTTTGGTTGAGTAAGGGAGGCTTAGAGTTTTCTGCAGAAAGTTAGAGAGGGGAGTGGGGTTAAGGATTACAGGTGTCTCCCTCCCGGGGGACCACTGAGGAGTCTGCACATCCTGCTGCCTTTGGTCATAGAAAGATGGGTTGATGGTTTTGTGTGTGTGTGTGTGTGTGTGTGTGTGTGTATACACATATGTGTATATATACATATGTATATATATGGAGAGAGAGAGAGAGAGAGAGAGAGAGAGAGAGAGAGAGAGAGAGAGAGAGAGAGAGAGTAGGTGGAAGGGAATTGCAGGCTCTGGTTTCTTTCTCCCTGTCCTTGTCTAGACCATGCTGTGTTCCGTTTGTCCTTTTTTCCGTCTGCCTTTCTGTCAGGGCAGTACGCTGTACTCAGATACTGTCTTTTGCCTCTGCCTGGGTTGCGTGTGCTATGTGAAACTTCTATACTTGAGGCAGGTGCTGCCGGGATGCTACAAGGGGCAGGAAAGAATGAGAGGGGGACTTTGGTGGTGGGGACACGTTCTTGATGGGGTTTGTATACGGGGATTCGGGAGTGTGTATATGCTGTGTATATCTACCCGTGTGCGTATGTGTGAGAAGGAGCCTGGAGGAGGTCTTCTCTGGAATGCTTACTCCCACAAACACAGAAATGGTCACCCAAATGACTAGGAGCATCTTGCAGAATCTGTTTGGATTCCCCAAAGATAATTTTTTTTTTTCTGCCTTCGAAGGCAAGGTCAGTGTGTGCTCTGTAAAATTTGTCCAGATTAGCCTTTGCCTTGAGGGCAGGGGGCAGCCTTACTTCAACAGCTTCTACCTCACCTTGACCCCTTCGAGTTTTGCAGGCAGGTGGGTGCAGACAGAACATGACATTTAACCGTTGGGAAAGCAACAGGTGGGTGTTTCTACTTTCCCTCTCCAGTTCCTCCTTTCTTTCTCTGTCTGGTACCCAACCTCATCCTTTGTTCATTGTCCCTTCTCTCCTCTACTCTCTTTCTCCTCTCTATTCTTGTCCAGCACTCTGGTTACTAGGCTATATTGCAGATTGATGCCTGGGCAGCACCTGACTCCCTGGCACTTGAAGTTAGGGCAATTCTCCCTCTATGATGATTAGCCAGTGGTACTGCACTTGGCCTTGAAACTTGGCCTGCTGGCTCCCTGATCACACAGCATAGAGGCAAGGACCCTTATTTGTTTATTGGCTACTGTTTGGATGTACATCCTTGCACCTCTCCCCAGTGGAATTGTAAGATTTGCCCCAAAGGCTAGGTTGGGTAAGTTTTGAGACCAAATGGAGGTTAGCTTGTATCTTGTGGTGGGTAACAAACTTTTTCCTCGGATTTGGCACAAGGGTGGATAGAGACAGAGGAAGCTTATTGTATTTTACTTTGCTTTGTGGAAATCATCCTGCCCTTGTTTGACCACAGTTCTGATCAAGTCCTGGGTGGGTGTTGGGATAAAATAGAGATTTCTCAGAATCCTTGAATAGGGTGTCTTGTAAGCAGAGGAAGGAACAGTGGTGACCCGTTGTGTTGGGATTATAGGTTGAGAAAGAAAATCCAGAGCCTGGGTGCATCTCAGTCTGAGAGGGCTCCTGGTATTTGCAGACCTTCCTTACCCCAGAGATTCCTGCTGCTCCTTGACTGCCGGGGCCCAGAGTTGTTGCTCTGGCTCCAAAGCCACATTCTTTCTGTGTTCTGAATCCGCTGAGGTTTGCCGCGAGCTGGGCTTCTGGAGAAAGTTTGTGGGCGTAGACCACAGCCCAAGCTGCACATCCTCCCACTCTCCGGAAAGGTGCTGGACAGGAATCCCCCTGCCCCTTTTTGCTTCTCTCCCAGCCCTATGGGGGATCCAAGGAGCCTCAAGCTGCCGCACACGAGCACTTTAGCTCAGAAAATACGCACCTGTTGGCCCTGGAAGACCAAGATTGAGACCTTTCGTGGCACGTCAGGTCTGAGGCAGGGTGTGAGATGCTGCTGTTTGAGACTCCACAGACCAAAGTCTGAACCTCAGGGACTTGGATCCAGCTGCAGGAACTACTGCTCAGTCTGAACCCCGTGCACTCGGGCTACAGGTGAGACTCCCCCATTTCTCTGTTCTTTTGACCCTTTCTAGGCTTCATCATCAGAGCACATTCTAGTATTTTTGCCTTCCTTTTCATCCCCTCCCCCGTGTACACCCCCTGGACTGGGCAGATGTTTCTCTCTCTTTCTTAAAGTCTCTAATTATACATGGATTTCATCCCTCTCCCCTTCATTTCGTATTCTGAAGGACTCTGGTCCCACAGCCTAGGGTTCCAGTAAGTCCCTAAAGGAATCATAGACCGACCCCCGGGGAACTGAGGCTTCACGGGAGGGCGGGGTCCATTGCCTCTCCACCATGGACAGCTCCCAGCAGCTTCCCGAGCCTGTGGCCAAATTAACCCTGGGTCTCAAGGAGAGCCCTATTGCTTTCATCTCTATTTCGGTGTGTTTGAGTGTCTGTGTGTATGTGCGTGCGCGGGCGTTGTGGGGTTGGGGTGGGGAGTGTAAGCGTGACTGAGGCTGCTAAAAGCAAGAGACTCTTGAGTGTCTCCGGACAGATGCAGCATAAATTCTTAAAGAAGTTTGGAACATTTATCTTGTGGAGGAAACTTCAGTAGTATGTGATCAAATTCAAGATCTGCTTGCATTCACTTGTCTTTATGTCAGGCTCTGGAGAAAACTTCTGAAAATAGAAGAACAGTGTGCTTTCCTGATCTGTCAGTATCCTAGACTGCTCTTTGTTTTTTGTTTATTTTTCCCCCAAGTTCTAGTACAAATTCTAGGTTAGCAATCAGTATTACCTCTCTGAAGAGGGAGGGAAAAGTGTCAGAAGAATGAAATAATAGCTTGGCCAAGAATGGAGAGAGAGTTTAAAAATTGAAAAGGTATCCAATGTAGAAACATTGCTTTCAAAAATAGGAAAAAGGTTTAGTTTTTTCTATCTTTTAGATGTTTACACATTTTACTTGTGCCTTTATTTAACACCAAAGTATTAAGAATTTTTAAAGACATCAATGTGCTTGACCACCAATTTAGACTTTAAAAAGATGTTATAGGAGATGGATATAAAATGTATGTGTCTACAGAAAAAGATATGATACTTATAATGGTTTAAGTCAAAATAAAATGTTTAAAGTGTAAGAGAAGTACCCTATCTTATTTAATCTTTATATTTCTCTTAGTGAACTGCAAGCAAAGTACACTGTAGGTGCTTGAAAAATGTTTGTTTAGTGACAAATGAATTAATTTATATATCCAAATAAACTATTAAGGAGTATCACAGATAGTTTTCGGGCAACCAACCTAATGGCTTGAAAAGAAAAGTTCTAGGGGCAGCTAGGTGGTGCAGTGGATAGAGTGCTGCCCTGGAGACAGGAGGACCTGACACAAAACACTCACTAGCTGGCTGTGTGACTCTGGGCAAGTCACTTAACCCCAATTGCCTCATTAAAAAAAAAAGAAAATAAAAGTTCTAAAGTCATCCTTAACTTTAGTGGATATCCTCAAAACGGGATAGTCACAATCAGTCCTAATTATCTATGTACTATGCAATGAGCTGAAGATTTTAATCTTCTTCTTTGCCCTGAATATGAAAGCAATCAAGTTCTTTTTTTAATTGTAAAGGACTCTCCTCTCTCCCCCTCCATATGTGTATATATCTTTCTATATATATGTGCACATACTTGTATACATACACACATACATATTTGAACTATTAGTAAGTGAAATTTTATGGTATACAAATAATTTTAAATATCTCTACTTGTGCAGAAGGAAGCACACAGCTAGGTTAAATAAACAGAGCAAACAAACAAAAACCCTAAAACCCCAAATTCCTATTTAGATGCAGTGTGGTATAGTGGATAGAGAACTACCCTTGAGGTTAGAAAGAAATGGGTTCAAGACCTACCTCTGACACATATTAGCCATATGGGCAAAGGCAAGTCACTTAAGTTCTCAGTGGCCCAGGGAACTCTCTTAAGATGTTAAATTACAGACAAATTGTTGACCTGCACCAGAGAAAGCATTTTTTTCCCCACTGAGTTTCCTACATGGATGAAGTCCCAGATCTGGATCCCCAAAACAAATCCCAAACTCATGATCATTGGCTGGTGCTTATTAGCTATCTACATATAGAACTACAGAACTGAGGCCTGGAAAGAGGGAGTGAGTTTTTCCAGGTCACTTGAGCCAAGTTTGGACAAGTTATTGGTAGTGTTGGGACTAGAATACGCATCTCTTTGATCCTGTCCCACCTATTTTCAGTACACCACACTGCCTTCTAGTGGATGGAATAACATGCACATGTGTACCCATACACAACTCAAATAAGCTGTTTTGGTTTTTTTTAACCTCTTGGGGTCTAATTTTAAATTAGCTGAGCATTCATTCTGAATCATAGAGAATTGTATCTCTACTAATATAATAATTGTGTTTGACTGGCAGGCCACTTTATCTTCATATTGGAAAAATTACTGATGGAATTAGCATGTAAGCAGATGTACTTCTTACCAGAAATATACATAATCAGGGATAAATGGAAGAATTTTGTCATGGACAAAACCAGTGCCAGGTTTTCTCCACATGAAGCATTTGGACAACAGATTAAAGTAAGTATTTTATTATTCACATAGCTTAATGTATTCAGCAAAAAAGAACTTTAATTTTCTTTTTCAGGAGAATTTTATGACTTTTACTGGACCTAATTCTCCCCTTGGTGGGTGGAATTTTCTTTCCCTCTTCTGCTCCTATAGCAGTTTCTGCCTCTTTTATGTACCTATATTAATTTCATATCATAATTATTTGTGTATGTCTTATCTCACTAAGCTGTAAGCTCTCATGGGAAGGGATATTTTCGTCTTTATCTTTGCACTGCACTCTCCCCAGCACCCAGGACAGTGCTTTGTATAAAGCAGCAACTTTCTAAAAGATGATAGTTGAATTCCCAGGTTATGGTAGAAATAGGAGTTTCCCTCTTCCTTATTCCTGGCTTTCAGTCATTAGTTCAGTCTAGTACCTGGGGCAGGGAAGAAATTAACTCCTGGAAGTTAACTCCAGTTAACTCCTAGAATGGTGCATTATTGCAGAAAGTGGCTCTCAAAAGGTATGACACTCATGCTGTCTTTAGTTTGTTTTACCTAAGATGAACACCTTGTTTTTAAGCTTTTAATAAAAAAATGGCTACATCTCATTTGTGAATATATGGTACTATGAATATAAGGTACAATGCATGGCAAGAAGTTTGAGGAACCAATGTACAAATTGACATCTTTCTCATAGAACATTTTTTTTTGAGACCAGTGTTTCTCATTTTATTTCCAGGCTTTTCCTATTTTCCCCTGTTTATTTTAATGGATTCTAAGGAATTTTAACATAGTTCATCTAGCAGGCAGGAAGTTTAAAAAAAAAAACATGGTTCAGGAGATTCTGAGATGTTACCCAGTGAATTTCAGCTTGTCTAGAAATGTGGTGAAAAGGAAGGATATGAACCCCTAAGTTGTTTTGACAACCTACTAATTGACTATTTCATTTCTTCATGTGTTGTGATTCATGGCCTTCTGGAAGGAGAAATATTTAAATGTAGTTAATTCTGGACTATTTGTATGAATAGAAGAGAGAATTAGCATGGCTGGTAGAAGAGGGTGTTTAGTTATGTACACTGTTTCTTTCCTGCCATAGTCCTAAAATAAGAGATCAAACAGCAAGAAAAGAATTTAACAGAGGAATCTAGGATGAGAGCAAATCCATGGGTGGAATTAGTGAATTCAGATACTTTCTTCTTCCTCTTTTGATACTAAATAACCAACTTTATTTATTTTACTATTTTATTATCTTTTTAAACTATTATTTACTAAATAACCACCTTTATTTAACCAACAGGCAGCATAATCTGTTTGATTGACAAAGTATTTGTTTTTGTATAATAGGAGCAAAGAGAGGAGTTTAATTATACTCTTAATAGCTGAAAAAATACATGCAATTGTATTAGGATCTTAAAATAAGAAACTAAAAAAATAGACTAACTTTTTGCTATTTTCAAGGTAAAAAGCTGTGTTAAAATGCTGACCTTGTTGAATTATGATGAAAAGCTCAGTCTATCATCTGAATTATTTTTAAACACAATTCCAGATTTGTTTAAAACATCAGGATAATGCATTATATTGGATTGTCATCTGCCTTTTTGGTGTTATCTCAGACACAGCCTTTGTACATTGAAGTGGAAGGGCAATCTCTTCTGTTTCTTATATCTGTTTTCTTGGTGATAACTATGCCATTCTTTAGAAAGAATTAATGTCTCTACTGCTGTGTATCTAATGTTACTGAAAGTAAATCTGTTTAGAGACTGTTCAAGGCAGATCATTTTAAGAAGGATTGTTGGTCTTCAGCTCAGTGTTCTCCTTTTGCTTCTTTTTTCTCTTTAGTCATGACCATGATCTTTTGGATTTTCCCCCTGTAACCTGGAGCCCAGATGCAGCAGTGTGATGATAAATGTTTAACAACTGGCTCTCCAATAGGACACACTTTTAAGTTTAATATTATTGTTAAAGTTTTCTTGGGGCAGCTAGGTAGCACAGTGGATAGAGTGCTGGGCCTGGAGTCAGGAAGACCTAAGTTCAAATCTAGCCTCAGACATTTACTAGCTGTGTGACCCTGGGCAAGTCACTTCAGCCTGTTTGCCTCAGTTTCCTCATCTGTAAAATAAACTGGAGAAGGAAATGGCAAACCACTCCAGTATCATTGCCAAGAAAACCCCAAATGTGGTCATGAAGAATCAGACATGACTGAAATGACTGAAGAACATCATCATTATAGATAATCAACAAAACAATAAATCAAGTCCTGAATTGGAACACTTGCTAACTTCTGAGATATAAATTTTCACAGTGAAAATTTTACAAATGGCTGTCTGAGTCTATACTGCCTAGCTCCAAGATATCCCACCTGAGTGGCTGTCCTTCTCCTGCCCTTATGCCTTAGGAATGGCACCAACAGAAAAAATAAATTGCAATATATTATCTCCAAAGGAAGTTAATTTGGTTATACACAATAGAGATTAAGTGTGTTCTAGGTTTTTAGCTGACTCTCAAAATTGAAGCTATAGGGGCAAACCAGGATAGTAATCGTCACTGTCAATGTCAAATAGTTTTTAGATTTTGAATGAACATTAATCCACATAATAATTTGCATAGTAATAAGACTAACTCCCTCTGTAAGAGGATGTGCTGAGTTGATCCTATGGGATTTGAACCTGTGATATTATGGGACTTTAGGATACTTCCTAATTATTCAATAGAATAGCCTTTTCTCAGCACTCTTTGTCTTCTTTCTGTAGCATCTGACAGTGTTCAATACCACCTCCTGACTAAAATTTTCTCCTCCTTTATCTGTATTTTGTTATATGAATCTGGTTCTTCTCTTACCTCTCTGACTACTGCTCTATCTCTTTTGCTGGTGCCTTTTAAAATTCTCTTTTAAAAATGTAGGCTTTCCCTCAAAGTTCTGTACTTGACTAGCTTTTCTCTCTACCCTTGGGAAGTCATCCAATTCTACAACTTCAACTATCACCTCTATGTCTATGACTTTAAAATCTTGATTTTTAGCTGGGAGCTTCTGACCCTAATCTGAATATTCCCTTGGCACCTCAAGCTCAGAGAGTCTAAAACTAATGACAGAATCTTAGAACTCATGCTTCCTCATTCCAACCTAATCTTCAATCTCAGAGCCATCCTTCTCTTTCATCTTCTACATCTTGTCAATTTCCAGTACTGTGAATTCTACGTTTTCAATTTCTTCTTACATCCACATCCACCTTTACCCCTACTTTGTATTCTTATTGTCTATTTAGGCCTGTTCGTTGCCCTTTGCTTAGACCCTGAGTAGGCAAACTATGGCCAGTGGGCTTAATCTTGCCCACTGCCTGTTTTTGTATGTCCTAGATCTATGAATAGTTTTTACATTTTAAAAATACAATAAAAATTTATTTAAAAATATAAAAACATTCTTAGCTTCTAGCAGTACAAAAACAGGCTGTTGGTGAGATATGGCCGACCACTGGCGTAGACTATTGAAACAACATTCATACTAATCTCTTTCCCTCTGGTCTCCATTCCTCTTTCCAATTCCTCCTATACATTGCTGTCAGATTAAGCTTCCTAATGCATTGCATCATTTCACACCCACACTCGAATACCTTTATAGTCTACACATCTCAACTACCTATTGGAGTCAAACTGAATGTCCTGTAGCTATCTCAAACTCAACATGTCTAAAGCAGAACTCACTATCTTTTCCCCCAAACCCACCCTTTTTTCAAGCTGTCTTATTTCTTTTGAGGCCACCATCATCCTTCCAGTCATCCAACTTTGCAACTGAAGCAGCATCTTTGTCTCCTTCCTTTCCCTCTTCTCACATTTCTTATCAGTTGCCAAATCTTGACCATTCTTCATTCACAATATCTCAAGTTTGATCCCTTCTTTCTATTCACATAGCCACCACTGCAATTTGGGCTTTTATCACCTCTTGCCTAAACTATTCTAAAAGTCTTTTATTTGGTCTTCTTTACTTTAGATTCTCATCTCTCCAATTTTTCTCCACACCTTTGCCACAGTGATTTTCCTGAAGTGCAGATTTGACTCTTCCTTTCCTCTATTTAATAAACTTCAGAGGCTCCCTATTACTTACTATGTACCAGTCACTGTCTTAAATGCTGGTCAACCTTAGGTGCTCCCAGGGAGTATCTCAGCTGCTCTCATCGACTTGGTCACTTTCCCCACTACATTTCCCTAAGCAAACTAAAGGGAGCTAGGCATCATATAAAACCATCTGTAAGCATTGCTGTCTTCCACATGCACAGAGAATCAACAGCTGACTTATCAGAGATAATAGAGTCTGCATCTAAAACCTGTCATGTCATTTAAAAGAGATTGGTAGCAGGTGTCTTCTTAGGAGCTCTTAGTTTTTCAGAGGGCAGTCCACTGGCCCACAAAAGGGCAATAAGTCTTCAAATACATATTCGTGTCTTGCTTAGTTCTCTCCCCTCTTCCCTATCCCTAGCTCCAGGGTGGAGAGGCTCTCTTTTCGCATTCTATCCTCAAGTTCTGTTTGAAGCAAGGAAAGAATTGGTTTTCTTGAGATGGTCATAGCATTTCCTTGGGTGAGTCTTTGAGCAAGACATGGTGGGAAGTTGTGGGAAATGCTGCTTCAGTTTTATAGATGTTAGTGCTTTCGGTGGGTTTACATGTCTCTAATCTCTAGTTTATTAACTGGACAGTCTGGGTCTTTCCACTAGGAAATTTCTGATATCTTTTCTGACAAACTGTGAAACTAGTTTTCTTTTTATGTCTTATAGGAGTTATCTCCTTTTGCAATTCAACAGCAAAATAGCAAACAAAAAAATGTTAAATGTCTATTATGATCAGAGCACTGTGCTAATGTGTTGGAGGTGGGGTGGGGTGGGAATAAATGGTACCAGTTTATGTTGATGTAGTACTCAAGGTTTGAAAAATGCAGCATTATCACATTTGATCCTCATAAAAAGCCTGGATGGGTAGGGATTCAGTAAGTGGAGAAAGAGAATGGATAGAATTCCAAATGTAGAGGACAGCATGAACATTCATGGGGACAGGAAAGCATGAGTTGTTTCCTCATTTGTCAAAATAGGTGATTGTATTACATTGTTTCTAGTTTCCCTTCCCACTAAATAAATCCATGTGTATAGCACTAGAAGAGAGTATGTAGTTCAAGTTAAGCCTGAAAAGAAAAGTTATAGAGAGCCTTGTGGAAATTGAACATTATTTATTAGGGGACAGGGAGTTTTGGGTAGAGAAGGGACATGACCAGACTTATGCATAAGGAATATTATTCTGGCAGCAATGTCAAGGATGGACTTAAAGAGGAAGAGAAGTGAGGCAAGAATATTGGCCAGAGACTAAAGTACTTTTTAAATTACTAAGTGACTACTGTATACAAGATACCCTGCTAGATACACTGGGCAAGACACAAACTTTAGGTAAACCATCTTTTTAGCATTGTCATTTTTAACTCCATCCTCAGCAGGTTGAGGACCAGAATCCTTTCTTTACTCCTTCCCAAAGATATCAGTTTTTCCCTAGGCCTCAGTGACCTGCCATGATTTGTATTTGAAGGAAATAAGAGGAAGGAAAGTAGCCCTTGATCTCTCTCCTTTTGCCCCAAGGGAGTTTGACTATAAAAAACAAAAACTAGCCCCTCAAAGGTCTTTCTTCTTTTCCCTTTGGTAGTGGAATGAAGGCTGTTATTGCAAACACTTGGCCTTGTCAATGTTGTTAGCTTCTTACCACTGAACTTTGGGGTGACGGGATGACAGGAGACTGTCACTAAGACAACTGTTGAGATGGGGTCTAGGGGATGACCAAAACCACCACTAACATAAAGTCAAATTGACAAGAAAAAAGTCTTGTAGAGGAATAGGATGGATAAATGAAACTCTTATGAAAATGAATGTATCTGTATTTAGATAAGATATTCTTATATATTAGATAAGAACTCACAGAGCCATAAAAAGTCTCTCTCTCTAACCAAAAGCTAGGATTATACCCATTGAGGAAACACTAGAGATTTTTCATACACACACACAAACATACACACATACATACATACATACATACTTACACACATGCATACATACATTCATATATATTTAAAGCAAGGATACTTTTCTTTCTCTAATATTATTTGATATAATACTAGAAGTGCTAGTATTAGCAATAAGGCAGGAGAAACAATGTAAAGGCATAAAGATGGCAATGAGGAGATGAAACAATCCCTACTTGCTGATGAGATGGCCTATTCAGAAAATTCTAGAGAATTCCCAAAGAAACTAATTAAAATGCTAAATGGCCTCAGCAAAGCAGCAGGTTATAAAATGAACTCACAAAAATCAACAGTATTTCTATATAGCAGTTTCAAAACCAAGAAGGGAATAATAGAAAGTTGAAGTCCCATTTAAAATAACTTTAAAATGTATAAAATGTGTGGGAGTCAGTCCACCAAAACACTGTATAAATATGATTATGAAATGGTTCTTAAAGAAATAAAGAAAAATTTAAATATTTGGAGGACACTGGTAACTGTAAGTGGCATAAAATAAAAGATATAAATAAAATTTATATAAAGATAATTTATGGTGATTTATACATGTCACTATCATGAAAGCTTATTTAGTTACAAAAATCTTAATTTTATTGCTGCATTTTATTTTTACATCACTCTTATTTACAAATATGTTACTCCAAAGTCATCTCTTTTAACAAAGATTTTTTAAGAGAAAAAGAAAAAAAAAGTCAGTGAAATCATACAACAACTATTAAAAACAAAAACTAGCCCCTCAAAGGTCTTTCTTCCTTTCCCTTTGACAGTTGAATGAAGGCTGTTGTTGCACCTACTTGGCCTTGTTGATGTTATTAGCTTCTTAGTTTGGGGTGACAAGATAACAAGAGACTGTCACTAGGACAACTGTTGAGATGGGGTCTAGGAGATGACAAAGTCAGGTGTGATAGCATATGTCATATCCTATACTCATTGTCCTCCATCTCTTTAAAGTGGAGAAGGAGATACATTTTCTTAATTCTTCTTCAAGGACCACCTTGGTCACTTTAATTATATAGTAGTATCAGTTATTGAGTCTTTCTGTTTATAATGCAGTTATTGTGAATTTTATTTTCCTGATTATACTTACTCAAGTTGACATTTTTCTCTATCTCTCTAAATTCTCCATATTCCTCATTCTTTATAATGATAGGCCATTACATTTACCTATCACAATTTGTTTAACCATTTCTCAATCAATGAGCATCATACTCATGTCTAGTTGTTTTTTTTTTTTTTTTGCTACCACAAAAAAGTGATGCTATAACTCTTTTGATGTACATGGGACTTTTGTAAGCCTAATTTGTTTTTTTAAATAACTTTTGTTGATATCTTTTGTTATATCATCTACATTTCTCAAGATATCTCTCCCCTTACTTCTCTCCATCCCAGAGAGAAATCCCTTATAACAAAGAATTTAAAAAGAGAGAGAGAGAGAAAAAAAACCTTCAGCAAAACTAACCAACACATTTTTAAAAAGGCCTAACAATATATGCAATGTTCCATACTCATAATTCTCCACATTGGCAAAGAATTGGGGAGAGGCGCATTCTTATATTTCTTCCTAGGGTTGAAGATTACAATTTCACAACATTGTTTGGATTTTGTTATTATTATTCTTTCCATTTATACTGTTGTAACAATTACAGTACTTATTTTTCTGGTTACTTGCTTACTTCACTTCACATTAGTTCATATGTCTTTCCGTGCTTCTCTGTGTTCTTTATACTCATTGTTTCTTTCAGCACAGTAAAACCACCTTTTGTTTAGCCATTCTCCAATCAAAAGGCATCTTCTTTGTTTACGATTCTTTGCCACTATGCAAAGTGCTGCTATAAATAGAATTGTATATCTAGGGTCCTTCTTTTTGTCATTAATCTTCTTGGGTTATGTATCTAGCAGTAGAATTTTTGGATCAAGGGTTATAGACATTTTTATCACTTTCTTTGCATAATTCTAAATTGTATTACAACAGAACCATAGCTCCATTAATAATTCATCAGTGTGCCCATCTTTACACAACCCCTCTAAACATTAGTTATGCACATTTTTAAATGTTAGCCATTTTTCTTGGTGTGAGGTGAAACTTAACAGCTATAATGTGCATTTCTCTTATTATTATTGACTTAGAACATTTTTTTCACATGATTAATAGTAGTTCTGCAATTCTTCTTTAGAGATCTTTTTAACATCCTTTAACCAATTTTCTATTGAGAATGAAAGCCTAATTCTCAGTCTATATCTAAACAGGCAGGAGCTAATTCAGTCACTGTGATTGTCAGCCATTGACTTGAACGAAACGTAAATAAGGCTGATTGTCTTTCATTTTTGTAGACCCCAGTTTTAGTCACATTGAATGATATACTCCACCTGCTGAAGGGACTGATATGATATTTTAGCCTAGTCTTCTTCCTACCACTTAAACCATCTGTGTGATACACAATCATCTCTTCTATTATTAAACATTTCCAGAGATGGGGAGTTCATGACCTTCCTCAGTAGCCTAGTCCTGTTTAATCATCCTTTATTTCAAGGAGTTCTCCTTTTTATTTAATAACCTGGAGCTCTGTTACTGCAATTTAAGACTATTTCTGTCTTAAGTGGAGATACACAATGCCTGGTCTGCACCCCCTAATAAACTTGTGGTGACCCTGCAAATATTGGAAGATAATTATTGCCACTCCCCCACTTTCTTTTAAGTAGACTAAATGGCCTCAATGCCTTTAAATTTCCAATATTCCCTGTTAAAATAAATATTCTGAGTGCCCAGACCAAGTTTCATGTAAGTGCAAAATCTTGGAGCAGACAGTAGTTTATCTTAGCCTGACAAAGATAGTTCAATGCAGTTTAGTCACTATTAAAATGATTCAGGGGGATTTCATTTAGCTTTAATTTCAGGCAGAGAGAATATGGATTTACCTTTTAAGAAATTTTACTTGGCTGTGAAGATCCATAACTTTTTTTTAACCTGGAAAACAAGGTCCAATTATTCTCCTTTAAGCTACTTCCCCAAATATTCCTGTGCTTCAGGAGATCAGGTTAACACAAATTAACGCACGCCATACTTGTGTATGTTGGGGGATAGAGAGGGTAATATAGCTCCCTTTCCCTATTCTCCCCTGCCTCCCTAGTCCTTTCAGGAATAACAGTATAGCATGTAGAATCGCTTCCCTCTTAGAAGTCCCAAAGTGTATGTAACACATCTGGTGTAGGATGAGAGCACAACTACTCTTCAGTCTACTCCCCAGGACCAGCATTGTCCTCTGGGGCAAGACCCCTAACTTCTCGGACCCTCAGTGTCCTCATTATCAGTGTAGCAGAATACGGAGTAATGACTGGAATGTCGGATTTGGAATAGCACCCATCTCACAGGGCTGTCTCATTTAGTAAATGTGAGAAGTATAGAAGAGACAGTATGTTGTGGTGGTTAGGGAAATGGACTTGGAATGACTGGGACCTCACCTTAGGTGCTTAGTAACTCTGTGATGCTGGGCAAATAAATCACTTTACCTCTTGGCCTCAATTTCCTCATCTGTAAAATGGAGATAATAATAGCACTTGCCTTATTGGATCATCTCAAGGAACAAATGAGACAATATATGAAAAGCAGTATGGTGTAATGGATAGGAATTGGAATTGGAGTTAGGAAGACTTTAAAAGTTTAAAAGTTGCTTGAAGTACTTACTGGCTGAGTGAGCCTGGAGAAGTCACTTCACCTTTGCCTCATTTTCCTCATCTGCAAAATGAGGGGTTTGGCTAGATGGCCTCTAAGGTCCCTTCCAGCTCTAAATCTATGATGTTATAGTAAATTACTTTGCAAACCTGAAAATATTCTATAAATGGGCACTAATATTACTATTATTATCTGCAAAATGGGGAAAATAATACTTGCACTGCCAACCTCATAGTAATATATGTGGAAAGTGTTTTGAAAACTGTAAAGTCTATTGTTAATATAATTGTAATCCTAATTATTACAACTGTTTCAAAAGAAGAAATAAGGAAAGGAGCAGAGGGAGAGTTTTCTTCTGTTCTTACTTGTTCATACAAGTGAATATCTTATTGTTGTCTCCCAGGTTCAAAATGAGGTGAATCCCTGGTACACCTGTTTCTTAGCACTAAAAAGTTTCCTTGTTGCTATGACCACAAAATTAGAGCTGAAAGGGATCTTTGATACTATCTAGTTCAGAAATTTTTAACCAGGGACTATAGTCCCAGGGGCCAAGGATAGACTTCAGAGAGTACATGAACTTGGATGGGAAAATATTACATCTTTATTTTAATATGATTGGTTTTCTTGTAATCCCATATATTTTATTTTTGAATTTGAAAACATTTTTGTGAGGAGTTCAAAGGCTTCATCTAATAACCAAAGGAGTCTTTGACACAGAAATGGTTAAGAGCTTCTGGGATGGATTCTAATCCAACTCCTTACATTTACAGAGGAGGAAATTGAGGCCCAGAGAGGCTAAGTTCAAGGTCATGAAAGGAATTTGAACCCAAGTCCTTTGACTCTAAGTCTAGAAATCTATCTACTATGCCACCTAATCATGGTCTGTTCTATTACATTCCTCTCTGGCTAAAACTTTAGATAGTCATATTTTCAGTCCACTCTGTAAAAGTGGTGCGGCCAATAAAAATCTTGTGACTCTGTCACCCAGTGTCTGAGACCACTATTAGTCCTTGTAGCCCATTGAGATTGAACTGTAGGACCTTTTAAAAGGGTTTAGTGAAGAATGTCGGGAATCCAGGAAAAAAGTCAGTTATACTGGAATACACACACCCACACCCACCCACCCACACACACGGTATATATATATATATCTGTACACTTAATATATACACATATATGTATAAGTGTGTATACATGCACATATATACTATATACACACACGAAATGTACATATATATGTATTATATATACACACCCACATACATACACTATATACATACACATGCACATATATACATACACACACGCATACACACATTAACTAGGGGTTGGGGTTTCCGTTCTCCATCTGGTATGGCTTCTAGTAGAGAAGCTGCCTTTTGTTTTTATTATAAGGTGGTTTTGAAAGAGGAAAGTAACAATGTCAAAAAAAAAGAAAAGGAAAGAAGGTGGAGTTTTCTTCAATTTTTTGAAGAGTTGCCTCTTGGAAGAGGGCTTAGGTGTCTTCATTGCAGATCACGAGGGAGAGAATAAAGACCTATAGGCAGAAGTTTTAGGGAACCATAACTTTTCTCTTTTCTCATGGCAAATTGGGAAAAAGAAGGAGTTCTGTGATGGTGTTATTACCCTCCACTGTAATCACACATGTGCAAAGGCCTTGAAAAAGTATTTTTTCACCTAATTGTCAGTTTTCCTGCCAGCTAGGATATCACCTGTTTTTGTTTTCTTCTATTTGAGAATCCCTAGTTTTACCTGTTTCTTGAAGAATAGCTTTACTGTGTATGATAAAAAAATAATAATACATACAGTTGTTCCCAATGCAACCATGTTAAATCAGTCTGCTCTTTGATATAGATTCTCTTCTTTTTGGAGAGGCCTTATTCCCATTCTATATACCATTGTTTAAAGATGTCATTCTATACTCTTTGAACAATATAAGGGATTTTTGAGGTTCATTTTGACCCTATTTCTGCTGGCTTAGAATCTACTTCCTGGAAAATATGAGCCCATTGAATACAAAAAACCTTTTAAATAATTGATGGCATTCAAAAATAGAATGGACTGCCTTGAGAACTCTCCATTTCCAGAGGTGTTCAAGCAGAGGTCGAATGATTGCCTGTCTGTAATATTGTAGAGGGGAATTCCTGCTCTGGGTGGAAGGTTGGATTAAATGATCTCAAAAAGTCATCTTCAACTTTAAATTTCCATGCTTAATTGTGCCATAAAGAAACAAATCCTGGTTCTATGACCTGGTCCTAGTATTACCCAGCCTAAACAAAGTTAGACCCCTAATTGTTGCAAATGATTGGAAAAATAATTACAATAAAATCTTTGGGGATCCCTCTTGGATTTGTAGCCAAAATTGTTTTAATAGACCTAATTAACACTGAACTGGGCTCCAGTTATGACAAAGGCCCTATTGTATCTCTTTCCTTAGGCAAGGAACCATGGGAGGCTCTAAGCCTCAATGGTACTTCAAACAATTCCTTTATTAGAGAGTTCCAAACTTGACCAAACCAGTGGCACAAATTGCTAGAATAAAGACTTTTTCTTGTTGGACAGAAAATGAGCATTATCTTCCCAATTTTTATAAAGGACAACAAACAGAACTTAGGTAACTATTGCCTAGTAAATCGAATGTAGCCTTGGGTATATATAGCAAACACTCTTTCATCAAATTTGAAGACAGAAGAAGGCCTTGTAATATCTTCCAGTCTTTTTCCAAGATGAGGAGAGTCCATAAAACAGTTTTGTTGTTCTAAGTCATATTCTTTAACATGGCACAGAACAAAAGTCTTATTCATACAAAGAAAGTGGTATTCTTCTCTTTGTCATTAATTTGTTTACAGAATGGCATCATGGTAGCGTGGAAAGAGAGTTGAACTTGACCTTGTAGTTAGAAGACCTGGACTGTAGGGAAAGGGGAAAGAGAATAAACACTTATATTAAACCTACTATGTGCCAGGCACTGTGCTATGCACTTTATGTATATTATTTCATTTGATAGCCTACTCTAGTTTAAGACAAGCCATATGACCAAAAGCTAGCAACTTCCCTTTTCTTTTTTATCTGTAAAATAGGCATAACAATACTCAAACTACTTACTTCATAGGGTTGCTGTGGGTAAAATACTTTGTAAACCTTAAAGTGAGGGCAGCTAGGTGCAGACTTATCTTCATGAGTTTAAATCCATCCTCAGACATGTAGTAGGTGTTTGACTGGTGACAAGTCACTTAACCTTGTTTGCCTCAGTTTTCTCATCTATAAAATGAGCTGGAGAAGGAAAAAGCAACCCATTCCAGTATCTTTGCCAAGAAAACCCCTCCAAAATGGAGTCATGAAGTGTCAGATATGACTGAAACAACTCAGTAACAACAAAACCTTAAATGAAGTTTATGAATGTTATAGGAATATATGAGCTATGAATGTTAGCTGCTAATATTACTCAGGCATTGTCAAATGGCTCAATATCAGACACTATATGGTTTTGTTTATGGGAATGACATTAAAGAAGATGTGTTACCCTAAAGAACATGGGAGCTTTCTATTTGACTTTCAGTGAAATTCTCCTCTCTATGTTGAGTTTCTCAAGAGCAGGGACTGTCTTACTTTTCCATTTGTAACCCCCTAGTGCTTAGCACAGTGCTTGGCACATAGAAAAAATGTAATAAACACTTTTTCATTTATTTATTCATTACAAAACTACTGATTCAGTTCCATTTAACAAAGATTTGTTAAATACCAACTCTATGTGTATGAGGCATGGTGCTTAGTGCTGGGGGTACAAAGAATAAGAGAAAAAGATACTTTGGCCTCAGATAGATTACATCTTCTATCCCATTGTGGAAATGGTTGGCATACTTTTATATCACTAAATGCTCCCCCTTGTTTGTATGTTTGGTTTAAATAAAGAGTCCTATTGGTATGCTATTTTTTGGAGGAATTCCCTTTCCAGCATCTTTGATAGGTAGCAAGTCAGCTTCTGCTCCAACCCTTTCACAAAGGAATACTGCACCATGACTTGGGATGATTGAGCTATGTCTGGGATCACTTTTGCCAATTGACCTTGATGAATGAAGTGAAGAGCCTCATAGTGAGTACTCATGTGTGCGGTGGTTATTTCCTGTGTCAAAATAGAGACTATATGCTAGCCTTCAGGGAAAGACTGTGAAGACAGTGAATTCTCACCAGCATGGAATGTGTGGGGGATGGGGATGAAGCCCTGATAATACCTTCTATTTCAGTGTTCTTTTGCTATGTGAGCTGAGGTACTTTTATGGCTATGAGCTCATGCATCTTCTACATTGTGGGGGAGTTGAGAAACAGGTGGCCTTGTAAAGATGGGGAACTAAGACATAGTGAGGTGTAAGTCACTGGTGAGGCTGAAAGAAAAAACCACGTCATCTAATTCATTATCTATCTATCTACTCACTATATCATCCTTGCAATGACTATTTTATTAGGAGTCGTGGGAGAATTTATAGGATTCAGGACTGGAAGGCCCCTTAGATATCATCTAGACCAAAGAAAGTCTCAGAACCTTAGGTCTCTGTCGAGATTTCAGATCTGTGAACTTGGATGGGAAAAATACATCATTAATTTCAGCCTAGTTAGTTTCCTTTGTTATCCTATATATTATATTTTATGCATTAAAGACATTATTCAGAGGAGTCCATAGGTTTCCCCAGACTGCCAATGGGGTATAGGATACAAAAAAGGTGAAGAAACCCCTGATCTAAATTAATCTTCTCAATGAGATGGGAAGTGATTCACCCAAGATAACACATCTAATAAATATCAGAGCCAAAACTTAAACACAGATTTTTCTGGCTCTAAGTCCAGTGATTTTTCTGCCTTACTTAGCTGCTGATATTACTCAGGCATTGTCAGTGCTTAAGAACAGCCTTACTACTTACTGTCAATATGTTAGATTAAACCTGTTTTCTTCCCAGATTTTCCTTTGAAACAAGGCATAGTTCTAAGTCCAAAGGGAAAATTGGTTCTTTGTAACAGGTACCCTCTATCCATCCATTTTCTTTCTTTCTTTTTTTCTTAGCAAGGCAATCAGGGTTAAGTGACTTGCCCAGGGTCACACAGATAGTAAGTGTCAAGTATCTGAGGCCAAATTTGAACTCAGGTCCTCCTGACTCCAGGGCCAGTGCTCTATCTGTTGCGCCACCTAACTGCTCCTATCCATCCATTTTCTTGCTCTGCCCCAGTGTATCAAACTCAAATAGAAAGGGGGACTGCTAATCCATACATAAGGATCCCTATAGGTCACATATTGACATAGTTTTAAAATAATATCATGTATATTTTGTAGTAGTTTTATTTTACTAAATATTTCCCAATTCAATGTCAATCTAGTTCAAGTTGCCCTCAGGAGTGCTGGGAGGCCTGTGTTTGATGTCTCCATTGTACTCCACGAGTTACCCAAGAAAGATGATGTGGAGAATTTCACTGGGCTCACAGCCTAACCAGAGTTATCATTCAAAGCATTCAGCTGTAACCTATTCTTGGCATGTCTCAGCCACCATCTTTGAGGGCTATCTGCCAATACAATGCATGAGGAGAGAATTCCCCACTCTTAGGATAATAGGATTCTGAGCTATAAGGAACTTTAGAGATAATGTAATCATATCTTGCCATTTTACAAACAGGGAAAGTGAGGTCTAAAAGGGTTAACAGACTTGCCTAAGGCAACAGGTCATCTAAAAGAGGAGAATTAGATTAGGCTAGCCAGTTTTAAAAAATCGTACTTTTTAAACCTGATGTTGATGTTGGAGATATATGACAGGAACACATTTTAAAGCTAGCTGTGTGTCAGGGTCATTGAATGTCTGATCCTAGTTTTCCAGAGTTTTGGGATGAGGAAAACCTCAAACACAGTGGCTAAGCACTTTTCCTTTCCTTTTAAACTCGTGTTTATTTTTGGAGGAATTTAATCCATATGTTTTGGGTTTATTTCCATGTAACTCATCAAAATGTTATTTTGCAATAACACATCCTTTTAGGATTCCTTTTTTCTCATTATTGTTTTTAAATTTTGAGCCTTTTCTCCATCCTGTGATGTTATGAGCCATATACACCCTTACCCAGTTCCCCCTCCCACCACCACCACCAATACACCCATACATACATGTACACACACACACACACACACACACACACACACACACACACAGAGGCTTCACAAACTGATAATTTCCTTTTTTAGAGGTAAATAAATGTGAGCCTTTCAGGGTTAATTCTAGTTTGAAAGGGGAAAAAAACCCCATCTAAGACTTGAGTCAGTTCTGATTTGTTCACCCTTCTTGAGCCAAAGCTAACCTCAGAGATACGGCATGTGGCTTTTATTGACTTTAGCGGGAGCCGAAAGCATGCTTTGAGTTCCTCATTTAAACTGTAAATTTGCCTCTTTGGTTCAGGGAAGTTAGGGAGGACAGTTTAAGCTCAATCTCAGGCTCCACCACCACCAGCTTGCTGGATGACTTGCTTATTTTTTATTCTATTCTATTCCATTTATTTATTTTATTCTTTATTCTATTCTTTAGTTATTTTCTTTCTTTTTTTTTCTTTTTGTCAACAGTGGTAGTACTGGTATACACATAAAATACTTTGTAACTTCTACAAACTAGGCAGAAACTCTGATCTTTATTTTTGAGGCTTCCTAGGCTTCTCAGTGATGTGCTCTTGGATGCTGATTGGATAAATTTTATTAAGGCTCTTACTGGTAACAAGAGAGAAAACTGGTATGCATTTTTAACTTCTTCAATTCTAGATTCAATGGGCAAAGGTTTCTTTTTTTTTTCAATCCTCATGAAAAATAGGCTCTGGGAAGACTCCATGAGGTCTGCTTGATGACAATAGGAATTTACATACCTACCTCGAGCTTGATGGTTAAAAAGTGTTTTTTCACATGTGATCTTCACAACAGTCATGTGAGGGAGGTGATGCAAGTGTTGTGTCCATTCTAGAGATGAGTAAAGTGTGGCTCAGAATGATCAAACAATTTACTCAAGGTCCCATAGCTAATTAGTGGCACAGCTTGGTTCAGAACCCAGATGTCTTAAAGCCCAGAACATTTCTCTTTCCACTATCCTTTGACCTCTAGAGGAAATGTCAATAGAATATTTAAAGAATAGTGTTACTTGTATGTGGCCAATAGTCAAATCAGGATATAGATTCAAGTAAGTGGAAATAATTTGCTGTCTGTATTTTTCTTCATAGCTTTGGGGAATCTTAAAGATTCATTTTATAATCAAATTAAGGGCCATGTATGTATATTTTCCAAGCAGTTGGGATGGAAATCAAATCATTTTAGGCTGTAAAATCATTGGTTTACAGGAAAGCTCCTACAGAGTGTTAACATATAAACATGTCTCAAGATTTCCTGAGGTTTACTTTTATGAACAACAATTTAGTTATGTTAAATTTGATTTTTTTAAAGGTCTGCAGGCAATTACTTTGACTGAGAGGCTATATTTAGCTGGGCAAAAGATGAAGCTTCTATTTAATCTGGCTTAATATCTAGTGGTTTGTTGGAATAGTTTTGCAATTTCCCCTCACCAAAATCACTGTGAACAGAGGAGAAAATAATGGTGATATTAGCTACCTTCCTGATAATGTGTGCCCAGTACTCAGGGTTACCTTTGGTTGCTATTACAGGAAAAGTTATCAAGAGAGAGGACTTTTATTTGTTCAAGTTTAGAAGATAAATTTCTTCTTACTTCTAAAAATTGTCATGATCATATATAATCAATTCTTATTTATTGACATGAATGAGCAGGAGAAATGGTGGGTGGGATTAATCCAAAATAACAAATAATACAAAAAACTTTTAGAATGACTTTTGCACTTCTCATGTTCTGGGAACTAACATTTCCCATAAAATATCATCCTCTGAAGACCTGCCCAAGTAGAATCAAGGAGGTGACTCCATCAATCACTCAGCAAGTATTTCTTAATTACCTATGAAATGCTAGGCAGGGGCACAAAAGCAACAATACCTGCCTTTAAAGAACTTACATTATACTCGGGAGACAATATGACCACATATAAGGAAATTCAAAATACATAGGAAATAATTTTGGGTGATGTGCACTAACAGCTTAGGGCATCAGGAAAGAAATTATAGAAGCTTAGAGCAGCATGTAGGAGCTCTCAATTGAATTACATTTTGAAGAAAGACAGGGATTGTAAGAGGCAGAGATGAGGCAGGAATGCATTTGAGACATGGGGGATTGCCTGGGGTAAAGTCATGGAGATGGGAGATGGATTTTTTTGTGTGTGGAATACTGGGACATAGAATATGTATCATAGGGGAATGGTGTGCCATAAATCTGGAAAGATTGGCTAGATCTGATTTTGAAGGCCTTTAGCTGTCAAACTGAGGAGTTTATATTTTATCTTAGAGTTAATGGAGTTTCAAGCAAGAAACTAACATAGACTGGTGCTTTAGGAATATCACTTTGGCAGTGTTTGGAGGATGGATTGAAGACAAGAGAGACTGGAGATAAGGGGACCAATTGGGAGGTTATTGTAGGAGTCTAGGTAAGATGTGATAAGGGACTGATAAGGGTGGGCAACTGAGTTGTAGAGGAAACAGGTTCAGAAGATGCAGTAGAGGTACACTTGGAAAATGGTTATGGTGAGGGGTAATAAGGAAGATAGAGTGATCACTGAACACCAAAAAATGAGATCAATGATCTTAGCAGAAGGGAAACAATTGGTTGTTTGTGTGAAAGTAATTTATGGATCTTCTATCACTGTGCAGTCAGATCCTTCTCTGATTAGAATGTCAAGATTCTTACCAAACTAGAAGAAAGGTGAAAGATGAGCTAATATTGCATGCAATTACAACAGCTCCAACTTAGCCAATTTAAACAATCTATTTACTCTGAAAAAAATGAGAAATGGATAAAATCAGTTGACTCTCATTATTGCCGTTTTAAAAGAAGTCTAACTGATGCAAAACAGTCACCACAATGATGAGGCCAAAGGAGACCAGAAACCAACTTGAGGAAATAAATACTTGATCTCTTTGCCAAATGGCGGAATGTAGCAGCCAAAGGCAACACTGGTTAGAGTACAAATTCACTTGTAAAATATTATGAAGAAGGATGATGGAAAATTATGAATAGTATTTCTCCCCAAATAGCAAAAAGCAGAAGAGAAAATAAACTTTCAAAAACATGGCATGAGTCATGAATTAAGCCAGAACATCACAAAAACATTTGTAGATGAAACTGGAAGAAAAACAACAAATAAACATGAAATGGAACAGATTTTTAAGTATCTTTTAATGGGGATTTATTCTCATCATTGATGACTTGTAATCACATTTGGATTCCATCACCCCAGTACTCAATGTGTTATATGAAGAAGTAGGAATGACTCTTGAGAAGATAAGGTCAGGAAGAGTTTATGGACCTGACACATATTTGAAGTCCATTCTGGAGATGACATAATCTCAGCAAACAATTTTAAAGAGCTCAAAGAGAGGAAAATTCCAAGAGAATGAAAAAGGCCACAGATGTTAATGTTGTCACAAAAAAGGATGACTGAGAAGGCATCCTCAAGTATTGACCCATATGGCAACTTTCTCGTCACTATAAAATATTTATGAAAATGTTCTATGCAAATATTGAGGGTATCTTTGATTTAAAGATGAGAAGGGAATAGACTGATGATTTTCTATAGCAAACTGACTTTCTAGAGTCATATAATTAACTGAGAAATGTAGAAAATACAAGATTCCTGTTTATACTTTTAAAAATTATTATTACAAAAAATCATTTGATTCAGTAAAGCAAAACATAGCATTAAAGACTGTGTTCCAACAAAGTGTCTCATATACATTCACTGAGATGACACAAAATCCATGGATAGACGCAACTACAAAGATAGTTTTGTGTAATGATCTTCTGATGGTCAAGTTCAAGAAAAGCATAAATCAAGGAGACAAATGCTTGCCAAAAGATATTTGCAAACATCATAGAAACATTTACAGAATCCTAATGAGTGATGCCTTCTCAATGGGGATGTTTTGTATATATTCCTTTTTGTAGATTATATTGCCCTGAGTGAAGCAAGCACTGAGTCTCAATAAAATTCACAGCAATTGTGATTGGCCTAGCAAGCGCCAAAGGAAAAGTCTAGTGGTAGAAGTGTGCCACCTAGATTATGCTGACAGTGAATTGGAAGTCCACTGAGTTAGTCTATTCACATATATATTTTGAATAGTTACTGCTGGGCCCAGAACTAAGGGACAGTAGGTTGGATTGCATTTGGGAAATTGTACAACAGTTTCACCATTTTCCCCCATACCAAAAAGCCCACCTTTCTAATACCCGAGTTCTTCCAGTGCTGTTATATAATAGCTGGTGTTTTTATAGTGTTTTGGGATTTATAAAGCATTGTAATATTGACAAATATTATAATTTAGGAATTGTACTTGACAAATGTTATTTCATTTAATCCTAACAACAATCCTGGGAGGGAAATGTTATTATTATTCCCATTTTATAGATGAGGAAACTGAGGCAGACAGGTTAAGTAACTTGTCCAGGGTTACACACCTAGTAAATGTCTGAGACAAGACTTGAACTTGGGTCTTTCTGATTCCAGATCCAGCACTCTATTCATGTGCCACTTAGGAACCTCCATATAATTATATGATAGTGTATGGCTGTGAATCATGGAATGTCAAGATCTTTGAAGGCTTAGAACTGTAGGCAGCCCAAGGGAAATAGAAAGACATGTGGTAGATATAAGTATGCTGTAGCACATTACCAATAATGACTTGGATACAAGAAGTGTTGTAAAAGGTGTCATCATAGATGTATATGATCAGAAAAGGAGATGGGCCAAGCATTGTCCAAGTGTTACAGTGGAATCCACAAAATGTTAAAAGACTTAAAGGAAGGCCTCCAGCCTTTGGGACAGATCCTCTGGAGAACTGATGGACAGACATGGATAAGAATTATGCAAGATGAGAAGATATAGATACTTTTTGATTTGCATTGTTGGAAGGAACACCTATGTTGATAAGATTACAGAGCCATTGAGGTATGGCAATAAACTCTCTTATCAGCCGTGTCCAAGGAATGGAATGTTTTATACTCAGAAATTCCTGTTAATGTGAGACGGTGTTATAAGTTAGCCTGAGAGGTGACTCTGGAATTCTGAAGGCTGTAGCAACTGAGCTCAAGCTGTGGCAGGTCCTTCTGAGTTGGAAAGCCTTGAAAGTACACACCTGGCAATGTGAGTTGTACTTGTTTGAGGACCAGTCTAGCTAAGGCAGAAGTTTGACTAGAGGGTGAAAGATACTTTTAACCTTAGCAGATTTTGAAGTCCCTCTATTAAGGCATCGATAGATGATGATCTTTGTTGGTGGAGAAGCTACCTGCCGTGAAAGCACAGATCTTTTAAAGTGTGGGTATAAATTATCACTGTACTGGGAGTCCCCAGGGAAAAAATAAGGGGTATCAGTGAGTTTACATAGCTTCCATTTATTTATTTATTTATTTTTAGGCAATTGGGGTTAAGTGACTTGCCCGGGGTTACACAGCTAGTAAGTGTCAAGTGTTTGGTCTGAGACTGGATTTGAACTCAGGTCCTCCTGACTTCAGGGCCGGGGCTCTATCCACTGAGCCACCTAGCTGCCCCATAGCTTCCATTTAAAAGTTTATGGAGAAGCTTAAAATATAAAAATAATCTAAATCTAGCAATCTAACATGTCATGACATAACATGAAAAAATGTCAATCTATTAAATACCATAATTGGCAAATGACACCTTTACCTGGCACTTTCACCTGATCCTTGATTATTATCCATTGATTACAAAACACCCTATCGCCCTCCAGTTCCCCTGAAAAATAAAATCTTCACTAATCCTTACCAATTACTCATTACTACTTACTCCAACCCTGATTTTCCTCGCTAAGCTTTTTTCAGTTTATTCTTAATTTGAGATTATATCTTAGAATTAAACCCCATCCCCACCCACAACAACTCATCCACAACTTTCTGGATGCTTTTGGCATTTCTCCTTTTCAACCATGGACAATTCATTTAGATTAGAATTATATAGCTGGAAGGGGACTTGAAATCCTTGTCAGATAAATGGGAAGCCTAGACAAGGTTAAATTATTTGCCTGAAGTCGCACAAGTAGTTAGTTTCAAGGCCAAGGTCAGAAGCTGGGTCTCTGGACTCGGGCTGGTGCTCATCTCTTACATTGTTAAGAAAAGGCTGTCTTTTTTGCCTTTCCAACAATGCTGACTAGCTCTTGCTTTCTCATACTTGGCTACTGAAGAAGGAAAGATGATAGAGTTGTAGAACTAGGCAGCATGGTGTTATGGAAAGAGCTAGGAGTTGGAGCCAGGGCTTCACTATTTGTGTGACTGACCAAATCACTTTGCTTCCCTGAGCCTTCATTTGGTCATCTTAATTCTAGAAAATTACACATGCTGTCTACCTCACAGGGCTGTCTTGAGCAAAGGGCTTTTGGGGCTGCAGAGCTCTTTATGAGCCCGATTTTCTGTTGTTGTCATGTCCAGGTCAGCGGTAAAAGCCCCCATGGCTGTTTTTACCCATTCAAAGGAAACTTTCTCTGATCGTCTCAAAGGCAGAAAGGAGCTTTCCCTTTTCCTGGTAGGATGTTGATTACTAGCTGCTGAAACTTTGTGATTAATCAAAATATAGTGCTCCCCTTAGCAACTATCTCTATCACAGACTCAAGTACAAACTTGTTTCCAATTCATCTTTGAGTTACAAAGGTAAATGCATAATTTTTTTTTTCGTAAAAGGACAATTTATTCTGGGAAAATAAAAAAAAATTAAGCAAGGGATTACTAACAATTAATATTTTTACCTGTAGGAGGAGGAGAGTTAGAAGAAGAGGGAGAATGAGTTTCTACTGGAATGTAGAAGGGGAAAGGAATGGGGGGAAAGGAGGAAGGGACAAGTCACAGGCAGTCATGGACATTGCTGCAGAAACAAGAAAATACACCTGGGGACCCTGGAAGTTTCTGCTGTATTGAAAAGTGTGGTTTCTAGGGGAAAGAAGCCATGCCACACTGAAGAGCTGGGCAGGAAAGGAGGGATACCAGTGCACAAGGCCTATGATGTCTACCACTGCCAGGGACAATGAAGGCTTTAGAGAAAGGGGGTTCCCCTGCTCCTCAAGGTGCTGTTGCCCTCTATAGTTTCTACTCTAGGGTAAAGCACTGGCTATAAGTCCAGTTAGATCTCTGCAGTTACACAGAATTTAACAACATTTTTGAACAGCGAGTTAGTGATTTCACCATAAGGTATCATCAATCTTCTTCCTGGGGAATGCTGTGATGATTGGTAGTGCTGTGCAAATGGTTCATACTGTAGCAAAATTCAATGCCACTCACTGTAAAGCCTCTGCGGATATCTTATCCTTGATCTAATTGAGAACTTGATAGTCTTCACTATAGTGAAGCTTGTGGTAGAACAGGAAGTAAGTGAGAAAGTGACCTGATTCTTCCGTAAATGTCCCTTTCTCCAAAACCTTTGATTTCTTGGAATGTGTGTGCTGTGGGTTTCTCTTATTTGTGTGACTCACAATCAGTGTATTTCTTGGGCTAATCTGCTTAACGGAAAAGGAACAAAGTTGAGCTAAGCCAGGACAGAAAATCCCAGAAAGCACAGTACTAGATGAGCCAGAGGAACTTTGAGCTTGTGCTGCTCTCGGCAAGCATAGATACCTATTTTTATGAAGAGACTACTGTTTGTGATTGTTCAATCTGAGATTATTTATATTCAATGCCAATATCAGTCAATTAACCCTATTTGTGAAGACCTTCTGTGTGGATAGTATTTATGATAGTTGCTATAGAGGATATAAAGAACGATGACATAGTTCATGCCTTCAAGTAACTTAATACATAGTAGGAAAGAGAAGACATATGTATATAAGAAGGTAATATTAGGTAATATACATCTGGAGGGATATTGTCTACGCTAGAATCATTAAGCACATTAACTCCTGCCAGTCCACTGGTAAGTACTATTTCGTGATCTGAAAGAGTTAATGTGGATTTACAAATTGCTTGCCACATCATTCCTTAGTCACTGGAGACAATTTAGATCAATATTTTACAGAGGCAAAACAGATGCAGTTCTCAAATCAAAACAGATGGTAGTAAGAAATGGAAGGACTACTTTAAACAGTTAGCTGTCTTGAAAGCATCTTTTAAGGTATGCTCATTTGGAAAACAAAATTCATGACTATATATATTTGAATAGGCAGAATAGTATTTCTTAACTCATTGCTTAGATCAGGAATCTATACCAAGTCAAGTCAAATGCGTTTATCGAGTGTTTTATGTGTGCCAGCCAGGCACTGTGTTAAGAAGTAGGGATGCAAAGAGAGGGGAGAACTCAGTCTGTGTTGTCACAGAATTCATTCTGATTGGAAAAATATGATGAAAATGGTCATCTTAGAGGGAAGGGAATGGGTGGGAATAAGGATGGAGGAGACTGGGAAAGGCCTCCTGTGGAAGGTAGGATTTGAGCTGAGTCTTGAAAGGAGGCCAGGGAAACCAGGAGGTGAAGAGAAGGGAGGGGAAGAACGAGAGTATTTCAGGCACGGTGGATAGCAAGTAAAAAGGCATGGAGACAGGAGATAGGAGTGGGATGTTTGAGGAACTGCAAGATGACCAGTAGAGCTGTGGCATAGATTTCTTGGAAGGAAGTAAAAGTACTGGAGAGGTAGAAAGGAGCCAAGTTTTGAGGAGTCATAAAGACTAAATAGAGGGTTTTATGTCTCAGGTTATTCACTTGTAAGTGGTTAGGCAGAGGAAAGTTGTCTGTCACTCTCAGATAAACCTATCACCCCCATAACCACACACCCCTCACCCATACAACAGGAAACTACCTAACCTTTCAATAAACCTGTGTGATCAGGGCACACTAAGAGAAAAACTCAACTCATCCTCTGGCTCCTAGCAGGAAAGTAAACTAATCAAAACGAGAGGGAGACAGCAGGGTAAAGTTTACCCTGATCACTTACAAACTTCTCTCTGTTTGAGGTTTTGATTTTATGGAGTAGAAGACTCATTAACTTCATCCTCACCTCCAACACTTCCCCCACCTCCATCCCATTGTTTTGCTTGTCATTTTACTAGTAAAGCTTCCTTTAATGCTCCAAAACTTTCTCCATTTTTAAGAGCATTATTTTTAAAATGTATTAACAGAGGGATAGGTTCTCTGAATTATCAGGGAATGTCTTGATTATCACTTGTACCTCAGCAGAGATTAGTTGACAGTTATCTGAGAGCAACAATGCAATATAGTTTATACATTGGAAGGGGGCAGAAGTAGGATGGATTGTGGGGGGAGGAAAACTAAGAAAAAGGAGTAGGAGGGCATGAGAAATAAACTTCATCTTCACAATCTTGCTCACTGCTGGCCCTGGAAATACTACTTAGAATCATGGGTATCTATGCTATGCTGCTGAATCCTAGTTTAGGTGATGCTTTCATTCATTCAGTAAACATTTGTTGACACTCACCCTGTGTGAAGTCCTGTGACAATGGATAAGAATAAGACATGATTGTTGCCATCACAGAACAATAATCTAGTCTTATTCTTAGAAGTGACATAATAACAACTTGCATCGATGTAGCACTTTTAAGGTTTGTGAAATTTTTTTTTTATATTCATTATATCACTGGAGTATTGCCAAAACACTTTGAGCTAGGGACTACAGGTATACCTCCATTTTACAGCTAAGGATGAGAGAGATTATGTTAGGAGCAGGATTTGAACCCATGTCTTTTTGACATTAGCTCCACACCTCTGTCCTTGATACCTCACTGTCCTTCTAAGTATGGGATTAAAGAGATCTTATCCAAATGCCTCATTTAATCAGAGACATTATGTTACGAAGAGCAAACATTGTCTCGTCAGGTACCATAAGAAAGTACTTGTTTTCAGCCCAGAATAATGCTGAACTGTTTCTTTGAAATCCTTCCATTCAACATTTGTTAGTAATATTCTTGTGGTTTTTTTCATATTCATAATGGCATTCTAGAACCATTTCAGAGATAGGTTGTAAACTTCAGAATTAAAAGTCACTTCGCATCTATAAACCTCACTTTCCTCATCTATAGAATGGAGGTAATAATGTCTGGAGCACTTACCTACAAGGTTGTTGTGAGACTCAAATGAACCAATGTAAAAATTATTATATAAATGGTGATGGCTGTTGTTATCCCATTCAGTTTTCCCATCACACTTGCATTTCATTAGCTAGAACTTTTTCCTGGCTTCCTCCCGCACCAGGAGGGTGCTGACCCAAACAAGCCCTTAGGTCCAAATCTTAATTGATGGTCTTGTTGCTTCTAAAAATAATGGCCATGGGGTGATGACTTTTTTTTTTTGTGCAGGCTTGGGCACCTTCCAGAAGCTTTTCTCAGTGTTTTGCATCATTCATATAAATTTGCTGGTTGACTATCTAACTTCGGCTGATTTTTTATAATGAAAATATTTCAGCTCTTCCTTTGTAGCTTTTAGGACAATGATATTGTACATAGCCTCATTATGTATAGCCCCATCTTACAGCTAAGGTTCACAGAGGTAAAGTGATTTATTTGCTCATTACACATCTAAATAAGTTTTAGAGGCAGGATTCGAACCCATGTCTTTTTGACTTTAGGTCCATACTCGTATCTGTTATGCCACATTGCCCCTCTAAAGAAGATAATGTAGAGATCCTTTAATTCAATTAAGTTCTGTATTTCTGAACCTGAGATAACAACTTTCTCATCTACTGGCGCTCTAGAACCATCCCAGAGATAGACTGAAATATGGTATAATGGAACCAACATTGAACTTGGAGGTGAAGACCTGACTCTCACACTAACTACTATCGGTGACCTTGGGTTAGTGTTAGTCACTTCCTCTCTCCAGGCCCCAGCATCCTTGTTTGTAAAATGAATCAGTTGGAATCAGTGATCCATAAGGTCCCTTACAGGTCTAAAACCTATGATTCCATAAAAATAGGCCTTGTTAATCAGCAGTTCTTTTATGGGAAAATGATGAGCAAGGGGAAAAACAATTTCGGTCCCCATGGTCCTCTGTACCAACAAAGACAATGTCCCACTATCAATATATTCAGACTTTTGAGGTACTTTAAAAAGAAAAATAAATAAAAACAAGAAGTCTAAACCCCCACGTCCTTTATTTTGAATGAGTTAATGACCTAACCTAATTACTGGTCTGGCAGAAAGATGAAATATGTTTCAGCGTTTAGGAATTCACAAATGTCACTGTGGCTATAATGCTTGCTGTGTCCTTTCTCCATCCTAAACCTTTTTTTTTTTAAGTTTTTTGTGTTTTTTTTTTTAACCAGAGCTGGTCTGACACATAGAAACATTTATATAATTGGGGTTGGATACCTCTGATTTCCCCTACTCTACTGCTCTAAAGAAGCAAGCATGAGGAGGGGAAAGATGAAACAAAAGGTTTGGATGGTACAAGGAAGAAACCACTGCTTCCTGAATGATTGCATTGCCTTGTTTGGCTGGCTTTAGGAAGAAGGGACAAGGAGATGTTTCTTCAACTAACATAAGCAGAAAAGCAAGATGTTGATCATTAAAATTAAGAGAGAACATGATCATGGCTCAGCCTTGGCTCTGAACATTTTGTAGAGAGAATTATGTTGGGTTTGTTTTGGGTATAATAATATTAATTTCCAAATGATTTCTAAAGGCCTTTATGCCTTGTTGGTGCCTCACCAGTATTAAGTTGTTGCTTCCAGATCTTGTTGGGAAGATACACTCCAAAGTGTATATTTCATTAAGAATGTCTGGCTAAAGAGAGGGGGACAGCATGGTGTGGAGAGGACATAGGAGTAGGAAGGAATCCAAAGACCTAGCACACTACCAGAAGCATACTACTGCTGTGGGAACTGGGCATCTTCTTTCTCAATGGGATTTTACCTTCTGTCTCTGGAGGTCTAGTGGTCATCATTTTTGCTTTAAGAGTTTTGCAAAGGCATTTAAAAATTATAGGGAAGCAAATTTTGGCTTACATAAAGAAAGGCTTACTAACTTTTTAGGTCCAGCATCAACATGGCAAGCATCAGAGTGCAGAGGGAGGGGCATCTGTCTGGCTAAGGATGGATTAACTGATGCAGGCTGGAAATGGAGCTAGTCAGACTGTGCCAATTAGCAGTGAGATTGAGACTATGAGTGGCTACTGTATTGCCAGCCTGGGCAAAATAAGGAGACCCAGTTTCAAAAAAAATTGACTTTAGAATCACTACAAATATCCACTATAGTAGGAAAGTACAGATTTTAGTTCAGAAAATGTCCTTGCTGAATTCTTTTTGTAACAAAGGTTGATTTGTTGCTAATGAGTGCTAATGAATTTAGAATACTCATTTGAAAAAATAAAGATGCGCAGAAGTTCATCTGTTTGAATCAAGCCAGTTGATTATTTCAAAAACTAAAAATCACATGATAGGTATCTCTTCATCTTTGGTTTGGATAAAACCAGAACTGGGTTCTCCCAGAAAACTGCTTACCCCTAGGTCTATGAGGAACCTCTTTTCTTTGTACCTAACCTAGGGAGAAGAGGCAGTAAGTAGCTTGCTATTCATGGAAACTCCGCTAGCCTCAACGACTTTGTAGATGGCATCTAATAATAATCGTAACAATTATTATGATCATAACTACTTAGAGTTCACAAAGCATTTTCCTGACCTCAGTCCTGTGAGGTAGGTAGTATAAACAATACTACCACTTTTACAGATGAGGAAACTGATTTGCCCAAAGCCACACAGCTAATAAATATTAGTAATGGGATTTTAATCTAGTAATCTGATTCTAAATCCAGTGTTCTTTCCATTACTCAAATGCTTATATTTGAAAGGCTCTTTATGTAGTCACTAAGTTCTTTACATATCTGATTATTGTTATTTTTTACCAATTTCTTTTTTGTTATTTTTTTCAGTTACATAATTTTCATTAACAGTTTAGGAGTTAAAATATCAGCACCATTCCATGATGAGTTTGAAAATTGTGATATGCAGATCACTGTTTTTTTTCTTAACAATCTTTTTTTTTTAAATTTTGAGTTCCAAATTCTTTCCCTGCCTCAAATCCCTCCATGGCCCATTGAGAAAGCAACAGAATAATACCCATTATACATGTGAAGTCACACATGCATTATGATCGCATTTGATCGTCACTGTTGCCTTGAAAAGTAGATAGTGTAAGGATTATTATCCCATTTTTAAGATGAGTTCAGAAAGGTTAAATGCCTTTCACAGGACTATTTATGATCATCTTTATGTTTCACATAGGCTATAAATTAATTTACATTAGATTGGAAGTCACACGTGGACTGATATAATTTGGGATTAACTACTATATAATCTCTTAGCACAATTCCACCCTACTCCCTCTCACACACTATTTTTTAAAAAATCTAAACCAGTAGTTTGTATAGGAAAATTCACAACACAGAAACTCCCCCCCCCCCCATTGATGTATTTGTCCAATTTGCCTGGGCCTCAAAGTCCCAGGTGTAGAGATTTTCCTGGGGGGCACTGAGAGATTAAATGACTTGCTCACGGTCACATAGCTAGTTATGTGTCTAGGGCAGGATTTGAACACAGACCTTCCTGATGCCAAGGCCATTTCTGACTGACTCACATTTTTCAGGTAGTATAGTTGTCAGGTATAGCCTTCCAGACAGATTGTTGAATGGTATGGCATTGAAATGAAAGGAAGTGTGCTAGAATGGCCTGCCATACCAGAAAATTACTCCCTATTTAAACATTCTTAGAAAATACAATGGCTTTTTTCCAGTTGTCAGTTCTTGGGTGTCAAACAGGTATTTTGACAATTTAAGGAACTAACGTTTTAATTCATCAGGCATCTATGAAGCTCATCCTGTGTGCAAGACTGTGAACTCAGGATACTTTTCATTTTGTGTCAGCTTTCTCTGGATTGAATCCAAATCAGTTGGTGCTACTTTTGGAGGTCTATTTGGTAGTGTCTCCTTATTTGCTGATGTTCTGGTCAGCCCTGGAGTACAGATTTATGAGTCACTTGAGTGCATTTCAATCTACAACCATCTAATTTTAATCTTGAATAATGACTTCAAGGAGATTTTTCTTAAGGAATCCCTCCTTCCCCTCAAGTGAATGACAGGGTCATTAAGTACTCTTGGTTGAATGTTAAGAGTTCTTTTATTGTTCTTGAGTGAATGATGAATGAAGGAACGAATGAATGAAAAATCATTAAGCTTACCCTGTATACAAATACAATTGAGCTAGTTGTTGTTGTTAGTGAGTAAGAATTGGCTCATTGTTTAGACTAACAAGCTTTCTGGTTGGATAAGCATTTTTTTTTAAATCTAGTCAAGTCTTTAATTAGAGCATGAAAGTAAATTACTAAATCTAACATTACAGCCTAAGAAAATACTGGTAGGTTCTGCTGACAAAGAGAGCTTGTATGTGGGAAAATATGTGTAACTTATCGTGAAGTTTCCCTTCTGAGATAATACCCTTTTCTTATCAGATTTGTGGAAATTTAGACTTTGGGAAGGGAAGGCCAAGGGAATAACTACCTGTCAATTTCCACTGTATTTTCCATGTTGAAATTTCTTCCAAAGATCCCCACATTAGGCTATGCCAGAGATCTAGCAGAGCTACAATTAGGAAGACTCTCCCTCCTCAGCTCCTATTACTGACCTCCCTGGCTTCTGTTAAGTCCCAACTAAAATCCCACCTTCTACAGGAAGTCTTCCCTAACCCCTTTTAATTCCAGTGCCTTTCTTCATTTAATTATTTCCTACTTGTCTTGTATATAGCTCACTCTGTATATGGTTGCATATAATCTTCCCCATTAGACTGTTAGTTCCTTAAGGGCAAGGCACTGTCTTTTGCCTTTTTTCTGTATCCCGGCACTGCACTTCGAACAGTTCCTGGCACATAGTAGACACTTAAAAAAAATGTTTATCAATTGATTAATTGATGGGACAGAATTTTCTCAGGGTGTCAACGCATCCAGGCCTGGTTCCTTCCACTCCTAGTTCTCTACTGGCCTATGCTGCGCTGTCCCGCTCACGTGGTTACAGCTGGCACTCACTCAGTTTGTCTTTACCCGTGGTTGAACTGCTGGTCATGATCTCCCCCATTTGAAAGAATTCCTAGTGTTGCCTATTACAAGAATATTTGGCTCAATGACAGTTATCAGGGTATGGCTTTTTCATTATGTCAGTAGTGTTGAGCACAAAGCAGTAGTTTGGAAGCAGTAGAGCAGGATTCCAACTTCCCCTTCTACTGCTAACATCTTCTATGACCTTTGGCAAGTCATTTAGCATTTCTCAGCGTTGGCATCCTTATTGTAAAATGAAAGGGGTAAGTCAGACGATCTTGGAGGCTCCCTCCAGCTCTGCATCTGTATTGTTATATGTTCATGAAATCCATCATGAAGAGAGATGAACACAGTGCCTGTAAATTCTGGTAGAAACAGTATATAAGGTGTAAGAGTTTTAATGACTTTAGGAAAAAAGGATAAGAAAAGAGGAGAAAGATCCAGTTATAAACCCTAAATATTTTACATTGTCACTGGTTTTTTTCCCATTACATGTGACCCACAGTTTATTTTTCTCTTCTGTGATTTCTTATTTGTTTAGAAATGGAAAGACATTGTCATCTTAGTGTTACATGGGCATGAACCAAGAGGCAAGTTGGTACCAATCCCAGTGGTTGCTCGAAGTAGTGACCCATTGATTCTTCCTTTGTTAGTGTATATGTATAAATGTGAGCTCATGGTGTTCACAAGTGAGAGGGGTGCCTTTCATTCAATTAGAGCTGAAGTCCAGGGGTGCAAGGGAATTGTTCTCCTTAGAACACCCACTTTTTCTTTTACAAACGAGCCTCCCTCTAAATTGAAACAAACTTAATGCAGAATTTAGAAGTGAAAGGGAGCTCAGATAGTCCACTGAATTACAGAACAAGAGATAAAAGAATAAAACTAAGATGTGATCTAATCTAAAATCACGTTAGCAGATCATAGTCAAATTCTATCATATGTTTTTAGGATTAAGAGCTAGAAGGGATCTTAGAAATCCTATAATTCAACCCTCACATTTTATAGATGAGGAAATTGAGGCCCAGAAAAGGTTAAGTGTTCTTTCAGCCATCTTTTGTTCCTTCACAAATTCTACTTATAAATTCCTGCCATTTCATAGACTCATTAAATTTTAGAGCTGCAGAAATGGACCTTACAGCTCATTCATTAAAACTAATACTAGTCATCAATGAGTGGACCATGCTCCATTTTTTCTAATAATTTTTTTTTTTGGTTTGGACTTAGGATTTTTGAAAGTGGTGAGGATTCTACTTCCGATTACCTGAATGACTCTTTGAGCGACCATCCAGATATCTTGTAGGCTCCTTTGGTAATCTGGATGCCTCAGTAGACTACAATGGAATGGAATAATATGCTATAGACAGCACCCAAAGGTAAGAATGTGCCCATTTACTCTTTTCTACTGATAAGCTTATCCTGACCACTCTTTCGCTTTTTCTTTTTCTCTTCCTTTTCCTTTTCTTGGAACACATTTCTACATGTTGAGCTCAAATCTGCTTCTTTGTCATTTCCACCCACTGGTCCTAGTTCTTCCCTCTGAAGCAAGATGGTACAAGTCCATCCCTTCTTCTTTCTGACATTTGTCTTCAAATACTTCACTGTTTCTCTTCAGAATCTCCCCATTCCCCCTCCCCTAAGTCAAACATACCCATTTCTTCAACTGTTCTCTGAGTGACATAGTTCTAATCACCATCTTGGTTACCTTATTCTAGATACTCTACAGTTTGTCAATGTCCCTCTTTAAATAGAATATTCAGAAATGAACACACATCTCTAAGCAGTCTCTTAGCAGCACAGAATACAATGGAAATATAAATTCCTCTGTCTTGACAATCTATTTCTATTAATGCAAGTGGAGAGCACATTAGCTTTTAAAGCAACCATATTGGACTGTTGGCTTATGTTGGTCATGTGGTCAATTAAAATTTCACCATCTTTTTAAAAAATTGTTGATGTTTTTTGTTTATACATTATCTTAATTTCCAATTGTAACTTACATTGCCCCTCACCTTTGTCACTGACAAGTCATATCTTGTAACAAAGATAAAAAATAAATAGGAAAAAATATATAGTTTGGCAAAACCAAGTATGTCTGACAGTGTTCCACACCTGTAGTTTCACACCATTATGAAGAAAAGAGGGCTTCTTCATCTTTTTCATAAGAATACTTTTCAGATTTCCACTATCCTATACTTGTACAATAAAAAAAACAAGCACCCAAATGCAATATTTTATGTTTATATCTATTTATTTGCCTCTATTGTGCTTTGAAAGAGCTTATCCTATCCCAGAAACCTTTTCAGTTTCTCTCATAATAACCTTATTTCTATTCTTTCTTATATTGAAGGCCACAAAAAGTTCTTTGATTTCAAGTTCATTTGTTTGAATTGCAAAGGACAAAGATGTGGTCCAGCTAGTATCTTTTCCCTTCACAATTTCTTGGCTTTGACCTAAAAACCATTGGTATTTGGTTGGGGTGAGTGAGGGTAGGGGAGGATTGGATGTGTGAGAGTCAGTCAAGTTTTTCACCATGACCCTAATTCTTTGCTGACTAAGAAGTGCCCCTTCCTCTATTTTTTCCCTTGGGTTCCAGCCAGAGTTTGAATACTGAATGAGCTAAGGCTGAGAAATTGGTATTCCTTCCTTTTATGTTTTAAGGGATTTTGTGAGGGAGGTTTTGAAGTTTCTTTTCAAAAAAATTAATTTTTTCAGTTAATAAAAATTAAAAATTTCTCCTTCTTATCTCCAGAGGTGGAAAAATTCCTTATTATAAATATACATAGTCAAGCAAAAAAAAAAAAGTCCTTCATTGGACATGTCAAAAAATATATGTCTCACTTTGCTTTTTGAATTCATCACCTTTCTAGGTATTATGCCTCATCCCTGGTCCTTTGGAATTATGGATGGTCATTGTATTGATCAGAATTATTCAATCTTTCAAAGTTTTATAAAAATATATTTATATTGTTGTTATTATATGCATTCTGTCCTTGTTCTGACTCTGAATCTGCTCATATAAATATTCACAGACTTCCTTGAAATAATTCCCGTCATCATTTCTTATTCAACAGGAGTATTCCATTACATTCTGATTCTGTAATTTGTTCAGCCATTCCAAAGGAACCATGTTAGTTTCAAGTTCTCACCTGATACAAAAAAGTTGCTATAAATATTCTAAACATGGGGCCTTATCCTTAAAAAAAATCTCTTTTGGGCATAGACCCAGCAGTGATATTGCTGGGTCAGGGTAGGCAAAGTTTAGAGACTTTTTGGTCATAGTTCCAAATGGTTTTCAAGAATTACTTCTTGAAGTTCCTTTTGAAAAGTCTATTGAACTTATAGTTGATGATATCCAGGCTTTCACCATGTAGTGCTGCCACAGCGAGGAAGTGTGGCCCTTTCCTGGGGCATGAAAGGCCAGAGAATCACAGTTGACATTTGCTAAATTTTGTTTCTAGGCAACTCTGTTTCGATCTGATACTGGACTTATATCAAAGCTGTAGCTCAGAAAAAGGAGAAGCGATAGGATAGTATGAAGAGAGAAAATATTAGCTCAGCCCTTTGTTTCATCAAAACTCTCTAAGGGGAAAAGTACCATCCTTAAACCATAAATAATGATTGAATCTTCCCTAAGGTTGTTTACAGATTCCAGTAGTCTCTAGTCTTATGTTTGTTGTTTTATTGAACTGAAAGTGACAGTTTACTTACAAAATCCAAGTTTGGATAGTTAGCTCTCCTAAGATCCAGGTGCTTTGTCCAGGTAGTCTGTCTTCTGAAACTGTTCTCATAACTCAAATGGAAATTAAATAGTGCCAGATAATAACACTTAAGGAAATTATTGTGCATTTCATTTGCACAGTGCATCTAGGATACCTGGAAATATATAACTAAGAATAATAATAATTAAAAACAACATTGAAGAGGTGGGTCTTCCTGTTACCTTAAGTGCATGAATTGGTTTTGAGCTGTATTCTAGATTTATGACAAAAGAATTTCACCCTTTTCATTTTTGATACTAGTAATTTGGCTTTCTCATTTTTTGAAAAAAGCAAACAAACCAACAAATTAACCAATGGTTTCTCTATTTTATTGTTTTTTCCCCCATAATACCAGTTCCTAATTTTATTTATTAGTTCAATTTTTTTTTACTTTCAATTTTTTAATCTCTCCTATGATTTTCTGGATTTCCATTTTGGTGCTTAATTGGGCATTTATTTATTTTCTTTTTTAGTTGCATGTCTAATTCATTGATCTCCTCTTTCCTTCTTTTATTGACGTATGCATATAAAGATTTAAAAACAAATTCCCCTAAGTACTGCTTTGGCCACGTCCCACAAATTTTGGAATGTTGTCTCATTTTCATTCTCTTTAGTGAGATTATTGATTGTTTCTATGATTTGTTCTTTGACTCACTCATTCTTTATGATTATGTAGTTCACAATTAGCTTTTAATCTATGCTTTCTTGACCCTTTATCAAATGTAATTTTTGTTGCATTGTGGTCTGAAAAAGGTGCATTTAATATTTTTGCTTTTCTGCATTTGGTTGTGAGGTTTTTGTTTCCTGATACATGGTCAATTTTCATGAAGGTGCTATGTACAGCTGAGAAAAAGGTATACTCCTTTCTAGTACCATTCAGTTTTCTCCAGAGAAAACTTTTTTTATTGAATATTTTATTAAATATTTTCATATTTAACTTTTCTAAGATTCTTTTCATCTCCTTGACTTCTTTCTTATTTATTTTGTGTTTAGATTTATCTAGTTCTGAGGAAAGGTGAGGTCTCCCACTAGTATAGTTTTACTTCCTATTTACTCCTATAATTCATTTAACTTTTCATTTAAGAATTTGGATGCTATGCCATTTGGTGCATATCTGTTTAATATTGATTTTACTTCATTGTCTATAGTTCTTTTTAACAAGATGTTGTTTCCCAGCTCATCCCTTTTAATTAGGTCTATTTTTGGTTTTGCTTTGTCTGAGTTCATGATTACTACCCCTGCCTTTTTTGTGTCAGCTGAGGCATAATAGAGTGTGCCCTAGCTCCTTATTTTAACTCTCTGTATATCTCTCTGTTTCAATATGTTTTATACAAACAGCATATTGTTGCAGTCTGGTTTCTAATCCATTTTGCTATTCATTTCCATTTTCATTGGGTGAGTTCATCCCATTTACATTCACAGTTATGATTATTAATACTGTGCATTTCCATCCATCCTATTTTCTTTTGTTTATCCTTCTCTCTCTCTCCCTCCCTCCCTCCCTCTCTCTCTCTCTCCCTATCCTGTCCCTCCTCTAAAGTCTGTTTTGCTTCTGATCACTGCCTCCTTTTATCTGCTCTCCATTTTATAACCACTACCCCCCTTTTTCTTATCCTCTTCCCCTCTTACTTCCCTGTTTGGTAAGATAATTTTCTATTACCAATTCAGTGTGTGTGTGTGTGTGTGTGTGTGTGTGTGTGTGTGTGTGTGTGTATTCCCTTTTTGAACCAATTTAGATGTGAGTGAGGTTCAAATATTGCCCACCCCCTCACCATTTCCCCCTCCATTGTCAAAACTCTTCCTTGTGTACCTCTTTTATGTGAAATGATTTTTCTCATTCCTCTCCCTTCCCCCTCCTCCCAAAGCATCCCTTTTTCTCGAACCATCCCAACATAATTGACTCACTTCCACACCTACTTTCTATGCAGAATGCTTGTAACTACTTTAGTAATGATAAAGTTCTTAGAAAATACACATATCATCTTCCCATATAGAAAGGTAAATAGTTTAACCTTGAGTCTCTTATGATTCCTCTTTCATATTTACTTTCTTATGCTTCTCTTGAGTCTTGTATTTGAAAGTCAAATTTTCTGTTTAGCTCTGGTCTTTTCATCAGGAATGCTTGAAAGTACTCTCTTTCATTAAATATTCATTTTTTCCCTTGAAAAATTATGCCCAGTTTTGCTAGTTGTGTTATTTTTGGTTGTAATCTCAGCTCTTTTGCTTTCCAGAATATCATATTCTAAGCTGTCTGCCCCTGGTAGCAGCTAATCATTTCTTTCTTGGTACTTGAAGTATTTTGTCTTTGGTCTGGGAGTGCTGGGATTTGGCTATATTATTCCTGGAAGTATTCATTTTGGAATCTCTTTAGGGAGTGATTGGTGGATTCTTTCTGTTTTTATTTTACCCTCTGATTTGGGGATATTTGGGCAGTTTTCTTTGATAATTTCTTGAAATATGATGTTTATGCTCTTTGTTTCATCATGGTTTATAGTTAATCCAATAATTCCAATTGTTTTTCCAATGAGATATTTCATATTTTCTTCTATTTAAAAAATTCTTTTGACTTTGTTTTATTATTTCTTGATGTCTCATGGAATCATTATCTTCCATTTACCCAATTCTAATTTTTAAGGAATTATTTTCTTCAGTGAGCTTTTGTAACTCCTTTTCTACTTTTGAAGGAATTATTTTCATCAGTGAATTTTTGTACCTCCTTTTTCATTTGGCCAATTCTGTTTCTATGGTGTTATTTTCTTCAGTATTTTTTGTGTCTGTGTGCCTCTTTTACCAAGCTGTGGTCTTTTCATAAATTTCTTCCTTTGCTTTCATTTCTTTGCCTACTTTTTCCTCTACCACTCTTATTTTATTTTGAAAATCATTCTTAGTTCTTCTAGAAATTCTTATTGGGCCTGTGCCCAATTCACATTTCTCTTTAAGGCTTTGCTTGTAGATAGTTTGACTTCTTTGTCTTCTTCTGAATTTGTGTCTTGATCATCCCTGCCACTATAGTAGATTTGTATGGTCAGGTTTCTTTTTCTTTTCTTTTTTCTTTTTTTTGTTCTGTGCTTATATTTCCATCCCATTTCTTGATTTGGAGCTTTATGTTAATGTTGGACTCTATTCCCAGTGTGGGTCAGAGGAGAGGCACTGTCTCAGGCTTCAGACTTTTTTACACAGCTGTTTTCAGAACTAGTTCAGGGGGGTTTGAAAGTTTTCAGTGTTTCCAAGGTGGTATAATCTGGAGAAATGTGTGGTCTGCGTTCTTGGTCTACACTCTGTTCCTTGATCAGGAAGGGCCCTGATCTCTTGGAATTGCAATGAATGTTGCTCCTCAGGCTCCCCTCCCTTGGAACCAAAAATGATACTGTTCCTCAAAGTCTCTGATTCCTTGAGGCCTGATGTAATACTGCCCCTCAAGGCTAAGAAACTTCTTGACTAAAAGTGCTTCTTTCCACCCTTGAACTATGACACAGAAATGGGTATGGAGAATGGAGTTGCCAAACAGCATTTGGTCCTGCCTCCAGTGCTTACACAGGTGTAATCTCTTTCTGACCAGTTGCCAGGTCCCCTTACCATCTCTGGCTTGAGAGCTCTGAAGTTGCTGTTGTTTCTGTCACCACCATCCAGTCCCTTCATTGGTGGGTGTTACATCCATGTGGGCTCCAGGCTAGTCTCCACCCCTGTGTCACAGATCTCTCTTCCTGACTTCTAAGTTGTCTCGAACTGGAAGGATGTCTCACTCTGACCTTTTGTTGGCCCTGCCTCTCCAGAATTTGATTTAAGGCATTATTTTAGCATTGTTTGGAGGGGAATATTGGGAGAGCTGAGGACTTCTCTATTCCTCCATCTTGGCTCCACTCCAGGAAGTCCAAGTATTTATTTTCAGTGATTGTTGTTATTATTGACTCATATCTTGTTCATGCCCTTGGGCATACATTATTATTTTTTGAATGCTCATGTTGTACAGAACTAGAATAGTTGTGACCCCTTCTCTGAATAAGCTTTATTTTGGACCATGGCCTTCTTGGAGTCCTTAAGTACAAACAAGAGCATGAGAATGGACAAACAGATTTGATACCTATCACCAGTAGTGTACTCCACCTCTGCTTCTGACCCTTGGCCTCCTTTCTCACTCACATCCCTATCTTTCACCAGCCTAGTTCTTAGTAAGAATAAGAAGCCATGGAGAATGACTTTGGGCTTTCTCTGTATTTATAAGAGCCATAGTGACTAGATGCAATATTCTTGGACATAACAGAAAAAGAGTAGGAACCCCTGGACATATCCTTAATGAGCCTCTTCTCATTTCTTGATTAGTATTCTCTGGTCAAATTCTTCCTCATATAATGAGCACAATTTATCCAACAAACATTATAAAGTACTTTCTCTGCAAAAGAAACTAAAATAAAATTCTTTACATTTAAGGGGCTTACAGGGTCTCCCGAACAGGGTTGGTGTCCAGAATATATTTTGTAAACCTTAAAGCACCATATGAATACATGATATTAGTATTACTAATTAGTATAATATTAGTAAAAATTAGTAAACTAATACCATTAAGCATCAATAATTATATTAAGTTATTATATTATTCATTACATAGTATCATGTTGTATAATTATACATCTATATAATATTATTAATAATTGTGAAAATGACCATAATGTAGATCACAAAAATTTGGAATAGAATAATGTGAATGTATGAGAGATTTCGAACAAAGTCCTGTGAAGATTTAGAGGTGACAGGATTCATCTTTGGCAGAGGGAACTGGAATAGAGGAATTAGAATCCAAACCAGCTTAGGAAGACAAATGATATTTCACCAAGTGTCAATGGTTGGTTGGGAATGGCAGTTGGGATATGGAAGGAGAGGAAGGACATTCCAAGCATTGAAGATGATTATGGACAATGCCATTAAAGTGGAAAAGGACAGAGCATGTGGAAGTTCTGTAACTGTGAGTGAGTTATGTAATTTTACTTGAGCAGAAAGTATGTGGGAGAGGTAGTTAGTGACAGATAAGGCTGGAAAGGTCAGGTGGTACCAGAGTAGAGGGCTGGGAATTCTAAACTAAGGAATGTGGACTTTATTCATTACTCAACCAGGAGTCGTTGAAGGTGCTTTGTTCCTGTAGTTGACAAATATAGATAAACAGCCCTAATATATATCTTATATCATACTTAGCATCAATTTTTAAAGTTCTCATTAGTAACTGTTGATAAAAACAAATATACAAATAAACCAAATGAAATGATAATGTGTAAAATCACAAAACCCATTATTTGATTTTTTTTATAAGATGTCTATATTATCTTTGATGAAATAACAGAAACCTCATTTTTGCCCTTACATTCTGTTTGGAAAACCCCACTTGCCTTGAGGTGAGAGACATAGCTTCCCATTTCTCTTACATAACTTCTTAACCAAGGAAGTATGATGCAATAGAAAAAGTATTGGATTTGCAATTGGGGAATCTAGGTTTGCTCTGCTCCTTACTGCCTGGATAGTCATGGGAAAGTCCTATTGTATCTGTAAGACTAGGTTTCCTCACCTGTCACCTGAGGAGGGTTGGAGTAGATAACCTTCCCTTTTAGCTCTAAAATACTCTGAAACCTAAGTATGGCCTGTGGCCTTGAGGCACCCACATTTGGCCTTCTAGGTCCTTGGGTGCGGCCTTTTGACTGAGTCTAAATTTTACAGAACAAATCCTTTTATTAAGGGGATTTGTTCTGTGTCGTTTGGATTCAGTCAAAGGGCGGTGCTTAAGGACCTAGAGGGCCACATGTGTCCTGGAGGCCGCAGGTTCCCCACCACTGGTCTATTGTCTTGTGATGGGCAATAATTATTGTTTTCCTCTCTTCTTTCCTAAGTGAGAATGAGGGGAACTATCCATATGGATCTGTCCCTTACCTGCATACTCCTTCACAGCCTTAAGTTTTCTGCCACAACCAGCCTGTCACCTTCTCTTGTCTATACTCTTTCTTCAGTTGACTAAGCAGTTGATCCAACATATACAAGAGGAGGATTGTTTTTTTTTTTTTCCTTTTCAAGGAGTGAATACTATCATAAATCTGATTCAACAAGCATTTGTTTAGCACCTGATTAGATCCAAGGCACTAGGTTAGGTACTTGGGATACAGAAACAGAATAAAAAACAGACCTTGCCTTCAAGGAACTAACATTCTATTAAAACCGCTGAGGATACCCCTTACGTAAAAATTAGTCATAGCAATAATACATATTTCTTAGGTAGAAAAATTATTTGGCATGTAAGTTTGAAAACTTAATAGAGAAGAAGATACAGGACAGGGTTTGTTCTGAGGGAAAAAATCAACTTTAAAGTAATATCTGCATTGTAACTGGGGCTAGGACTAGGCTAAGAATGATTGAACTTGTGGGACTGAGTTCTTTATCCCCAGTTCAATTCCAGCTAAACCTACAATGTTGCCTTCAGGTGATTAGCATAGGATTTATAACAGGGACGTTACAGATTATCTAGTCCAGTGGTGCCAAACTCAAATGGAAATTGTTCCCTGCTGCTCACATATTGACTTAGAAAATCGCAAATTAACATTATCTATTTTGTATCATATTTTTATTTAATTTGCTAAATAAATTTCCCAATTACATTTTCATCTGGTTCCCTCTCAGGACTTTTGCAGGCCACTGAGGGCCATGAGTTGAATACCTCTGATTCTAGTCCAACACTCTCATTTTGCAGATGAGGAAACTAAGGCTAAATAAGTTGTCAAAGACTACAACGTTAGTGAGAAGAGCAAGGATTCAAATGCAGGTCCTTTAATTCTAATTCTCATGGTAAAGAGTCCATACTCAACATCCTACAAGACCTTGAAGAGTCTAATGTGTTTGGTGTATCCTATCCTGTACCCTCATGCCTCTATTAGGCAGTAGCACAAACACAGGGAGTAATGCAGAGCTAAATCCTACTTAAGCCGTTTAAGACCGTTCTTTGCTCAAGGTAGCTCCAAAGGACTCGGGGAAAATCCCAGTATTAAGAACTGGTATTGTGTGTCTGTTGTAACCCACCTGTCAGTGGAGACATTAGATCTTTTTTTTTTTTTAAACAGATGGACTGGGTTCATTCTTGGGGCTTCTTTCTAATAATAATCTCATTGGTTTATGCTCCCATAAGGGGTTTCCATTGGGAACATCAGAATTTAGTTCACATTTTTCTCTAAAGGTGTTCTCGGCTCTCAGGCAACACTTAAGCTAACAAGACATCAAGTATAGGACAGGTCTTATTTTGTCTGACATAAAACTTAGAGTATTTCTAAAAAGTCAAGGCAATTGTTTCTTGTGGTGGACACCATCAATCTCTGCGACCTATATGTTCACTATAATTTATAATGTAACATTAGAAGTGAGGTTCCCCTTCCCTACTCCACTCATGTAATATTTACTAAAGTTTCAACAACTCTCCACTTGCTCCAGTGAGTTTCACTTTCTCTTAGGAATAAAAAAATTAAAAGGACTTAGAGAGTATCAGTGAAAAGATAGGTTCAGGCTATTCCTTCACATTGTGGTTCCTTGCTTTCTAATCTTTCTACCCTTTGGGGGCTGTACAAATTTTATACTCTATAGGCCTCTTTCCTATCTGAGTGAGGCAAGAATTTTGTATCTTCTCTCCCTTTCTCTTAGCTAAGGGTCTGTCTTCTTTTTTTTGTGTGTGTCTTGATTTGATAAGGTCTCCTTATCTCCTGAGGGGTCCCTATGAATATGCATTTCTAGGTTCTACTGTATATGTATATTTCTCAGTCTCCCTTTAAGTTTGTGTCTCTGACTCCCCATTGGTCAGTGGTTCTATCTGATGATGATTCTTTAATATATAAAGCTCCCAGGAGATTCCACATGGATGTGTTGGTCAGGCAACTGGGCTCATTCTGTGATATACATCCAATCTCCATGCTTCTCTTTCTTATGTCTCTGCATAAGTCTTTCATCTCTTTTAAAATATAAGCCCAAGGCAGAATTCAGGATCATGAATTAAACCATAGAAGATGTTAACCTATGGGTTTCGTAGGACTATGAAATTTGGGGGAAAGGGAAATTTGCACCTAGTAAAGGGCACCCACCCCATTTTAAGGAGACATAAGAGGAAAGAAAGAAGGGTTTACCATATTCCTTCTGGAGCATTTCTATGTGTGCTAGTAGCTATATTCTATCCCCAGCTAAATAAGATGTCATTCCTGCAAATTGTATCAAGGTGCCACTCTCCTTTGACTGTAGTATGCTACCCTGTATCAGCAAACACTGGATAAATGATATCCTCACTTTTAATTCCTGGAGTATTACCCTTCATCCTGCTCATTGACCTCATGGCACCTTGCTGCTACTTATGAATTCTTGATCTCCCTCATCCTCTGTTGAAAAATAGGTATTTTCAGGGACACTGAAAATCCTTTCTACGTTGCCTTTGTCACAGTCCATAAGTATTCTTCAAATCAGCAATTACTGATAAGGTTCCACACCTTTTGTTGTGTATCAGCTTTCCATGGGCATCATGGGTATCTATGATGGTAATTCATTTCCAATACATAGTTGTACAGTGTACCTTACTGGGCTTATACCTGCCTTGGCACTTGCAAGGTGCTCAAATTTGCTACTATCTATGAAGAAGTCCTAGGACCCCAAGAAGAAGACAGTGATCCTTAACACACACATACCCCCAAATCTAAATTGGTGGCTGAGATCTATAGGTCTAAGGTACTAGTTGTGGCCCTAGCTATGTGACCTTGGTAAAGTTATTTCCCTTCTCTGGGTCTCAACTTCGTCATCTATTAAAAGGGAAAATGGGACTGGATAACCTCTTAAGACGCCTTTTAGCCTAAAGGATCAGAGATGCCATATTCCCTAATAAAGTCAGTTTGTTTTTTATTGTAGGGAAGATTATTTGAGGAACATCAGAAAATAATGTTTTTTTCTGAGTAAAATTTATAAGATGAAGAAAATAGATCTGCATTCTTTGGGGATTGTGGAGCCTGAGGAGTTAAATGTAGATGTATAAACATGTAGAAACAGTTTCTTTATTTCTATTTATAATCTTCCCATCATGACTTGGTCAGATAGTGAAGCACTTTTTTCCACCATAGAAACTTTCCTTGGCTGAGTGGAGGGAGGAATAAACACTTCCCTGGGACGTGTCTGTTACCGATGCCCTCTTTCCAATAATCAAGATCGCATACATGCTTAAAAATTCAGAGTGTAAGATAATGAATGAGGAGAGGAAACAGTCTTCTAAAACAAAGCCTTTGCATTGGCATTTTGCATTGAAAAGTAAGTGCTGAGTTATGGGTATGGGATTACTATGGATTTCAGTTCCAAAGGCTATACATGCTTGATTGAATACCAAGGCATTTTCTCTGCTACAGACCAGAAGGTGGGGGATGGGGAGAGAAGTCTTCCACATTTTCTTATCTCTTACACTTCAGACAGTGTAATTCCTTCTCTTCTTCTTGGCACCACTAAATAGTGCTCTGTAGATCAGGCAAAATAGATTAGCTTGAACAGGAGAGATTTCCCAACAGGGAAGAACGTTCTAAGATACTGACACAGGTCAATGAGCAGAATTTTTTTTTCTTTTCCTGGAATACGATTTCTCTAAGAAGGCACTGAATACATACACAGTTAGAACAATAAGAGTTACTTGGTATTCATTTCTGGCTATTGGGTTGAATAGGATTCATTTAAAGATGACCATTAAACATAACATATACTCTGGGCCTGGAGTCAGTAATACTCTTCTTTCTGAGTTCAAATCCAACCTCAGATACTTACTAGCTGTGTGACCCTGGGCAAATCACTTCATCCTATTTGCCTTAGTTTCTTCATCTGTAAAATGAGCTGGAGAAAGAAGTGGCAAACCACTCCAATGTCTTTGCCAAGAAAACCCCAAATGGGATCACAAAGAGTTGGACACAACTGAAATATTACTGGATAACAAAAGTCACTTATTATGAATATGTCATAATATATCATAGAACTATCCAATGTGGAATGAGCCACTTTGTGAGGCATGAGTTCCCTATCAGTCGAAGTATTCATAATGTTAATAATATTAGTTTAACATAGTACTTAAAGGTTTACACATAATTTTATTTATGTTATCATAATTGATCCTTAAAATAATCTTTCCAATTAGATGCCAGACCCTTTATAAGCAAGGGAATTAAGGCTGAAAGGTTAAATGATCTAAGTAAGTGGCAGAACTGGGTTTTATTTAGGTGAACATTTTTTGGAATGCCATAGGAGGGATTCCTCTCTTGGAAAATGGAGTAGATTCTTTTAAATTTCCTTCCTCTGTTGCTATGATAATGTGAAGTCATTGCTGCTGTGATCTGTAGCCTTTGAGGACTCATATCTACCTTATAGACCAATTCTATACCCAGAGCACATCCTTCTTTGTCTGTGCTCCCTGTCATCATTCCTGGTGATTTGAACGTCCATATTGATAACCTATGAGGCATTGTGAGGAATTTGGCCTTCCCTTTGACTTTACTTTGACTGTATGCCAGCACCACCATGCCCTGGATGATATCATTACAAAATGCTTAAACTTCAGGTTCTTTCTCTCTACCCACAACTGTCCAGCCTAGACTGGCAAACTAGGAGCTAAGAATCTGTCCCCATTCACTAATCGTCTGAGTCACCAGGATGCAGACTGATGGGTGTAGGCAACTGTAGCATTAGGCCGTCCAAGTTATTCAAGGGTCATGAGCAAATCAGGGGGCAGGGAGATCCAAACAGCAAAGCTGCTGTTTGAAGTGTGAGGATTAAAGCTGGCAGTTGTCCCACCAAGGAAGAGTCAGAGGACCCAGGTTCAAATTCTGGTTCTGCCATGTCCAAGTTTGTGACCTTGGATGAATCACTTCCTCAGGTCTTTTTCAGTTCTAAACCTGTGTGATTCCAGTGTTTAAAACAGTGCCCAGCACATAGTAGGCACTTAATAAATGCTTATTGACCGAATGAATGTAATTCTGAGACTGCTGAACTTCAAAGCTGCCTTCCAGATCTAATGATTTATGAGTCTGAGAGGTTAAATTATTTTTCCAAAGTTACATGGCTAGTTAGTGACTGAGCAGAGACTTGAACTCATGTCTTCTGATTCCTATTCTAGTTGTTCTTCCAATATAATACTGTTCTTTTTTTGTCTATAGGATGATTAATTATAATCATATAATATATAATTATAATAATATAGTACTGTATCAGGTTATTTTCCCTGGTTTATTTCAACTTAACTTGACAAGTATTTACTAAGCCCCTATTATGTGCAAGGTACCCTGTCTCCCTCTCCCCGCCTCCCATGGTTGGCACGAACCCATCTCCCCTTTCCTTAACCCTACCACTAATTGAAATACTTTCTTTTAGGCTAGTTCAAGTGTCCCTGCCTCCCCACAGTCTTCCTGATAACTGCAGCTGGAATCTCTCCTTCCTCAGGTTTCACATAGCATTGTTTCTGGGCTCTTCACCCTCATCGTTACAGTCTTTTCATTTTTGCTTGAATCTGGGGTTTCATATGTGCAAGCAAATATGCACATTGTCCATTTCTCTGTAATTTATCGTCTTAGGGAATTGCCTGAGAAGTTAAGCCACTTGCCTATGAATGCAGCTAGTATGTGTCAAGGGCAGAACTTGACCCCAAGTGTTCCTGATTCCAAGGCTGGCTCTTTCTCCACTAGGCTGTGCTGACTCTTAATCCTTGTACTAATGATCTAGTTATGTATTTATGTAAGTATGTCTTACCTCCTTTATTATCAGGAATTATAAGTTCCTTAAGGGCGAAAACTATCTCATTTTATCTTTGTATGATCCCCTAGCGACTGGAATAGTGCATAGTAGATGCTTAATCAAATGTTGGTTGAATTAATTTTATTTAAAAAGTCATGCACGTTTTGATATTAACACTTGAGTCAAGTGAATTCATTGCTTCTTCCCATAGTTCATCTCTCTCATATATATGATTACCAAGGACAGTAAGATTTTCTTCTTTCCTCCTCTTTTGGGGAATGACCAAGTAGACTTAATCCTGGCAATAGAGTGTTATAAACTATGAGCCTTAGTGTTTCAGATGAGAAGATAGTTAATTCCAGGATGATCCCTGAATTCTTTAAGGCTTAGTAGCTTCTTTGGAGTCACAGAAATGGAGCCCAGAGTCTTTAGAGAAAGGTCAGATTTTTAGGATAAAAGGTCTTAGCATCCCTCCATCATCTTCTTCAGGATAACTTGCTGAGGCAGATGGATGAGAGCTTTGAGTGCGGAGTTGAAAGACTTTTTGTTTTTAATCAAAAATGTGGCTTGCTCTTTTCTGTTAATCTCAAGATATCAGATGATCTATACACCCAACTTCCTTTTATCAGCAAAAAGATTTTGACTTTTCCCCCCTAAAAAATCTATATATGGGATACAATGTGAAGCTAGTAAAATGGGCAAGTTTCTTCTTGTCCTCTGGAATAGAGGCTGACTGTCTTTCAGAAGAGATTGGGCATTTTGGTGACCCCTTTTTTCTAATGATTAGATGTAGTATGGAGGTACAGTAAAGACTGAGAAGGGGAGAGTAGCATTGGGTGACCACTGTCACAAGTAGAACAGTGACCAGACTGCATTCTATTTTGAAATGTGTACCACAAAATGGCAATTCTCTGAAAGCTCATGATCTGAGATAGTCTATCAGAACTTACAGTCCACATCCTCTGCAAGTGCTTGTCTCTCCTTAAAGGTCACAACTTCTCCCAACTTCTCCCTTTTTATTTGTTTATAAAATTGGTGACAATAAATTCGACTTTTGACAAAACACTAAGATTGAACTTGGACTTGGTAGAACAGCTCTTTGGATGGAATACCTGCCCTTCTCCGAGCTTAGTTTCCCCCAAGGGTTCCAAGTACTTTACAGGGATTATGTTATTAATCCTTCAGTATTCCCACATCTTACAGTTGAGGAAATTGAGGTTGTGTTTATACAATGGGAAAATAGTAGATTGATTCAGTTGAGTTAATCAAAATAAAAATCAATCCAGTTTTTAAAAAAAATCAAAATGGTTACTTGGCACCGTATAAGTAAAACAACCAGTTAGTTGACAGAATGTTTTCACTTTTCAACTGGTTGTATTTATAACATATAGACACAGTTTGAAGGTTTTAGCTTCAGGCTGTGTGTGAATGACGCCAGGATATCTCGTCAGTTCAATCCAAAAGTGACCACGGGCCTAAGAAAGTCAGTGTTTTCATTGGGATTGAAACAGAGGTTTCCCAACTCCCCGCCTAGTGTGCTGTCTGGTGGTTGTTGTAACATTGCCAAATGTATGTGCCTACACAAATTCATCCATCAGGAGAGTGTCCAACACCAAATTCAGCCACCTACCCTCAGCACACAGACGAATCAATGAATGACCATTGCTCTGTAGTGTGGAGTAAAACTATCTCCTCTCTCTGTTTTCCTGTAGTCTAAGATGCTGCTTTCCTGTTCGTCCAAACCGGTATAGGCATCTTTGTTCTTTGACTAAATCTTGGCAAACCATCTTTCTAGTGAGGCACAGTGAGGAGTCCACTTTCATGGTTATCCTGGTCTTTCCAGAAAGTTTTTTTTAACATGATTCTCCTAGCCAGTTCTTTCCTAAAATACACACTCCTATTTTTATTTCGTTCTTAAAAACAGAAGGTTATATAATTCCTAAGTGGGCCTCACCCATTTCCCTTCCTGCCTAGACATGGCAACTGTCACCAGGAGTTCAGAATTCTGAGAAAAAATGAGTGGAAATGAGCAGGATTTAGGTCTGTGGCACAATGGACCAGAGATGCCCTTGTGTGTGGTGTATCTTCTTGAGTTCACCAGGCAAATAGACCTGTTACAATTAATTCCAACAGATTGCCTAAATTATTTTTATTTGATTGAGATTTTGCTGAGGAGGACAGTGCTTGAAATTGGTATGAGGTAGAGTTTAGAAACATTTTCATTCCACTGAGGAATTGTTTTTTAGTTGTAATTGGATATACTCTATACTAACAATAATAGTAAAGTACTTTTAACTTCAGAGAATCAAAGATTTAGAGTTGGAAGGAACCTTAGGTCATCTAGTCTAACACTCCTCCAAAGTCACACCGGTAGTAGGGAAGAAAACCAGGATTTGAACCTAGGTCTTCTGAATCCAAATCCACATTGTATGACTGACACTATCCATTATTTATCTTATGCTCTCAAAACCTTAGGCAAAATAAGCACATGACGTGTAGTTTATCCTACATCCTCACAGCTTTTGTAAAAGAGAATCAGGGACCAAGTACCTTACTACCCTAAAGTTTAGAAAGATGAAACAGATTCATCTAGATCTTTTCATTGTTTTATAGGGGAAAAAGAAATTCTTTTATGTGGAGCATTTTTTCTCAGAATTTGACTTCTGAATAGGGGAAGAAGGAAAGGTTACAGAAGGGTTGTGATAGGAGCAAAGACTGACCCACAATTTCCACCATTGTGAATGTCAGTTGTCCTATGACGTTCAGAAGTGGTTCCTGCTTTTGCTTTTTCCCCAAACCCTGTGGGGGTGTTCCAGTACATTTGTTGGGTTTTTGCTCTTTGATTCTCCTCCATTTGCAAGTTGATTCTGGAATTCTCTTGGGTAATCCAGGGCTAGTCAGAGGAAAATGGGCAGCCTGTTCCTTATAAATACTGTGAGTCATGTATCTTCTTCCAAACTGCCAAAAATATTCTTCCAGAGCCCAAATCTTCCATGAATTTGACCTATATTATTCACTATGGGGACTAATGATTATAATGATACATTTTGATTTGCAGACATTTGCAAAACTTTATCTCTAAGTTTTCCCCAGGGTTTCCATATTTAAGAAAGCCAGTCCACCTGAAAATCAGAGTATCATTCTCAGTATTTGCAAAGTTGTAATGAACTATTAATATGAATGGATCAAGGCCTTCCAGAAGGCATCCATCCAAAAGGAAATGCCCAACAAGCAATGATTAAGTGTTGTAGTCATCAATGGCAAAACTGTAGTCTTATTTTTTTAGGACACATTCCCTGGCCTGTTACTTAGCAGGTGTGTGTGTTAATGTTGTCCCTTTTCTCAAGACATGACCCTGTAGATGAGCAGTGCAGATTTTGGGTTGCACCTAAAACACTTCTTTTGCCTCCACTTCGTGGTACTTTGAAAGAACCAAGAGCAGGGCTTTATTTTTCTGTCTTACTAGAGTCACCCATGATACATGTTGAAATCAGTCTTTGTATCTCCAACATTGATCTCAGTGATTGGCACATAGAAGGCCCTTTATAAAGTGCTTGTTGATTGATTGATTGATTGATTGACATAACTTCCCATTTCTAGAAGGAGAAAAGTTATCCAGGAGCTTATTAAGTGCATTCTCCAAGTTTAAGTCTCACGTAACAATATCCTGAGTGTACCCTGAGAGAAATGTGAGTTAGGATCATGTCTATACAGATAGGCTAGATGAGGCCAAGAAGGGATTCTTAAGCTTTTGTTTGTCATGGATCCCTTTGGCAGTCTGATGAAGCCAACAGACCCCTTCTCAGAAGAATGTTTTTAAATGTATAAAATAAATTGCGTAGGATTATGGAGAAAACCAAATATATTGAAATGGAGTTATCACAATATTTTTAAAAAACAAGTTCACAGGCCCCAGGATTAAAAACCTCTACCTTGTAATGATTCCCACAGATCCATAAACCTCAGTAGGACCTCATGATTTGTACTTTCTCTCACTTCCCCCTTGATCAAATTTATTTGTCCCACTTCCCTCTTTGAATCTAAGAAAAATATAATAATAATAACTAACATTTATATTGTATTTACTATATAAATGTTACTATAGCCAGGTACTATATACTAAGTGCTTTATATTATCTCAATTGATTTTCACAACTCTGGGAGGTAGGTCATATTATTATCTCCATTTACAGATAAGTAAAGTGAGGCAAACAGAGGCTAAATGACTTGCCCAAGATCACACAGCTAGTGTCTGAGGCCAGTTTCAAACTCATGTCTTCTCAATTACAGACCCAGCAGTCCATTCATTGTACTACCTAGCTATCCCCCAAGATAATATAGTGATATACAAATGGGTTGGATATTCTACTTCATCAAGGGCACCACAACTAAATTTGAATGAAATATTTCTGGAGGTAATGCCTTAATCCAAAGGAACTAGAACAAGATGGAAGAAAAGATGGACTAGGGTTCTAGACCCCTCAACTCACAGTGAGCAGTCTGACTCATTAAGGAAAAAGGATCTCACTTTGTGAATAATTCTCCAGAGGATCTCAGTTTGTGAATTAGTCTCCTGTCTTTTTTCCTTTTCACTATTTTCATCATTCTCCTTTATTGGATGTAAATGAAAGGTTTTGCTGCCTTTTGATTGTTCTAGATTTTATAAGCATCACTTGGAAAAAGGTGCCATAACTAGTAGACATGTTAAGAAAAGCTATCAAGATGCTCGGTTCTCAGAAAAAGCAGTGCATTGCTGGAGACTGATCACTAGGTACGGCCTGATTCAATAAAAAACAAAGCTACCTCCAAAAGTATCTTATGTTTATGACAACCCCAAAGAGTATTCACATTTCTAATGAAAGGAAACCAATTATTTTTAAATGTAGGTTTTAAAATATGTTAAAAAAAACAAGTTTGCAGACCCAATATTAAGAATTTTTGAGCAAAATAAGCCAGAATTCTTAAGTAGAGAATCTAATCTCAGTGCAAGAAGGTATGCCTAAAATTGACCATCAATGGATACTTGGTTTTTCAAAGCTTTCCATCTTGAGTGTACTAATGGGATGGAAAAAGACTCCTTTTGTTAGGCAGCTGTCTTAGAGATGTAGCATACAACATGACATCTATAACTTTTATCAGCTGCATCAGTCAGAGAAGAGAGACAGAGCTGCTCTTTTCTCTGGTTCATTGTTGAGAAAGTCTGAGAAATCTTTGAGATTGAGTAGTAAGAAAAGCTTGACAGAGCGATTGGCTATAGAAAAAAATTTGATGGATAAAGAACAGCAATAGCAAAGGTGAAAGGGGCATTTATATCAGTTTTGATCCTTTTATCTCTCTAAGAAAGGGCCTCTTAGGGACTGCTTAGGCCTGCTCATGGAATAAAGGGACCAAAGGCAGGGTTGAATGGAAATATGAGAAGCTGTCTTTATGTGTAGGTCTGGGGATTGTCTGAAAAAGAATTTTTTTCAGGATGGTCATTTTGTGCACCTTATTACTCATTCCTTAGGAGAGCTGGAACCTTTTCAGGGGCTTTTTGAATGCTCATGATAAGAATTTGGAAAGGCTCAAGGGACTTTCTGAATCCTCTGACCCTTTCAATAATAAACCTTTGGACAGTTGCCATTCATCAGTAGACCCTAGACGAATAATAAGTTTTATTCTCATTTTCTTCCCCTTGAAGGTTTAAAATCAGATTCATCATCTTGAGAATCTGACATTCAACTCTATACAACAAACATTTGTTAAATTCCTACCATATGTAAAAAGCAATATTCTTAGTGCAGCCAGGGATTTAGGGAATAACCTGAGGTGGTCAACTGGTCCTGAGATTAGGACAGGCCTAGCCTATTCAACAAAGGGGTTGGGGGTGTGGGGAGATAATGGAAAGAATGCTGGATTTGGAGTCAGAAGACTTGGGTTCAAATCCTCACTCTCCCACTTACTACTGCCTGTGTGACCTTGGGCAAGGTACTTGGGTCATCTGGGCCTCAGTTTCCTTGCCTGTAAAAAGAGAAGGCTGAACTAAATGCTTGTGAGGCCCCTTCCAGCTCTAAATTGAAGCTTCTATGATTCTGTACTTGAGTGATATAAGCTAGTGCCCATCCTCTACTCAGCTAGCCTTCACAGGTACCTTGAGAAAGCACTAATTTAAATGTGTCCTATTGTACTTTGGGTGTAGTTACAGTACTTTTCTAGTTGCTGTTTTGCTCGTGAGTAGATGTAATCTCAGACTGCCCTAACAGTGAGATGTGGGTGATTGATATGTGCAATTACCTCACAGGGTTCTGGCTGCCCTTTGAAGTGCCGGACCATCATTCTTTTCCTTCCCTTCCTTTTCCTTTCCAAACCAAACCTCGGCAGTGCCAGGCATCAGATCTCTTAAAAACAGGCCAAATTCCCCTTTGAAGGCTCTGGTCAAGTTCCCACTGATCGACTGAGTCATCTTCCCTATTTAATTTTGTTAGTTCCTACCCTGATCCCAACCGTTCCCCATAAACTATGGAAGAATCCCAAATGGTCTTAAGCAGAACCCCAACTTTGTGGTTGCTTTCTTTGCCTTTTACTCAAAAATGATCGAAATAAAGAAGGCTGGCTTTTAGAAACCTCACAGCTTTTCATTCTCTGCTGCATTTTAGTCAATGGCCCCTATTGTGATTCCTGTTTGGACACATTTTCCTACTAAGGGGTGCAATCAAGGTATTACCTTGATTGGCTTCTAGAAGATGTTTGCCACGTGCTGTCCTTTTGGATCCCTTTGCTATCTGATTCTTGAAATGGTTGTTTTGAAGTTAATGGTTAAATTTGGGAGAAGGTGATGCTAACTGAGTCGGTGCAGTGGAGTGGAGAGAACACTGAACTGAGAAGTCAAGAAACTTGGGTTTTATTCTTGGCTCTGCCACAGGCTAGTCATGTGATTTTGGGCAGGACACATCATTTATTAAGCACCTACTATGTGCTAGGTACTGTGCTAAATGCTTTACAAATATTATCTCTTTTGGTCCTCACAAAAACCTTTGTGAGGCAGATGCTATTATTATCCCCTTTTTCTGGTTAAGAAAACAGGCAAACAGATTAAATGACTTGTCCAGGGTCGCGCAACTATTAAGCATCTATCGTTATTCAGTCGTACAGTTGTGTCCAACTCTTTATGACCCCCATAGGGGTTTTCTTGGCAAAGATACTAGAGCGGCTTGCCATTTCCTCCTCCAGTGGATTAAGGCAAACAGATGTTAAGTGACCTTCCCTGGGTCACACAGCTACTGAGGATCTAAAACCAGATTTGAACTCAGGTCTTCCTGGCTATGGGCTGGTACTTCTGTGGCCTGGTCATGTGACTTAACTCTATTTGATGAGTTGCTGCATACTGAACTGACCTAATTTTTCACTATGATCCCATTTGGCCCCATTTTATATAGACAATGTAGAATACTCAAATTACATGCTTTATACTTTTGGCCTCAGACACTGTGTCTGAATTTCTGCTTAAGACATTAGCTTTTGAGAAAACATTACTTGGCATTTTGTCATATTTGTTTGCAAAATTTCCCTCCTACCCTGGATACTTTTACCATAAAATAGGAGAGAAGGGAATTAGGTCCATGGTCTAGAGGGAGGCAGTGTAGAATATTGGAATGAGTGCTGAATTTGAGGTCACATGACCTACATTTGAATCTCGACCCTTCTACTTACATTCTGTGGGAAAAGTTATTTCATCTCTTTGGCCCTCAGTTTCCTAATCTGTAACACAAGAAAGTTGGATTAAATGGTGTCTCAGGTCTCAAGATCTATGTTCCTATGAATTTCATTTATTTAATTGCTAATAGTTGCAAAGCAAGTTTAACCAATTTTTCTGATATTCAAAATGGTTTATGATAACTCTTTTTTTGTAGAGTTACTATAGATTTTGGACCTGTGGCTCTTCCTCAAACTTTTGTTCCTCTGTCATTTTTGAGACCTGATGTTTACTCTTTAGCACATTACCAGCAGCTAAAAGTGGCATTATTATTCTCAAAAACTCAACCTCTCAGATTAAGCTTCTTTCTTATCCATCTTTTTTTTCAACTATAGAACGAAGATCATAATAGCACCTCTCTCACAGGGTTGTTGTGAGGATCAAATGAGATAATATTGTAAAAAGCACTTAGCACCGTTCTTGTCACCTAGTAGGTACTATATAAATGCTTATTCCCTTCCCTTACCATCTAGAGGTGATGTTCAAATTCAAATTTTCTTTCCTTTAATGTCTCATTTCTGGAGTTTAAGTAGCTTGGCCAGTTGAAGAAGCACCAGCCTCACCTCAGGTTTGGGAATGCAGCAGTTTGACCATCGTCAACCTTTCACCCACAGCTCGAGGAAGGCAGGAGAGAGACAGAGATGAAAAGGGAGGGAAGTGAAAGGCATCTGTGTGGAGATAGAGGAATCATGTTTGCTAATTCTCTTCTCCTCTCACCCTAGCCAGGAACAATAACACAGCTTCTCCTTTCATGTACCAGACAAGGACAAAATGCCTACTTATCTACAGAGCATTGTGTCAACTTAGAGCTACCTGGGTCAGAAGCAGTGATGGAATTTTCAAAAAAAAAATAAGTATAGGGAGGAGGGTTGGAGAGGGAGGAAACTATAAAAAAAAGCCTTATGGTGTTTATGTGTGATTTGCTCAAGGTCTCACAAGAGAGGTTTTCGTGATTTGCTCTGTAGAAATAGCCCGACTACTTTTGATTAGCTGCACCAGCCTCCTTGTGGCATCATGAACAGTCTTAAAGTGTATTTGTGGTTCTGATCAAGTAGATCCATACAATATTGCAAACCTGAGAGCTTTTGGACTGAAGACGAGCTGGTGTCAGCTGTAACCAGGATGAAGCATCTTGAATCCTGAGGCAACTTGGTCCAAAGACCTTGGCCATAGCGTAAATTTTTGCAGTTGGAATAGAACAAAAAAAAGGAAGTAATTATCAAATTTGCAAAGCAAAATATTCTCCAGGAAAAAAAAGACTCATTAAAATGAAAAGCAATGACCTGGAAATCAACAGACTTGGGGAACCAGCTCTGTGTAACCTTGGGCAGGGCCACAGGCATTAATGTTTCTTTCCCTGTAAAATGAAAAAGGTTAGATTCAATGATCCTTTATATCTGGTCCCTCTCACATTCTATGATTCTTTTTTTTAAAGTCTCATCAGTACCCTTTGATTTTTTAAGTCTACCATATGAATTTCCCAGTGCCCCCCCTCTGCTTAGAACTCTACTTGGTAACAGAGATATGGGCAAGGAAAACCAGCACCTGATGAAGTCTGAGGGTGTATGCCATACTTGATATCGGTAGTTACTTCCCCTCTTCCCGTCCCAACCTCTTTTTAGAAGAAAGACATTCTGTGATTCTAAGAGGTTGGCACAGGACCTTGAAAAGGTAAAAATTATTTGTTTGAAAACCTTTTTGAGGAAAAAGTTGCTGTTTGTATGCAAGGCCCATGGTGTCCTGGGAGGTTGATAGTCAATAAACATTTATTAAGGGCCTACTATGTGGCAGGCACTTTGCTAAGTGCCAAATATGAAAGAGGAAAACACCACTTGCTCTCAAAGAGCTTATAGTCTAATTAGGGAAGATGGAACACAAAAGAAAGCTGAAAAGCAGGGTGTGGGGTAGGGGGATTGGAAGGTTGGCGGGGAGTGGAAGAGGATGAGATGGTACCTGAGGCAAGGACAAAGAAGAGAAGTCAGTCAGAGAAGTCCCAAAACAGTGTAGCCAGGTGAGAAATGAGGAAATCTCTGAGAAGAGCTCTCTACTTAAATGGAGGTTTGAAGTTCATGACCTCAAGCATGGCAGAATTGTGCATGATTTTAAGAGCAGCTCATCTATGCAAAAGATTGCCAAATTGGGAGTCAAAATTAGATTTGAATCTCAGCTCTGCCACTTATAATGTATGACATTAGAAAAGTCATTTAACCTTCTGGAGCCTTAGTTTTTTTATCTGAAAAAGATGAGGGCATTCCAGTTCCAAATCTATGATTTATGATTTTGATGGAAAAGTAAGAGGGGTCTCCTTTTAATGTAAAAGCCTGATTTAACAGACTCCTGATTAGAAACATTGTTGGAGCTGCCTTAGGATGGCACATTTGTGTAAGCATGTGTCTGTATGATACCTTTAAAAGTGTTGATGACATAAGAAGAGTTGAGAGGCAGCAAAAGCTTCGGGAGCGCCTGGTATGCTGGACTGGCATTCCCAAGGAAGAACCTCTCAGGACAGTGATAAAATGGGAATGAGGACACCTGTTCCCTACTTGACTCTTAAGAATCTTATGGAAAGGGAGTTGGGGGATCATAATTGAGGGAAGGGTGTGGAAGGTGTTGGGAAGTGATAGCAAAAAAAAAAAAATGTCAACAATACTCTTTGACCAATTGGGAGAAAGCCATTTCTGAAGAATATGGGGAATGTGGCTACTTCTGCTTTTAGGATCCATGTAAAATCAAGACTCATTTATCTCATGTGAAATTGAGATAGTCTCTTCATATATAGCCTTTAGGCATTTAAAAACCTTTAACCCACTCAGATATTCCATGCACACAGACCCTCAAGAAGGGGAGCTTGGCTCAGCAGGCTATAAACCCTTCCAGAAATGGAACACTAGAGGGATTCTCATTCCAGAACAGCTACTCATTTTTGATGTGACCCTGGGCAAGCTTCCTAACCCTTCTGTGGCAAAGGTTGTATTTACACAAAGCAAAACATTTGGGTGAAAACTAAGATGTTCAGGCAATTTTGCTGTGTGTCTAAATATGCAAATATTTGCCCTCAGGTTGAATGAATAGGATCAGCTGAGTATCTTTTTATTCCCCGTCCCCCTTCTCATCATGCAGCCTCTGTCTGGGACATAGCAGTTGTATGACACCCCATCCCATAACTGAAGGGATCTCAAGCTAGTTTTTGGTTGCCATGACCCAACAATGAAAAAGGTGAGATTTTCCCAGTAGACTCTGCCCTGGGGGTCCTGGACTTTCCCTGTATTCTTTTTTTCCCCATAGTCTCCTTTCCCCCATATACTTTCCTGTTCTCCACTCAGTCCCTGGTTGAATAGTACACTTAGTCAAAGTTACACTGAATTTTTGTACCATGTGAGGGGAATTGCAGCAAACAGAGTCTGTTCTTTTGAGGTAAACCACACATACAGATCCATGTCTTAAAGCACTAAAAGTCCCTTCCAGGGACTCAGTGTGGTCCCTGTGGCTTTAGTTCACAGACCCTTCAACCCAAGTTTGACCCTGATTCTCAGGGGTTTGAATCCCGTTTTTGTTCTAGTCTACCTTGATCCTAGGCCAGCTTGGTGGTACGCATAGAGCTCCGGGCTTGAAGTCAAGAAGATTCATCTTTCTGAGTTCAAATCTGGCCTCAGACCCTTACCAGCTGTGTGCCCTTGGGTAAGTCACTTAATCCTGTTTGCCTCAATTTCCTCATCTGTAAAATGAGCTGGAGAATGAAATAGCAAACCACTCCAGCATTTTTGCCAAGAAAATCCCTAAAGGGGTCACAAAGAGTTGGACATGACTGAAAAACAACTATCTTGGTCTCACCTTGTGGATCCAGGCCAGGCTGCTTCTTTTAACTCCCTTTTGGCTTCTAGAGGAACAAGGTATTTCTCTGACTTGGGGCTCAGAGTTCTCAGATTTCTCTGACTCAGGATCCAACCTCCTTTGGTCTTCTGGGTGAAACTGAGGGCTATGAAGCTACTTTCTACACTAACTTTGGATCTGTGCCTCCTAGATTTCTTCCTATCCTCAGCCTTTGGCCTTAAGTTCTTCTAATAGTTTATGAACTCGATCTTTGCACCTTGGATCAATACATTCTACATCTCTCCTACCACTCCATCTTTTGTTCTCTCTCTCTCTCTCTCTCTCTCTGTCTCATAGATTTCCAAGCTTTTCATGGGCCACTTTTCCTTTTTCCCTTGTACCATCAGCTAATATGGCCCAATTTCCCATAAGTGAGCCATAGGATTATAGGATTGAGATCTGGAAGAGATCTTGGAAGTCATCTGGTCCAGAGGTGTCAAACTCTCTGCCACAGTTGCAGACCCACAAACGTCCTGAGTGAAGCCCAAACCAGATTAAAATGTCATTGAGAAATATTTAACAAAATAAATAAAAATACAATACAACATAGATAATTCCAATTTGTGGTTTTCTAAGTCATCATGTAGCCCAGTTTCTATTTGAGTTTGACACCACTGGTCTAGTGGTGTCACTACATCTTTATCTTAAAGATAAACTTCTTTATCTTCTCTTGTAGAGGAGAAATGACTTGGCAAAGACATACATGTAAGAAATAGAAGAGCTGTGAATCATCTTTCAATATTGCCCTTCCCAGCATTTATCTTCATGGAGTTCTAGACTGTTAGAATTGACAGTGATCTTAAAGGTCACCTTGTCCAACCTCCTCATTCTACAAATAAAGGAAGTAAGAATCAGAGAGTAGCATCTCACTTTCCTATGATGATGCAACTAAAAAATGGCACAAGCAGGACTAAAACCAAGGAATCTTGATTCTTAGTCTATGTCAAAAAATAATGAGCAGCCAACTCTAGAAATCCCCATTGTCTTCTTTTAATCATTTGTCTTGAAAGTTGTAGGGGGGTGGGGTTGGGGGAGGGAAAGGGTATGATAGTTGTTTTCAAGTATTCGAAGAGCCATCAGATGGAAGAATGATGGGGCTTTTCTGTTTGACCCCAGACGGCAGTGTTGGGATCAAAGGTAGGAGTATGCCCTATAAAGACTTGCCCATGTCCATAAAGGTAAAGGGCTAGTGGTGATGCTCGCCCAAGGGACTGTTGGTACATCTATGCATAACTAATTTACGTGCTCCATGAATGCCTATGGATAAAAGGCAGTGGAATGAGCAATGCTTCTGGAGCCAGGGGACCTGGGTTCAAATCTTGTCACTGATGCTTACCACCTGTATAATCTTGGACAAGTCCCTTAATCTCTTTGACCTTCAGTGTCCTCCTCTTTAAAATGGTGGGGTTGGACTCAGTGGCCTGTGATGTAATTTCTCACACTGGCTCTGTGATCCTGTGAAAGGCTTTTAACATCCCTTCTGCTTCTAAATCTTTGATTCTCTGATCCACGCTGTCAACGTGTTTGTGGTTTGCATAAATAAATATTTGAATTCATTTGCCTATGGCATGTAATAGTTTTTAGCTGTTGTTGCTGTTCAGTCATTTTTTCAGTCATATCCAACTATTTGTGACCCCTTTGGGAGTTTTCTTGGCAAAGATACTGGAGTGATTTGCCGTTTTCTTCTCTAGTTCATTTTACAGGTGAAGAAGCTAAAGCAAACAGGGTTAAATGACTTGCCCAGAGTCACACAGATAGTAAATGCCTGAGGCTAGTTTTGAATTCACAAAGAGGAGTCTTCCTGACTCCAGGCCCAGCGCTCTATCCACTGTTCCACCTTGGTGCCCTATCAGTTTTTAGAGTTAAGTTTAAATTTATTGTCAAATGATCTCTTTATTTTTGTCCTCTCTGTAATTCTCCTTTTTATTTGTTCTCAAGATCCCACTTTGTTTTCTCTAACCTCCTTAACAGTTCATAATAATCTTTAGCTTGTTCTTGGCAGAGCTGGCAAGCGCCATGCTGTAGTGCTTCCACAACTTAGAATCCTGGCCACTGAAGAATTAGTAGAGACTAAGGAGGGAACATATGTAATAATTCAGAATGTATTAAAAATTCAAGTTAGGTTTATTTTAAATTTAAATTAATTCAAATTAAAAATCCAGAATGCATAAAAAAGTAGACCTGCAGTCTATCTGAGTATGTTGCCCACTGTTTTGTCATTGTTTTATGTTTTTTAATGGTAATGGCATTCCCACATTATAGACAGGTAAACTGAGTCACAGTAGTAAAAAGGAACCATTCAAGATCATGTGGTAGAAGGTGTTCTAGAAGTAGGACAATACTCCCAAACTCTGGAATTCCAGTCTGGTGTGTTGCTGTCTAGACAACCCTAGGCAACCAAATTATATGGGTCACCAAATTAAAGGTCAGAGATGGGTCCAATATAATCAGGAAGTCATCCAGTCTGTATAATGAAACACCAACCTTTGAGGACATATTAATAGCCACTGGAATTTGTACGCGATTGGTTTGGATATGATGTTTGTGTCCACAGTCAGGATGGCTTGGGGTGTTTTATCAACTAAACCCAGATCTAGTTCAGTAAACATAGCTATGAGTAGAGTACCGTTTTGGGTACACTGAGACCAAGGAGGCAGAAAACTGACTGTCTGACCTTGAAGAGCCTCCCGTTGAAAGACGGAAACCAAAGTACAAAACCAAGTACAAATTCAAGGTTAGTCTACTTCAGTGGACTCCAGAGGACAATTAGATTTCTTTGTATAAGGGAATGTGGGGGATGGAGCACTTTGGGAACTTTTCAGGGAGGGGAGAGAGAGAGCAGCAATGGTCTGCCCTTGTGTATCTAAAGTGGTACTAAAAATAGGAGGAAACTTTGGAATCTCAGCTTAGTGGCTTGCCGCTTCGCAAACTAGTCCAGCCTGCCTCGTGGAACCCATTCAACCCTGCACAGGGGATAAAACGCGGAACCACAGACATAACCAACTGCCTTCTTGCTAAGGAGGAGAGTGATTCTGAGGTTAACAAACAGTTTACAAGTGGGCAATCTTTCCACTGTCTCATTTTCCTTCTTGGCCCTTTGTTGTTTTTAGACTTCATAAAGGAACAGACAGAAACTAAAACACCAAGAATAGATTTTATCATCCACTTAGAAAGCTCAAAGGACTATTAGAAAATTTGAGAGGGAGAATCTGGCTGAAACAAATATATGGGGAACCCTATGGATGTGTACTAAGCGGTTCACTGAAGGTTGTAGGAAAAGTGTCACTTTTGAGTTTGTGCAGATCATGGAAAGAGGAAACAAACGGATTCAGTTGAATGACTTAGTCTTGGCCCAATTCACTCTTCTTTTTTTTTTCTCTTTTTTTCTTTTGGAAGAGGTCAGAATCAACAGAACTGTGACTAAGTTGTTGTATTTAAAAACTTTGTCCAAAATGTTTAAAACGCTCAGTAGGAAAAGAAGTTCAGACCTTTTAAGAAGAGTGTGTGTTAAAAACAGTTTTGGTCAGCAAAACCAACTGGTTAAAATCTTAAAAAAAAACTTGCAGGAGCTGGAGGGATGAGTAAATTAGTAACTTTGAGTTTAATAATTTTATCATACAAATAACACGTCTATATTGTGCTTTAAAATTTACAAAACACCATCTTCACTACAACTCTGAGTTGGTAGGGCTACTTATTTTTGTTGTTTTTAACTACCACCACCATCATTTCACTTGTAAGGAAATGAGTACATAGAAGCTAAAGGACTTAACCAAGCTCATAAAGCTGGTAAGTGCTAGTTCTAATGCTCATCTAACTCCAAATAACTGTTTTTACCTATGTGCAGAAAAGCTTTCATCCAAGCTGGGAGGGGGTAATTGACAAAATGGTCAGTGGTAACCACAATATGCTGATTATGACATTAGAAGAAACAACCATGGGTTTGAAGTAGGTTTGATCAGAGAAGAAAACCAGGTGTTTTCCATGACTAGGTCCACATGCAATGGTCCAAATTGCCTAGATAGGTAGTTAGAATGATCAGTGACTGACAAATATCTGATCTCTGATGAAGCAGACCCGTTAAAACTCTTCTGTCACACTAGAGCAGGGAAATGGCTGCATCAGAGGAAGCTGGGGTGAGTTTTGCAAACTGGAAGCAGTGTGTAAGGCTCTGCAAACAGCATATATATTCAAGAAGACTTTTGATTGGAAAATATTCTAATATTAGAATATCCTAATATTTTCTTACATATTAGAATATAAAAATACTTTAACATTTTCTTACATGTTTAATATTTTAATGCTATAATTTATAATATTTGAATATATAAGAAAACATTTAGGGTAAATTCAAGGTAACTACTACTTTACTTGGTACATTTGGGCTGTGTGACCCTGGGGCAGAATAAGTTAAGTAAGAATTATTTACAGTTGAGATTAAAAGGATGGGATCCAGGACTGCCATCAATGAGGACACAAAAGTGGATATAGGTGAAGAGAACATTTGAGTAGACTGGAAGGGAAGTTTCCTTTGTAGTTTTCACCACTTTGGGAGCAGCTGAGAGCAAATGATTATATTAGCATTTCCACAGAGACATTTAATAGAGTGAGGGAGAAGGAAAGCTGCTCGTATATATAAGTGATTTGGTAGACAGAGATCAGCCTGAGACTGTGCTAATTGGCATCATCATATTTTTTTATGTATGTTAGAAAATAGATGGGCTGAGACTGGTATAGGCTGGGAGACACAGAGGCAGTGGTGCTCATGGTGTTGGTCTATGATGTTTTTGTCTTATGCCATCATTATCTGGAAGGAGGAGCAAGAGAGCTGTTTTCAAATTTTGGCATTGATTCTGATCATACATTGAGTTGTTATAGAATCTACACCCAAAATATGTCTTAGTGTAGAGAGCAAATGATGATGAAGTTGTAAAAACATAGCCATTGCCTATCAAAATTGTATCACCTGACTTTGCTTCTATTATTGTACTTTCTTAGAGTAGGATGCTACTGAGGGCATGAGCAATGGACATTTGTAACTTTGGCACTAATATGTGCCTACCCATTAAATTTCTTTATGTTTTGCTACAAGGATAGTTTATTTTAGTGTTAATATGCAAAATAGGCAGTGTTAAATTAACACTTATACCAACATTATATTTTATAGAAAAGGTAGTTTCCTAAATTATGTGCTTTTAATTCTTAAATTAATTTTCTGTTGCTTGGGAAGGAATCTAACCATTGGGTAATCTAACAAATGGGCAGCTAGGTAGTACAGTGGGTCAGAGTGCCAGACTTGGAGTCAGGAAGACTCATCTTCCTGAATTCAAAATCCAACCTCAGACACTAGCTGTGTGACCTAGGCAAGTCACTTAACCCTGTTTGCCTCATCTAAAATGAGCTGGAGAAGGAATGACAAATCATCCAGTATCTTTGCCAAGAGAACCCCAAATTGGGTTATGAAGAGTTAGACACAACTGAAAAGACTGAACAACAACAACAACAACAAAACAGTTGTTGATGTCTCTAATGTCATTTCTAATCACAAAATCATAGCAGTTCCTGATGCTGAATAGAACCAAGGCCCGTTCTTGGCAAGCCTTTCTTTTCTGGATCTTTAGTAACTGTAGCCACAGCACCTGTAGGGGCAGTTGCCAGGCTTCCACTCTACAGGGGCTGCTTCCAAGGATGAGGGCTGGAAGGCACTGGGCTGGATATAGGTATGGTGGTTTATGGGGCACTGCTATGCCCAGGGCTCTTGGGCTGTCTCCACTGGGGTGTGAGGGGAGATGATGCTCAAGGTGGTGGTTTTATTTACTTGACACATGCTGCCTTCTGTCTCCTCTTTGGAGACCTTGGCTGCTTCAGCTAGTCTGGCTTGCCTGCCATGTGTGTATAACAGTTGGTTGGCATATAATGTAAGGTGTACTTTTCTGCCAGGGAAGTTTCGTTCTGTGGATTCAGTTAATCCTTCAACTGTTGGGATACTTATAGTTAAACCTGTAAGCTATGCCAATTAGCCTGGTTGATCTAGAAAGAAACTTAGAGATTATCTCAGCCTGCTCCTTCGTTTGATAGATAAGAAAACCAAAACTCAGAGAGAGAGGGACTTCACCAAGGTCAAGAGTCAGTTAATGGCTGAACTGGGGCTAAATCCAATGTGTCCTGACCCCCAGACTTGAACTCATTCCTCTGCAATATTCCACCGTGCAAAGAATAGCTGCAGCCACAGCAACAAAAGACAAAAACAAACAACAAACATTTATTAAGCACCTACTATGTGCCAAGCATTGTACTAAGCACTGGGGATACAAAGAAATGTAAAAATAGTCCTTGCCTTTAAGAAACTAACATTCTAATGGGAGAGACAATGTGCAAACAGCTGTGCACTTACAAGACATGCAAAGTAAATTGGAGATAATCTCAGAGTGAAGGCACTGACAGTCTTTTATCTATTGAATGAGTGTAATCTGGACAATGGAGACAATGGCAGCATAGCATAGTAGCTAGAGAGTTGGCATTGGAGTCAGGAAGAACTAAGTTCAAATCCTATCTGACACATACTCACTTTGTGACCCTGGGCAAATGACTTAATCCCTTGGTGTACTAAGTAACTCTCTAAGATTATAAATTGCAGAGAAGGTGCCTCCCTGAACTGGTAGATGGAGTTTCCTGATATAAGAATTCGCTACACCAATTATATCAGTTCTAGTCCTATCCCTATTTCTGCCAATTTGCTATATTGTTTGTATAATTGCCCTGAGTCTGAGACACAATCATTTTACTTAGAGGATAATAATAAATTATATTTATGTAGCTTCATAATGGATAAAGCACTTTCCTGCTAGAGTACACAGTGCAGAATTACTATCCCTATTTTACCCATAAGAAAACTGAGCTCTAGAAAAGTAAAGTGACTCATTTATGTCCACACAGCTAGTACATGGTATGCCAAGGCTCAAATCCAGGTCTTTGGACTTGTCTGCTTTCTCCATGAAACCAGACTGGCACCCCTAGGGAAAGATGCCTTATACTGCACCCTTAGGCTCATTTCCAGTTTTCTAGAAAGTGGAGGTCAGTTTATGGTAAAGGTGGTAGAAAGGTGACTTTGAAGTACTTTCTTGAAGATACATGGACAGTATTAGATTCAGATTGGAACATTCTTTTCATCCCCTGTTGCCTTTGTCAGGGATAGATATTAATGGCAGGAGCAGATGGCAGACCTTGCTGAATAATACTGGGTCATTTGAATGGTAATAGATTGCACATATTTGCATCAGGTTCTTTCTATCCTTGTCTCCAGTTTTTCTGTTTTGTTCATATGTTATTCATTGGTATAAAAGTCACTCTCATAGAGATATATTAGAATATATAAGAAGCCAAGAAGCCAAGAGGACAGAACAAGGCAAATGTCAAAGATACACCATGTGTATTACAGACTCCATTGAAAGTAACCAAAAGCAGCTGCAAGATGATTGGCAAGAGGGTGGTGGTGTGGAAGGAGGCCTGGTCTGTAACTTGGGAGCCTTAGGCTCTAATCCAAGCTCCATCATCATCATCATCATCACCATCATCATCACCATCATCATCATCATCATCATCATCATCATCATCAATCACCATCAGCTTGTTCCAGGACCATTTCTATCCAAACTCTATCAAATTTAAGAGAATAAAACAAGATAACAACAACAATTAGAACATTGTCACCGTGCTAAATACCAGTAATCTCCGACCTATATGGAATGAAAAGCTTTCAAAAACTAGAGACCAAGGAGAACAACTCAAATCCATATGGGAAAAGGAGGACGCACAGATCACTCTCATCATACTGTCTATTACTGGTGTTTTACTGAGGATGTTTGCAGTAAGCCTATAGAACTTGAGCCCATAGACTAATAGTTTTTATTTAACCACTAAAAGCAATTATTTTTATCCATCTTTTGCACCAGTCCATCAAAAAAATCCCATTAAATATGAAAGAATAGCAGCAGAATAGTAACTTATTCCAAAGTCATTTCTAGCAACTGCATCAATAGAAATGAAAAGCAGCAATAATGCCAATAGCTAATGTATAGAATGCTTTTGGGTTTCACACATTATCTCATCTGAATCTCACAACAACCCTATAAGGAAGGCAGTACAGGTATTATTACCCCATTTTACAGATGAGGAAGAAGTGACTGAGAGATTAGGTAATTTACCCATGGTCTAAAAGCTAGAGATGGTATTTGACTCCAAGCCCTTCATTCTTTCTACTATCCTATGAGCTCTCTTTATGGCTTTGGCCAAGTACAAATCACTGGACTTCAGATACCTTAAACATAAAATGAGAGAAACCTGGAAAAAGCACTGGATTTGAGCCCCATCTCTGATACCTAATAGACAGGTGACCATAAGCAAATCGTTTAATCTCTCTGAGCTTCACTTTTCTTGTCTGTAAAATGGGATAATAATGCCTGCAATACCCTCCTGAAAGGGCTATTGTAAGACTGTAGTGAGATGTTTTATTAAGTGCTTTGTAAATCTAAATGAACTATAAAAAGTGAGCTAGTATTAAAATGAAGAGGTTGAATTAAATGATATGAGATCCTTTTCAGCTCAAAGATAACTGTGTCATAACAGTGATTCACTTCAAAAAACGAACACAATCTTTATCCTTTTTTCACATTTAGGAGAGGAACATTAAAGTCTTTCACCATTTAGACTGAAGTGCTAGGCTGAATCAAGGCTAGTCTTAAACATGAGTAGAATAGATGATTCTGTGAGAGGTGTGATGAGAGGGACCCACTAATTGCACACCCAACCAGACTTGTCTCATTGCCTGGAATCCCACCGTTGAATGTTCATTTGCATTAACAAGGATTCCTTTTGAAAATGCCAGTACCCTCCTGGAAGAGTTAAGACATTAAGGAACCTTAGGGTGAATAGCTGAGCATTTAAAACCTTTGGAATTTTAATTGGAATGAAGGTGGGGTGAAGAAGGAATGGTTTAGGAGCCTGGGCCACTGCGTGCAGAATCATGGAATCTCAGAGCTGAAAGGCACTTCAGAGGCTATCTAATCTAACTCATCCTTACAAAAATCCCCTTACAACATACCCCAAAAGGGATCATCCGAGCTTTTGTTTGAAGACTTCCGTGGAGGGGGAAGCCGTTTTTTCAGTGGAGTCCTAGAGAGTATAAGCAGTGTGATAGACTCCTAGACTGGTTCTAAGGCTGTGGTTCTAGATTGCCCATAAAGGAGGTTCTTTACCTCTCCAAAACCTTTAAGCTGAGGCTGAGGTTCGTTGGTTCCTGTCGGTAAGAGTGGGAAGGAAGGCAATAGCTGGTAGAGATCACAGACAGACAGACAAAGAATTTGCTGAGCACTTACCATGTACCAGGTACAGTACTGCACTGGGGTTACAAAAGTGAGAAAAAAAGACAGTCTCTACTCTCCTGCAGCTTGCATTCTAGGGGGAAGTGAAAAGTGAGGGAGGAGGGAGAGAGGGAAGGGAGGGTACCCACAGGGGCAGCCAGATACAGGTAGAACCGAGTGGAGAGTGAGTTGTAAGTGAAGTAGGTAGGTAGGCTGCAATTCAGAGCTGGACAGGGGGACCCTTTTAGAAATCAAGTCCAATCCCTCATTTTACAGATGAGGAAACTGAGGCCCAGAAAGGGGAAGTAAATTGCTTAAGGTCCCAAAGTGAGCGTTCTTGTAAGAAGCTAATAGATCCCAATATCCCCAGGGTAGGAGCACCTTCCAGCCCAGGGCTCTACTAAGTTAGCCTTATATACTTTACAGAGAACAGGAAGTTACTGTTAAAAAGGAGAACCAGGAGAAAACCATTGCGATGTCAAGTGTGTGTATGTGTGTTTGATTTTGTGGGTTCAGTCTGAACCTAGACTTAAGAATGAATTAGAGAAACAGAGGAGGCTTGTTACGAGGGACAGGGCAGCCAGAACTTAGGGTTGAGGGTAGGGAGGCTGGTATTTTTTTTTTCATGGGGTAGGGGCAGTGGCTCTTTAAAGAACAGAAGGCCAAACCCCACCTCCCTCCTTCCCCAACTCTTGACTGCCCTCCCTATCCAGAAAATGCGAATCTTTGCATTCCTTCTCCATAGGAGGACTCTTAAAGAGAGCAAGGGCTCCAGGGGGGAACATCACTGACAACTTTGGTGCTACATTGAAGGCCAGACCTCCTGGCTTCAGGCCCCTACAGAAAGCCACAAACTCAGCTTTTTTACAGTCTCGTCTCCTAGATGGGAGCAAAAAGCCAGGCATTTAGCCTCCTTGCTGGTCTGCCCCTGTTCAGCATCAGGGAAGCCTGCTAGAAGAACCGGGTCAGAGCAAACAGACCAGGTGGCATTCTTGGCTCTGACATGCTGGGAATGAGTAGAAGAAAACAAGGTCGCCTTCTGTGGTTTTAGATTTTTCTCCTATAGCACAAACTACACACTAGCCTCAGTTTAGGAAGATTAGCATGATATGTTGGGGTCACAGCTTCTCAAACTGTACTTTGAGCTGATCTGGCTGTTCTCACGCCTACTGGGGAGGGTGCATGATAAAGACAATATCCTTCAGCCTTAGAGCAGTTACCTGAGCCAAACAGAGGTTTGAGCAGGGCTGGGTAGAGGAATTTTCTACTAACGAGGCCCAGGAAATAGTTGTGGGGCAGTCTTTGCAGAGGTGAAGGACAGGGATGTGGAACAAAGCACAAATGCCAGGCTTTTTCAATGTGTTGCTTAGTTTTACTGAACTTTTTCAGTCACTTAACTTTTTTTCCTGCCTCAGTTTCTGCATCTATAAAATAGGTATAATAATAACAACTACTTCACAGAGTTACTGTGAGGACCAAAAAAGATTTTACACACACACACACACACACACATTATATATACATATATACATTTAGTGATTTACAAACTTTAAAAAATTTTTAATTTTAATATTTTATTTTTCCCAGTTGCATGTAAAAACAATTTTTAATAATTTTCAAACTTTAAAGCACTATACAAATGTTAGTAATTAAATAGCTATAATTTATTATAATAATTAATAATTATTTAATAATAAAATGTTAATAAATTATTATTCTTCATTAAAAGAGATGGAGAGGGCAGAGGGATATATTGGGAAATGTAGGTTATGTAAAAAAACAAAAAATCATAACAAAAATTATTCTAAGAATTGTTATGAGGTACATTACCACATTTTGCAAATATCAGGAGACCTGGCCCCTATCGGAACTGAGGCTCAGTTTCATTATCTACAAAATGGGAATGATGTGTACTACCTACCTTGAGGATTTGTTGCAAGAGAAGTACTTTTCAAAGCCTTAGGACACTAAATAATTGAGAGCTGGGTAATTATGACTAATATTGTTACAAGTCAGGAGTGGACTTCTGACTGAGACCTGGAAATCCCCAAGTGGGGAACCAGTGCCCCAGTATCATCATAGCATGATCTTCAAGAGGATAGACTTCATCAAAAAGCCAAAAGGAGGTGGATATTAGCTAAGATTTTTTGCTAACAAGAGAGTGTAGATGTGATGGCTCAAGGTCTGTTAGCAGAGTCTCAGGGTCTCTCCTGTTTGTTTAATTCCCTCTGTCTCTTGGTTCTGATTATCTCAGGGGCAGCCTTGCCTTTTCCCTTGGCTCATCCTCCAGGACAGTGGAAAGGCAACAGTTTTCAAATATTTGCTTGGTTTTCTGGGTGCTTCTTGAAGTTGGAATGGAAATATCAACACAGCAGTCAAGAAATGCCCACAAAATAGTCAGAAGAGGATTTTTCTCTCCGCCATTTCCCTGAGGAAGTAAACAGAGCTAAGTAAATTCATAAAATGTACCAGTCATACCGTGTGGATTGTTGACTAATGGTAGTGTAGCCCGAGCAGCAGCTTGGAAGAGGAGATGGCACGTCACTGCCAACAGATGGCTTTCAACTTTTTGGTATTTGAAGAAGTTTGCTAAGGACAGACTGAGCTGCACTGTGGCGATGGCTGATATTTAGCTTTGCTGAGCCCATTGCCAAAAAAGCAAGACATTTTATTTCGCTTTAAAAGTATCAACATCCAGTTGCCAGCATAGCAGAGACTGGTGGAAAGAGGGATTAGATGAAGAGTTGGGAGGTCTCACCTGTGTTCCTGTCTCTGCCCCAGAATCACTGTGTGTTCTCTGCTGGTCCATTTCTTTAGAAGCAAAAATGGGAATTTCCTCCCTATGAATTTAAGACTGTAAGATGATTGATAGCAAAATAATTAGCAACGGTTAGTGTGCCAATAGCTACCCATAACCCGAGATAAGTTGGCTACTATACACTTTTACTCCCGCCCCCTCCCTCGTCCTCCACCCCCCCACATCTTTGTGTTGAAAAACTGTGTTGCTGGATAGCTTTGGATAGCCTTGGCTCCAGAAATGTGTTTCATTCCTTAAGTGCAATAAGCCAGGCTTGAGAATACTTGGGGGATGGGTGGATTTCCTTCAGCATCTGGGCTGGTGGAGTATTTGGGTCATCCTGGACACCAGTGCAAAGGATGTGTTATTTCTTACTGTTTAGTTTTTTTCAGTTGTGTCCAACTCTCCATGACCTCTTTTGGAGTTTTCTTGGCAAAGATACTGGAGAGGTTTGCCATTTCTTTCTCTAGTTCATTCTACTGAGGTAAACAGGGTTAAGTGACTTGCCTAGGGTCATACAACCAGTAAGTGTCTGAGGCCAGATTTGAACTCCAGAAGATGAGTCTTCTCATCTGGGCCTGACTGCAGGCCCAGTACTCTATCCACTTGGCCACTTAGCTGCTCTGTGGCAAATACTTAACCCAAGCCTGACTTTCTCTTGCTATCTAGTATGCTTTCACCTTGCCAGCCCACTCTTTTTGTAATCTTGTGGGTGCTCAGGAAAGGCAACTAACTTGATTATTAACCCCAAAATGCCACAGTTTGAATGGCATGTTTATATGAGGAAGGGAGGGAAAGACTTTAATACATGTCAAAGCATTTTTAGCTTATCCATTGTTTTGTGTTTTCTGTGCTATGAGTATACACCTTCCCATTACTTCAGCCAACAGAAGGTTGACTCATTTAGCATCAGTGGAACTGGGCAGTCTCTGGGGATTTTGTGCTCTTCCCAGAGTCAGCCCTAAGGTGAAAGGCAGGAATGGGATATGTTAGAGGCTGACCTTAGAATCAGGAAGACCTGAGATGGTCTACTTCTGACACATGCTGGCTGTAACATGATGGGTAAGTCTTCAAGGGTTTCAGTACTTCTTAGGCAGTCCTCTAAAATAAATCACAATGGGGGTGAGGAGGTAAGGTAATTGGGGCTTAATCTGGGGCCTGGAACTTGGTATAAATATATATATATACACACATATATGTGTGTGTGTGAGTGTGTGTGTGTGTATACGTATATGCATGTGTATATGTATGTATACACACATATATATGTATTTTTCTTGATAAATGTCTTTCAATATGATTCATTTCCTTTGTAATCCCACTTTTTTATTGATTTAAACACATTATTCTGAGAAGGGGTCTATAGGTTTCATTAAGCTGCCAAAGGGGTCCATGATAGAAGAAAGGATAAAAAGTCTTCCTCTAATAGGGAGCTAGGTGGCATAGTGGATAGGACACTGGGTCTGGAGTCAGGAACATCTGAGTTCAAATTTAACCTCAGACACTCACTAGATGTGTGACCCTGGACAAGTCACTCTCTGCCTCAGTTTCCTCATCTGTACAATGGGAACAGTAAATAGCGCCTACCTCCCAGGGTTGTTATGAGGATCAAATGAGATATTTGTAAAGCACTTAACATAGTGCCTGGCACATAGCAGACATTTAATAAATGCTTGTTTTCTTGCCTTCCTTCTAAGACTATAAGTAACTAAGAAGTTGCTATCTGAATTGGCTGATAGAGTTTTTTCACAGGGAGTTCCCAATTCTGATGAAATCACAAGTCTAGGTCTCCTTCCTCTCTCCCCTCCCTCAACAAAATCCCTAAGTAATAAAGGAGAGAGGGACTGCCACGGTTTCATCCTTTCATCCCCTACCCTGTGACTCCCCCTTGTTAAACCTGGAGGACCAGAAGGTTGGTTGGGCCTGCCCCAATGAGGCAATGATATGGGAAAAGGAGGTAGCACTAGTCGTGTGGTTCAGACATACATGTTTCTGTTCTGAGTATCTGGGTATTTACCAGAGTTCTGAAGCTGATTGCCTCAACAACAATCCACTCCTACACATATCCTTCAGGCTGCCATAATTCATTCTTGTGGTATGTTCTACATAACTTTTCCCCACTTAAGGCTGGTCTTGCTATTTATCGTAATCAAATTTCATATGTATAAAAATACTAAGGCATAAGTAGGAGGGTCCTTGCATAGTTCAACTTTGTTGTTGTTGTTAAGTTGTTTTTCAGTAGTGTCTGACTCTCCATGACCTCATTTGGGGTTTTCTTGGCAGAAATACTGGAGTGGTTTGCCATTTCCTTCTCCAGCTCATTTTATGGGTGAGGAGCTGAGGCAAACAGGGCTAAGTGACTTGCCCAGGGTCACACAGCTAGTAAAATGTGTGAGGCTGGATTTGAACTCATGAAGATGAGTCTTCCTGATTCCAAGCCCAGTGCTCTTTCCACTGTACCACCCAGCTGCCCCATCGTTCAACTTACCCTATGTTTATGTTGCCCAGGATGGTTTGGCTGTATCCCAGATTATCATTGTTCATCTGGTAAAAACTGACAGTTTTAACATCTCTGCTCCGTGCATGAGGCACAAAGACCCAATTACCTCATAGAAGCTTCTCATCAACAGAGGACAAAGACCCTGAGTCTCCTAACTCCCAACTCTTTGATCAAGAATTATAGAATCATCACATTTTTAGTTGGATTACCCTTAGAAAAAACATTTTATAGATGTAGAAAATCAGTACCAAAGAAGTTAACTGACTTGTCCAAGGTAATGCTGCTGGTTAGTGTCAGGATCAGGTCATTTGTACAAATATTTATGTGTAAGGTCCAATGTCAGGTAGGGGTGAGGGTGGGGTAGGGATAAAGAAAAAATATGAATCAGCCCTTTGACCTCGTGCAGTTTATAATCCAGTGGGTTACATGAAAGGGAGTTCGCTCTGCTCACCTAGATGTTATGTTCTCTTTCGGTGTCAAAGATCTTCCAGCTAATTTCATCATTCAACCAATCTAGTCCCTAACTGCCTAAATAGCAAGATACTATTCAAGGTGCTGGAAACACAAAGACTAGGGGAAAAAAAAAGAGGAGGAGGAGAAAGAGAGCAGGAACTCAGGAAAGGTTCATATAGGAGGTGGCACCTGAGTTGGGCCTTGAAGGAAATTGAGAATTCTCAAATGGGGAGATTAAGTACCTACTATGCACCAGGCAAGGTGCTAAGCACTGAGGCTGCAAAGAAAGGCAAAAGACAGTCCCTGCCCTCAAAGAGCTAATGTCCTGTGCAAAGACGTGGAAAAAAGAGATGAGGGAACAGCATATAGGTCAATTTGAATGGTAGGAGAACCTAGGAAAGGGGGTAATGTGTCATTAGCCTAGAAAGGCAAGTTGGAGCCAGATGGTGTGTGACAACTTGCGGAGTCTGTTTTATCCCAGAGGCAACAGGGAGCCCATGAAGGTCTTTAGACTACAGAATGATGTGGTCTGACTTGTGCTTTAAGAAGACTTTTCCTATGGAGAACCTCTGAAAAGGAGGTCTTAGAGTAGTTCCATCTGACAAACATTTCTTGTATCTTCTATATACAAAGAGTTCTATTCATTCTTCTTACTCTTTCCCTGAGCCTACTCATGGTGAATGGAAGTTGGTTGGTTACAAAGGTTTTCTCCCAAACAACCACTTGTGCATTTCTTTCCTCATTGAACAGCTGGAGAAACAGGGGCTTTGAGCATAAAGAAATGATATGCTTATGGGTGTCTGGTCGAATGAGACTTAGAACTCAGGCCTAAACTTCCCAGTGTATGACTGCCAACATAAGCCGCCTTCTTTAGCAAAGCAACTGATGAGTGGGACGGGACTTCCTGCTTTGATGTCTCTGGACACCCTCCCCCGCCCCTGCACTGAGAGATTGTCCACACAGCTGCTGGGGCAACTATTTGCACTACAGCATGCCAATTTTTATCCCTTTTCTGAAGAGTATTGAGCATCTCCTGTGGAAAATAGCTGATGGAGCTTAAGCAAGAATAAGTACCCAAGAATGAGGCTATTAAAATAAGCAAAATGCCAGGGTGTGGGGGCAGGATGGGGGAGCGTGGAAACAGCTGACCAGTGCCTTTCCAAATTTAGCCAACTAATTGACCTGACCCCTTTCTTTTGCTTTCAGCCCTTTTCTGGTGGGCATATTCTGGATGGTGATAACTTTCTGGACAAACATGATCACAGGTGGCTCATTTTGAGGCTTTTGAGTCAAAATTTCAATTTATACCTATTTCAGTGGGGCCAGGTCGAAACAAATTGAGATGGATTGACCAGCTGTTCTCTGCACTGGGGATTGAGACATTAAGCTGAGTGTCAGCTGTCCTTCTTCCCTTTCCCCACCTTCTCTCTTCCAATTTAGTGTTGTCAGTCTCTAGAGAGAGGCACTGACGAAATGTCCCAAGATTGCATTACCAAGTAGCTCCCAGAGCAGGCGTTGACAAATTTCTAGGGCTTTGTCTCTGGAGACTGAACTGTGCTAAGGTCAAGATGGGGAATAGATTGGGGCTTCAAATAGTGAGTGTTGGGAGATGAGGGAAGTCATTGTAAGAGATACAGTAAAAGCTCATAAATATGATTTTGCAAGAGCCAAGAAAAAAAAAACCAACTTGTGAGTTCAAATTAATAATGATTTTAGGTAGGGAAATAGCAATTGCTTCAAATGATGCAGAATTTTAAAAAGTTGATATAGACTTAATGAAATTATATTTTATATTTATTCAAGAGTTCTAGACGTCTCCAAATTCATTATCTCTGCTTGAGTCCAAATAGAAAGCATTTAAAATCTAAATTAAGGCATTTGGTATGGCCTGATGGGGATGCAGGTTGGAACCCTACGCCAGTGTTTCCAAGGTCTTCACTTCCCTTTCCCTTACAAAATCCCATTATTCTTCTGGGATGCTAAACAAAACTAGGTTTTAGTTCACCTTATTTCACTTTACTTCCCTTCATATACTCTCCTTACCAGTCAAACCAATCTGCTTTCTGTTCCCCCGAACCTAACCGTGTTCCGTTCCCAACTCAACGCCTTTTCACAAGCTGTGTCTCTATGCCTGGAATGCACTCACTTCCTTTCCACTTCTACCTCTTAGAATCTCTATCTTCTTTCAAGTCTCAATTCATCTGCAACCTTGTCTAGGAAGCTTTTCCTCATCCCTCTAGTTGTTAGTAGTCTTCTCCTCCAAAACTTATCATGTGCACACATATCTGTGTACATGCTAGATCCCTTCAACGGGATGTAAGCTCCTTTAGATCTGGGACAGTTTTTCAATATATCTTTATATCCTCAGTCTCTAGCACAGTGCCATGTACATAGTAGATTCTCAATAAATGTTTGTTGAATTGGATTGGCAATAGAGCTTTGGTTCTGGAATCTCAAGAAGAGGTGTTGCTGATTATTTGGTGCTCAGAAAAAATTCCAAGAATGGAGCCTTTTTCCCCCATCTTCCTCATTTGGGTGCCTCTTGCCTTTTCCTTTTCCCTGTTTTTCCACTCAGTGTTAAATCTCATCTTTATTCACCCTCTCCACACATATGGCCAATGAGGTCCTGCATCTTACCAGTACCACACCCCTCTCCAGCTCAGTCCACGTCTCTCCTGCCAGATCACATTTTTCTACTCACTTTCTCACCCAGACCTTCCCACAGACTTCTAGCATTGGGGAATAGCTTCTACTTGGCACCCTCTCCTAGACTGTTCCCACTCACCCACCCTAGTCATTCCATGGACTCAACACAAATTGGCTTTCTTCCTGCTGTGTAGGATGAAGGCACAGCTAAGGAATATTGAATGAGTGAGGTACAAGTCAGAGTAAAGCATTTCCAGTTATGCTAGAAATGCCTTTTCTGTATCAGACAGAGAGAGGTTCTTATGTGGAGCTGGGGAATTTTTCCTGGGTAAACCCAATGATACATGTATACAGGTACCTGATATACATTTATATGTTTATTTACATTAATTTACTTTCAGAAAATCATAATATTAAGCTTTTATATAAGATAAAATTATTTAGCTTATGACAATTATATTTAAGTCCAAAACTGAAGATACGGTGTGGGGGTGGGAGGGGAAGGAGAAGGTGAAGGGAAGTGGGTTGTTGAGTAGGGAAGGATCATAAAATCAGAGATTTAAATCTGAAAGGAACTTTAGAGCTCATGTAGTCCTGTCATCTCATTTTATAGATTAAACAGAGATGTGAAGTGACTTATACACAGCTAGTGAAGAAACAAAGCCTTCTAACTCTAAAGCCAGAGCCATGGACCTGTGTCTAGCATCTTCTCCGCTACCAAAAATAATTTGGTAAAGTACATAATCGAACTTGTTCAATATTGATTTTGCTTAAAATGAGGCAACACCATTCCTGGCACATAGGAAAGGATTAACCAGTGAGCTAGGCAGATGCCATTCTCTTCTTTGGATGGGATAAGTGAAATCATTGTAGAGAACTGCACATCCACATTTGGTACCCAGAATGAACTTCAGAAGCTTGAGCAAAACTCTGAGCCAAACCTTCCCTTGTTGTTTTGGCTCTTAACTCTTGGCAACTCCCTGCTCGTTTCCTTTGTCTGAGAGAGAAGCCACAGAGACCCAGTAAGTTCTGGGAAATGGACCCACATGGAGGCTGGATTCCTGGACAGCTTTCTCTTTGCTTTTTCTGAACTGTGCTGACACCTTGGTTGGCCTCAAGCAGCCATCCAGCACCTTGTAACATGTTTATAGAACTGCTTACCCCACTAGAGTAGCAGGGCCAGGGTCAAAGCCCAGTGGGACTTTTTTCCTCTCTGGTCTTGACCAGTGCAGTGGCTGAAATTTCCCAGGAAGAGAAATAAGATCTCTTTCATCATTACCCTGTTTATAGTAAGTTCATTTGGGAGAGAAGGAGCTATGTTTTCTTGACAAGCCCCATCGCTAGCAAGGCATTAGTCAGGAGGGCAGGGAAAGGAGTAGGTCTGCTGAGGTCCTCGAAATGCTGGCATCTCATGGAGGTTTTCCCAGGCTCTGGGCTCAGGAAGCTGTCTATTTGAAGGTGAAGTCACCCTGGCAATTGCAAAAAGCATGAAAAGTTGAACACCTCTCCAGGCCATACGGAAAGGTTTAGTTTGCCTCTTGGCTTTGGGAAGATTTACTGGTGAATTAAGATCCTGCTGGGATTTCAATTCTCTGGCTGGTTTACTGGCCCAAAGGGGAGATGTCTTCAGACCAGTGGAAATGAGCTTCCAGATATAGTGAGCTGGTACACAATGAAAACCTTCTAGAATTTGGAATCCTGATTCAACCTCTTGGGGGTCACAGTGAAGGTAGAGGGTGACAATTGTTCAGGGCCTTAAGCCCTAGGTTAATGAATTGAGGTTTGATTCAGTAGGTAATAGGGGAAATCCCTGATGGGTTTTAAGTTGAACATTGATATGACGACAGCCATATTTCAATATGGTGATTGTCTGTAGGATGGATTGGAAGAGGATCATAGAATTTAGAGCTGGAAGGGGCCTTAGGAGATGATTTAGCCTAATGCTCTCATTTTATAGATGAGGAAACTGAAGTTCAGAGGATAATTACAATAATAGCGAATATTTATCTAGTGCTTTAAGGCTTGAAAACCACTACACACACACACACACACATACACATATACACACACATATGCAAAATCATCTTTGATCCTTACAATGAGCTTGTGAGTTAGGTAAGGTGTTGTTATCCCCATTTTAGAAGCTGACAGAGATCAAGTTACTCAGCATCATCCAATGAGTAGTATTTGAGGTAGGATTCAAATTCAGTTCTTCCTAACTCTTAGTTGAGCATTCTGTTTGCCCAATATCACACAGGTACCATCCACAACTCCCATGATTCCAATCCAGGTCCCTTGGCTACAAATCCAGTGTTCTTGCACTGTATAAAGTTGCACAAGAATCCAGTTTCTGGCTATTGTCATGGTGTAGGCATGAGAAGATAAGGGCCTCTACTCAAGTTATACCATTTAGAGCTGGAAGAAATCTTAGAGATTCTTGTGACTGGCTCCTTCATTTTACAGATACTGAGGTACCCAGAGGTTAAGTGACTGTGCCTACCCATTCACATCGATAAAAGGGGCAAAACCAGGATTCAAACCTAGGTCTTATGACTCCAAATTTAATGTGGCAGTGGAACGAGAGAGGATTTATTAACCAATTAAATATCGAGGGTAAGGAGGAGGAAAAAGTCAAAGCTGACTTCAAGGGTTTTAGTTCAGGGTGTTAGAAAAGTAATGATATTATTTAAAGTAGTAAAGTCAGGAGAAGGAGTAGGTTTTGATCTAAAGGTACTTGAGTAAACTTAGGCAAATCATTTAATCTGTCTGGGCCTCAATTTTCATATCTATAAAATGAGTGGGTTAGACTAGATAATTTTGAAGGGCATGTTAAGGCTTAATCTTGTGATTATGACAATGAAGGTCAGGTCAGCTTGGTTGGGGGCGGGGAAGGGGAGATAGAAAAAGAAAAAAGGGAGAGAAAGGAAGATTGTTTCTTTACTGTCTCATCACGAGCTTCTAGGGACTTATGAGGGTAGAAGCTCGAGCACTAAGATATCTTAGGTACTTTTACACGTTAAGACTGGGGTGCTCATCACTTTTCAGCCCATGATCTTATTACCTTTCATTTCTCTAAAGTGAGGAGGTCTCAGGAGATGGGGAAGAAAATGCCTTCCTGGTGCCTAACACTGGAGAGCAGAGGGAGGCCCTGTCCTTAACTGTCCTCTGCAAAATCAATTTGTTTCAACAAATATTTTAAACGTACATTAATGTAGCAGGGCTTGATGAATAAGACAGCTCCTGCTGCCTGTGAATAAACAATTTAAAAGGAAAGACAAGAGATATGTAAGAATAATTCTTTAAAAATTAACTAGGATTCAAAATAGAACATGAGTGCATAGGAGAAATTGTCAATGACACCCCCTTGCCTCTCAAGTAAAGTTCAAACTCTTTTGTCTGACATTTAAGGCTCTTCAAAATCTTGGAGATACTCCACCTTTCTGGCCTTATCTTATAGGACACCCTTGTTTACACTCTGAGCTGAGATCTCCCACCTCTCTGACTTTGCTCCACAGCCTTCCTTCCCTTATTTTTATTTTTTTAATCTTAATTAATTAATTAATTTTTAGTTTTCAACATTCACTTTTATAAGATTTTGAGTTCTGAATTTCCCCTCCTCCCTCCCCTCCTCCCTCTCCAAGATGGCATGCAATCTGATATAGGCTATATATGTACAATCATATTAAACATATTTCTGCTTTAGTCATGTTGTGAAAGAAGAATCAGAGCAAAAGGGAAAAAACATGAGAAAGAAGAAACAGAAAACAAAAAAAGAGAACAAATAGTATGCTTCGATCTGCATTCAGACTCCATGGTTCTTTCTCTGGATGTGGATAGCATTTTCCATCATGAGTCTTTTGGAATTGTCTTTGATCATTGCATCACTGAGAAAAGCTAAATCTATCAGATCAATTCCTACTCATCCTTTAAAACCCACCACCTTTAAATTCCACCTCTCCCCTGAAGCACTTCCGAAACTCTCATTTTACTTCTTGAATCCTCACATAGCACTTTGTTATATGCCTCTCTAAAGGGCTTGTTATCTAATAACTGTGTCTTATAGCTAGCTGTCTGTGTTGTTTTATCCATTCCCCTAGACTCTAACGTCCATGAGGGCAAGGACCTTGTTTTAGCTACACTTTGTATTTCTCCTATTACTTAGCACAATGTTCTATTTATGTTAGATAATAATGATAATTATCATTAATTATTAGTTGTCAATAATGATAATAGCTAGCATTTTATAGTGTCTACTAATGTGCCAGGTACTGTGCTAAGCATTTTGCAAATATTATCTCATTTGATCTTTACAACAACACAAGGAAGGTAGGTGCTGTTTTATCCCCATTTTACAATTGAAGAAACTGAGGCAGGCACTGGTTACATGACTTATCCAGGATCGCACAGCTACTAAGTGTCTGAGGCTAGATCTGAACTCAGGTATTCCTGACTTCAAGCCCAGCACTCTATCCCCTGCACCACCTAGCTGCCCTTCATTAGGTGCTTAATAAGTGTTTAACTGATTAATGAATTAATGAACCATAAAAGTAACCATGAGATGTCCCAAGAGGGGAGAATTATTTCCACCTTCAGGGAACAGAGAAAGCTTAATGCGAGTAGCAGAACTGGTCTTGACAAACAGTGTAGGATTTCCGTAGGACATGTCTCAGAGCTTTAAGTCGGGCTCCTGCCACCAGATTTATAGTTAACCAAATTGTACTGACAGAATTGGCTGGTTCAAATCCTCCTCTTCCTGAAATCAGTTACCTTCCTCAACAGGGTCAGTGCTTCTACAGAAGGTAAAGTAATCTCTTTTCCAGAATTCCTCATAATAACAGCCATAACATGCTGCTACTTAAGGCAGGGGCATGTAGATGAGGAGGGAGGTCTGTGTTGAGCCCTCGCAAAGTGATGCATCCAGAGCTAATTAAAACAAAAATGTGGTTGCTGACTTGCAGAGTGTTTTGAACTTCTTCAAGACTACAAATCTTTTTCCTTTCATTCTCTCTCTCTTTGCCCCATATAGCCTACTGGCACCAGGCCATACTGTTAGCCTAAGGATGCTGTGTTCACTGTCATGGTAGGCATTCACCCTGGGCAGAAAGGATGAATACTACACAGCAGCTTCTTCAAGACCAAACATTCTAGTTAAAAGATCCATGGTCAAGTTCCATTTTTTTGGACAAAAAAGATAGGGGTAAGCAATCTTGGCAAGAATGGACTTACTCCTGGTTTCTAATCAAAAGATTTGGATTATATTGAATAGTCAAGAGAGCTGAAACTCAGTAACTAGAGAATTTTAATTCACATGGGACTTGTCCCTATGAATATAGCTATATACAACCCAAGGAAGTGTGGAGTATAGGGCATTGTGATGTAGTAGAGAGGACACTGAATTTGGATTCAGAGGACCTGGGTTAGAATCTTGGACTTCAACTTTCTATCCCTCAATTTTCTCCTTTGTAAAAGAGTGGCTAGATTCAAGTGATATCTGAGGTCTCTTTGTGCTCTAAATCTTTTGACTTTGCTTATCTGTTTCTAAGTTTGCAGAACTGATGGTTGGCGTTTCTCCTATTGTCTCCCACCACCCAACACATTCCATTTTCTTATCCTCTTCTCTTATTCTCCATGCAGAATAGTCTTGCATGACTGAAAATATAGCTTACTTAACTATACTTGACCTCTAAGTTTTGGACTTAAAAGAGGTACAGGCAGATGTACAAGTGGGGAGCCTCGTCTTTAGCAAGTTATAAGCAGAGATGGATTTCTTCTCCCTCTCCTGTTCTCCCCCTCCACCTGGACCCCTTTCCAAACTTCTCCCTGTTGTATAGAGTGCCTGTGGCTCCAAGAAGCTGTAGTCTAGTCAGCAGCCACACCCAGTAAACCATGCGGGCAGACGGGCTAAACCAGGTTGAGGGTAACTGACAGTCCTCAAACCTGTGTGGGGGAGGTAGGGGGATGGCTACCCCAAGCATGTGAAGACTCATCCTGACAGAATGGGTGGATAAGAGTAATTTGTTCCAACGGACATGAAGGCAACTGAAGCAGGTGGCTGTGGAGCACTTAGAGCTTGGTCAGACATGGTCAGGAAGCTAAGGTCATCTACCGCATCCCAGGCCATCACCAGTTGTATTGATTTGTGCTGCTACTGGACTTCAATAACTCTGGAAGACAGAGTGAGTGAGGCTGGCGACTTTGTGCAACTCTGCCTCATTTATATCCAACTCACCTGCAAGTCAAGACATCACCCTGTGATGTCATTAGTCCTCTTTGAAAGCCAAGGATGAACAACAACAGTGAGTATTTGTGATTAATAGATGCTTGCCAAGATTTTGCTCCTGTCACCTTTGACAGTTTAATATTCATTGTGACTAGCCCAAGGATGGATGCTGGGTGGTAACTCTTTCTCAAGGATGTGGTCCCCACCTCTTTCTTGACAGCAATGTTGATTTAGCTTCTTTAGATTGAATATAGCCGAAATAAACGCTATGGAGTTCGCAAAGCCTAGGTTTGTGACAATCGCCATCTTAAAAGATCTGGTGTTTTAGTGAAGGGCATAATAATTTACAGTCTAGTGTTTGGGAGAATTTGTGCTTTCTAGGAATCTCAGCATAGAGATTCCATCAAAGAGATGTCAAGTTCTTTAACCCTTTCAATGCCACACTTCTCCATCTTTCCTTCATAAAGTCAGGATGAGTCAGTCCCTCAGCAACCAATCATCGAAGTCCAAAAAACCATGTTAGGTTAGAGGGGGCACTTAGTCTGGAAAGACTGTCTTGTTCTCTCAGAACATCTTAGGTCTGGGTTTATTTTAATTAATTAATTAATTAATTATTTTTTTGGAGGGGGAGAGGACTGCTTCTCCCTGTCTTGCCCAGTCAGGAAGAACGGTAGCCTCTCACAGGCTTGATCACATTGCTAATTGGCAAGCTTTGAACTCCTCCGTTTCCAACTTGGGCAAGTTCATCCCTTCTTAGACAGCCTGGTCCCGCTGCTCCCAAGGGCTTGATATATCAGCACTGGATTAGTGTGGACGCTTTATCTGCTTTAGCTCTACTGAAACTCGGAACTCCTAAGCTTAAGCAATCTACCAGCCCCAACCTCCCTGGTATGAGGATTACAGGCATGTGCCCCGTGCCTAGCTTCTTAGCTCTTTAGAATGATAGCATAGTATAATAGAAAATGATGAATGGCGATGGGGAAGGAGGGTAGGGAATAAAAGAGAGGCCAGGCTAAGCTTTACGCTAAATTTGTGATCCTGGTCAAGTCATTAGGCCTCAATTTCCTCATCTGTAAGGACAGATGATCTCTAACGTCTAAGAACCTGTAGGTCTAAAAGTTATTCCTCTATTTTGTGAGCTGGAAGGATATATTAGGAACATGATGGAATGATTAAGCTGTTACTGTAAAGAAAGCAAGGTTAAAAGTTAAGGAGAAGAGCTTTCCAGGATGGTTATGGGATATTAGAGACTCTTGGATGCTGGCTAGATTTTCCTCAGTCTCCCACAGCCAGCTTTTCTTATCGGCCTGAAGTGGTAGCTTTTAAAACAAATGCTTTGAAAATTGAAGGTTGCCTGGCTCCCACCATTCTAAAAGTCACTGCTTACGTGAATGCTAGTTATTCGAGAGTCCATGTCTACCAAATCCAACAACTTCAGAGCCAGAAGACTCACTGATGTTGAGACAGCCCAAATCAAACACATCCATGAAATTAAAAAAACATGACTTAACTGTTCACACTTACTGTAGAGGTCGTGGAGCTGCTGTCTTGTGTCAAAAGTCAACTGTATATATAAATACAGGATAGAAGAGAAATGACTAAAGAGAAAGCACTTCATGGGGAAAAAAATCTGGAGGTTGTAATGCATTGCAAGCCAGAACAGCTAATTAGAAACTTGGGCTATATTTATGTATGTATGTATGGCGTCCACAGTGAGGGAGGCGATACTCCCACTGTGCCCTGCCCTAGTCAGTCCACATCTGGAATATTAAATCCAGTTCTTGGTACCACATTTTAGGAGGGATATTGATGAATTGCAGTATACACAGAAGGAGGGTAGCCAGGATGGAAAGGGAACTTGAAGCCTTGCTATATAATGATAGATTGCAGGACCTAGGAATTTTTGTTCTAGAAAAGACAAGACTTAGGGGGAACACGATAGCTGTCTTGGAAAGGCCGACCTTTGGAAATTAGTTTAGACTTGTTCTGCTTGATTCTGAAGAGCAGAACTAGGGCCAATGGGAGGAAGTTACATGAAAAAAGATTTTGACTCAGGATAAGAGAAAACTTCCTACTGGTTAGAGCTGCTCCAAAATGAAATGGACCTCCACAAGAAGTAGTGAGTTGCTTGTCACTGGATATCTCCAGACAAAGAGCCCAAATTACATCTGCTATACTGTAGCCATTTGTTAGGAGTATTATAGGTGAGTACTTACAGATGGAAATGTAGTAGCAGGAAGAGGTGGAGACACTTTGGCTAAGGGTTGGACCTCTACAATCCCTTTCAATTCTGGACTTCTCTGACATGTGAAGGAAGCTATTCTCATATATTTGTGCACACACACATATATCTTATGCATCTATCTATCTATCTATCTATCTATCTATCTATCTATCTATCTATCTACTATTCTCTTATGTAGCTTTCTGCTGCAGTGTGCTAGTAGTGGAATTCCTCAGGTGGGCTTGTCCCGTAGTTCCAGGGGAAACAGTAAAGCTCTCTTGTCTTGGCTAGAGAATAACAAAAATAAAAAAATAGTAATAGCTAACACTCATATTGGTTTTTTTTTAAATTTGCAAATTTTATTTATTCTCATAACAACCATGGGAGGTAGGTGCTATTATCTTGGTTTGTTTTTTTTTTAATAGACAAGGAAATTGAGGCAGGTAGCAGATAAGTGACTTGACCAAGGTCACCCAGCTAATAAGTGTCTGAATTTGCTCCCAGACACACTTGGCCTCTCTACATCTCTCTGCTTGGCCTCTTTATGGTGTATAAGAGTGCTGGACCTGGAGTCAGGAGGCCTTCATTTTGAATCCAACCTCAAATACTTACTGCTTGAGTGACCCTGGCAAGTCCTTTGACATATCTAAGCTTCAGTTTCCTCATCTGTAAAATGGGGATAATGTTAATATCTACCTCCCAGGGTTTTTGTGGCGATTAAAATAAGACAACTTGTAAAACACTTCGCAAACCTTAAAACTATTTAAATATCAGCTATGACATATTATTATTATTATATAATTATTTTTGTTATTAGTTACTGTGGCAGCAGCTGTCGCTACTACTGTGACTACCACCACTACCATACTATTACCATAATGGCAAGTGCTAACCAAACAAGGGACCATGCTTTGGATTTCCCTCTTGCTCTATATTAGGTATTATCAATATTATTAATTACTGTTGCTGTTGCTGCTGCTGCTGCTGCTGCTACTACAAATACCATACTAAAACCAAAATACCAACCACTAATCAAACAAAGGACCCTACTTTAGATTTCCTTCTTGCTCTATATTAGCTATTATTAATATTATTAGTTACTACTACTACCATTACCACTACTACTACTATCACTACTACTATTACTAATGCCATACTTATACCATAATGCTAAGCACTAACCGAATAAGGGATCCTACTTTGGATTTCCCTCTTGCTGTATAATTTCTGCCAATCTTTGGTTGCACAGAATCTTGCCCAGTGATCAGGAACATTCTACCCCTCATCTTGTAAGCAAGTTTCTATCCCTAATACCAGGTTAAGTGAAAATGAATTGCATAGCCTAAGGTCCTTTCTCTACATCAATACCTCCCTAGCATTTAAAGGTTTTGCAGGGCCTCTATTTCTCTCTCCCCAGTCATTTCTGTAGCCATGTAATTCTCTCTGGGGCCAGTTGGGCAAGCTTCAAATTACCCAGGTCTGCTTCTGGGTATGACCAGGGAAGGGAATGAGACTTAGAGGTGTGGGGGGCCATGACTTGTGTGTACCAGGAAGAAACTTTTTTTCTATTCCTTGCTGCTCTGGAATATAAATTATATTTATTTGGTTTATTTGCCAAAATTCCCACAACTATTGTTTATATCTTTGATGTTATGAAATTGTTAGTTTCTGAGGGTTTTTTTGCGTGTTTATAGGTAAACATACAATACATTCATCTCCTATCCTTCCCTCTTTTCTAGGTCTAATGTCATCCACCTGTAACCTTCATCTTTTACCTTCCTGAGTTCTCCATACATGTATCTGTCACACATACGCGCACACAGGGACACAAATATACAGAAGCTCCTTTACTAAAAAAATAAATTTTGTAAATACCTTATAATCTCCTGTTTTTCCATCTCCTACATTTCCCAGTGTTTCACTTTTTCCCTCCCCCTCCCAGGGAGCAATCCATTGAAACAGAAAACCCAAACAAACAGAACAGTTCAGCAAAACCATCTAACATATCCGGAAAGGTTAACGTTATTTAGTGTTGCACACCTCTACAGAGAAGCTGGGGGAGGCGGCTTCTCCTCTCTCTTCTCTGAGGCCAAAGTTGGTTCTAATGCTTTCATAGCATTCAGTTTCTATTGTTTCACTATTCTCGTTCTTGCCCTTTACTTCATTGTAGCGACTGTTTCCCAGTTTCGGCTTACATAGTTTTTTGTTTGTTTGTTTTTTATAAATCTCTGTGTTCTTCACTTTTATCATTTTATGTGACATAGTGACAGTTCAGTACATTCATACTTTTCTATTTGTGTCCCCAACACTAAGCAACACTTAACAACACTAGCACATTGTGATTTACTTTGTGTAAATTACTTTGCACATTGTAATCCCTTAATAAATGTTTCTTCATTCGTTGGTTCATTCATGTACCACAACATATTCAACCATTCGCTGATCAATGGGTCAGTATTGTTTCCATTTCTTTGCTTCTACAAAAACTAATGCCATAAATACTTTAGTGTATATGAGATCTCTCTTTCTGTCATTGATCTCCTTGCAACGTAAGCCCAACATACAGGCTCTTCTAATACCTACAGGTCTCATTTGAAAAAACAAACAAACAAACCAACCCTTTAGCTAAGCCTACCACTCCCTACCTCCCTTCCTCCCTTTTTCAAATTATCCTCCTGTTTCATGAAGGATCAAACTTCTTGCACACCTGTTTTACACCATTTACTACCATTCCATCACAACCCATTCATTCTAATATCTTATAATCTATCTTCTTTACTAATTTATGGAAACTATGTTCTTCCATGTTGTCAACCTCCTACTGTTGAATCCAATGACTTTTTCTCAGGCTCCATCTTTCTTCCTTGACATTTCTGACCAGACCCTTTTTCTTGAAAGTCTTTCTTCTCTTGGCCTTTATAGCACTGTATTCCTTCTGCCTGTTTGACCATTCTTAGTTTCCCTCAGTGGCTCCTATCCCATGTCCTGTCCTCAACAGTGGATAGTCCCCAAAGCAAGATTCTTCACCTTCCTTTCTTTTTATGCTCTTTTTAAAAGAATTTATATACTCTCGAGATTCTAATTATCCCTTCTCTGCAGATAGCTATATCTCTAAATCTGTATTTCTTTCCCACTATTCTGCTAGTCTAGGTAAAGCTGATAATACTCTTGTATGACGTGTCATCCCCTCAAATTCAAAAGGTCTAAAATCAGATTAATCTCCCTCCCAAAACAACTCCCTCTCCCAGCTTCCTGTTTTAGTCAAAGCTGATATCATTTCCCCAGCCACCTAGAGTCTAAACATAATAACAATAATAATGATAATAATAATAATAGCATCTATATTGTACCTATTATGTGCCAGGCACTGTGCTAATAATTTTACAAATACTATCTGATTTTATACTCCCAACAATCCTGAATGATAGGTGCTATTATTATCCCTTACAGGTGAGGAAACTGAGGCAGATAGAGATTAAGTGAACTCAGATCTTCTCTGACTCTAGGCCCAGTGCTCTATCCACCATGCACCAAGCTGCCTCAAAAACCTTTGACTCATCTTCGACTATGTGTTGATTCTTTTTAATGTCTCTCACATCTTTTCTTTCTATCTCCAGTGCTATAACATAAGGCCTTAGCACTTCCCTCCCAGACGATTGCTATAGGTTGTGAACTTTTCTTCTTGCCTCAAGTTTCTTTCCCTTCCTACATACCCTACATAACACTACCAGATTAATTTCCTTAAATCATAATTATTGTTATGTGCTAAACCATTAGAGATGTCCTCATGTATTGAATGTGAATAATAATAACAGTAATAGCAATACCTATAATGTAACTACTTCAAAGGGTTGTTGTGGGGCTCAAATGTGGGTATATCTGTGTGTAAGGGTGTGGAGGTGGGGAGGAAGGGAGAAAGGGAAGGAAGGTTGGATGGGGGAGAGAGAGAGAGAGACAGAGACAGAGAGAGAGAGACAGAGACAGAGAGAGAGAGACAGAGAGAGAGAGACAGAGAGAGATATCAAGCATTGGGGAAGCTTCAAAATGTTGTATCAATGTGAATTGTTGTTATGTTACTCAACCACTCCAAAGCCTTCAATGGGTCCCCACATCATAGGCATAGCTTGTCTTTCCAAAGATATCTACTTGTTCTCCTGTACATAAACCCTTTAGTCCAGGCAGCCTGCTATAGTCACTTTACCATTAATATTCCATATATGTATGTATATATATGTGTATATATATATATATACATATATATACACATATTCCTGCCTCTGTATCTTTGCACATGCTGTTACCCCTTCCTGGAGTTATCTCTCCTTCTTTACATATGTCTAAATCCTATCTATCTTTCAAAGTCTAACTCCTATTCTATCTCTTCTTTGAAGCCTTGTATAACCATACAAGCCCACATGTATCTTTTCATCCTTTAAACTCCTGCACTATTTGATGCCTCTATCTCTCACTTGTGTGATTGCCATTTATTATTTGCCATTTTCTCACTTAAACTATAAGGTCCTTGAGAGCAGGAGTTATGTACTCTATCACAGCTCTCAGCACAGTAGGTCCCCAACAAATGCATTATGGATGCATGGGTCAATAAATCAATGCCCAGGGAATGGTTCCATAACTATAAGAAGTGTTTCATTAAGAAATGTGCTCATCTAGTGAATCACAATGACATTTATGGAGGACAACTCTTTCTTTTTATATTATGTTATATAAGAAGAGAACCTGGTCCTGACCTGGGTCACATGTTTTTTCTCTTAGCTTGTTTCCCTTGCCCTTTTTCCAGTCTAAAGGAGGATTTTATTTTTAAGCTTTCATGACATGACATACTTTGTGGGATTTTTTTCCCTCTCCTTCCCCTTCTCTCTGTGCTAGGACCCTGGAGAAGAGCCAAGCAAGGTTGTTTTTATTTCATTTCCATTCCTTGCAGAGAAGGATGAAGCACAGACTTCATCTATAAAATGTGTGTGTTTTAGAGGCCCTGGGAGCTGTTTATGTGCTTTACTTCATGTCTTTGTTCCAATGAGGAACAAATTGAAAACATGCTAAGAGAGCTACCAAAATGTGAGGAACACCTGAGGAAAAAGAATATCTCTTTCCATGGTCCCAACCAAGAGTACCTAGTCTTCAGTACTGTGTAGTGGTCAGATACAAAGGCTACTTGTACTAAGGGGTCATTTTAGCACAGAGAAGAAAGAATTATGTTAGAATGGAAATGAAAGGTGAATTTGGGTTTGAAGCTTGGCTCTACTACTTTCTCCCTGGGTCATTTCGGTAAGTCACTTAGTCTCTTTGGGCCTTAGTTTCCTTATCTATAAAATGAAGGGGTTGGACTAGATGGCTTCTATGGTGCCAATGATGATGATGATGATGACAGCTTCCTCCATTGCTTTTCAATCCGTGTCTCTAAAGGGAGAAAACCAGTGGTAATCTCTAATTGGTTCAGAGAAAACTGAGTGGAGGTCAAGGCAGAGAAAGGAATTTTGCATTTTTGGTTAAAGGTCTGAATAGGAGAGGTCGAGTGGAACTTCTAGCATCCGATTATCACCGTTCTAATCTATTGAGACAGACAATTATTTCATTCTTCATAAGGGGAAGTGCAAATGTGAATATTGTTAACCAATGAAGAGACAGTGGGATACAATGGAAGGGGCAGATTAGGAGTTGAAAATTGAAAGAGGTTACTGTCTGCCATTAACTGCTGTCAGTCAGTAAACAAGCGCTTATATATGGCAGGCAACATGCTAAGGGCTGAGGATACAAAGAAAGACAAAAACAGTCCCTGCCTTCAAAAAGTTCACATTCTAATGGGGAGTCATACATCATACAAATAATTAACTACATACAAGACATAAACAGAAGATATAGAAGATGATCTAAGGTGGGGAAACACTAGCACCTGGGGCTACTGGGAAAGCTTTTTTGCAGAAGGTAGGATTTTAGTAGAGAACTGAAGGAAGCCAAGGAAGATAAGAGGCAGAGGTAACGAGAGTAGCCACATTTTTTAGGCCTCATTTTCCTCATTTCTACCAACACAGACAGAAACCCTCCCGTGTCATCTCATTTTGTACCATTCTTGACCATATCTTCTTTTTTAATTAAATTTTCTTTTTTTTTGTTATGAACTTAACAAGCATAGATAGAAATGAACATTTCAATATACAAAGAACAAAAAAGAGGATTCTATATGGACCTATGAACTTTCCGTATCTTTTCCAAAACTCTTGCATATGAACCTGGAGAACTCAATGGCCTAGAGAAATTTCTCTAGTTCTTTACTATCTCAAACGAACCAATGGAGCACTTGAGTTGTCAATCTGTTATCTCTTGTTCTCACTACATGATCAATTCACTTCTCTTTCTGGTTATACAAGGCTGTAGTGATGTCTTTTATACCATTTTCACTCATTAGTAATGTGTTATAGCCTACAAATGCACATCACACATCTCTCTATTGTCCTTTGACTTTCCTGTAACTTTGGCTCTTCAAAAGTCATTGCATTTCATGATTTGCAACCATATAATTATTACTAAAAGAATATTGCTGGTTTTGCAGCTGTAAGCAGTTTGGAATCATTGCAAGCTGTATGTAGTTACTCCAGTGAAATTTCTTTTTCCTACTCAATTCTGGACCAGTTCACTCTCCCTCTTCAACACTCTATCTGAGAATGGTTGCATGTCATAGTCTAGGAAGTATATATTTTTTATCCACTTTATTTTTCCAATGTGTATGGGTTAGATCAATCTCCTTCACATTATTATGGCTTTTAGTGAAGAAGCTTGGTAGTGTTCTATAGCTCAATGCAATTAATACAATGCCATATTCAAATGGAATTTCACCTTCAATAGGAAATCCTTTTCTTTTTACTCTGTGTAGGACATCCACCATGACACTGGCCAACACTTTATGTGAACACACGTCTCTCTGGTTTTCACCTCACCCAATGTTACTATTTGACACAACACTGAGCAAAGTTACACATCTGTCATGGAGTCTTTTATAATTTTAACATATGTAATATATTAATACAATTATTTTCCATATTAATTCAATATATAGGGAGATGCTATGTTTGAGGAGAGCCTTCAAAACTATATTTTTTTCTAGTGAGTCTAAAAAAATACATCAAGTCTCAGAAGAAGCTCTAATCATCTTGGCAGTCTGATTGACACCCCTGCTCAAGCTGACAATAAGTATCTTTCTTTAATAAGAACTGTGGATTCTTATTGCCTAAATGATGAGACTCCCATCTCTATCAGGCTGCTAAGGTGACCAAAGCTCTCAATAGATTATTCCACAATTCTTTCATCTTTAGAAAAGATAATTATTTCAAGTAATCTTTGCTTAAGTAACAGCAGCTCCTTCCCCAAGAGGAGGTTTCCCTCAGTACATCCAATTCCAGTAACCCTGGGCTGCTACCCTTGAGTTTTTCTTTCTTTTTTGGAATGGAAGAAGTTGGAGAAGTAGGAGCTCCTTTTCCCTGCTTCAGAAATGCAGCAGCTGATGTACAACCATGACAACTCATTCCAATTTTAAAGAGGAAAAGCAGAGAATCACTTTTTCCAGCTGAAGCTATTGGAAGATCTTAGACAAATGCAACTGACGCTCATTGAACTTCATCCAACACACTGGGACTAATTTCAGCCCGGCAAACATTGCCAGGGCATCTTTAATGAGCTCCTCTAACTCTTTGGTTCTCCCAGCTGTGAAATTAGCATCAGCCTTAAAGAATCAAGGGCGAGCCCGAAGAAAGTTCGGCATTGAACCTTAAGGGTGGTGAACCAATTCCCCTCCCTTTTCCTTTTGTAGTCTGTTCATAGGAATCTGTTTTCCAGGGATGTATTTGGTGAAGGCTACTTCCTCTCCATGGACCAGAGTTTCCTCAAGTGGAAAATGACAGGTTTTAACTAGGTAATCCCTAAGGTCCAATGCAGCTTTGACATTCTATGAGTCTATGATAGGGAGTATCAGAAGGAGAGAACATGCCTAGGAGAACTCATACTGACATACACATCTGGTACACTTCGAATTTTTTTTCATTCAGTGAAATTCTGGATGATAATATAGAATAGATACACAGGTGATGAGCTTCTCCTCTTCCTTCTAGTAGTGATTTTTTTCTGTGGTACCTTGAAACTTAATCCCTCTGCCTTCTCTAGTTGTAATTATGAAGAGGAGCTGTCATAGTATTGCTATCTATTTGCTGAAAAAGCATGGTATTATAGAATTATAAATATAGAGAGAATTATATATATACACATATATATTATATATACATACATATACATATATATTACATATATAATCATAGGACCTTAAAATTGGAGGAGACCTTGGGTATCAAGTTCAACTTTCTATTCTAGAAAAGAATATCTTCTATAATATCTCTGACAGATTGTCATTTAGATTTTGATTAAGCACTTCCAATAATAATGAAAATACTCAATGGGGGGAAGGGGAGTGCTATCTTCCCATACCTTCCCTTTGTCCTCTTCTTATGGACCCCATGGGGTCCATCTTCCTGCCACAAGTGGTGCCTACTCCCTTGTCTTCCCTTGCCTCTCTCCCCTAATTCTTGACCATCTAGACCTCATGGGGCAAGAAGAATGAAATGGTTGCTCACCTTGCTTAGATGAGATGGGAGTCACCAATTATAATTGATCTGGTCAGGTGGAGGACCAGCAGGCTGTGTCATCTGCCCTACCAATATATCCTAAGCTTCTCTGGGTCTTACCATGTGCCCTGCCTCTATGATCACCAGAACACTGAGCACTCACTCCCTTCCAATCTACTGACTCTACACCTTGAGCCTTGTAGTCTGCCCTGCCTAAAGGGTCTTTTACATAATTAGAATGTGAGCTCCTTTATAGTAAGGACTGTCTGCTTTTTCTATTTGTATTCAGAGCACTTAGCACAGTGCTTGGCATATTAGTCAGTGGTTTTTTCAGTCATGTCTGACTCTTTGTGACTTCTTTTGGGGTTTTATTGGCAAAGTTACTGGAGTAGTTTGCCATTTCCTTCTCCAGCTCATTTCACAGATGAGGAAATGAGGCAAATAGGCTGAAATTACTTTTCCAGGGTCACACAGCTAGTGTCTGAGGCTGGATTTGAACTCATGAAGAGTTTTCCTGATTCCAAGCCCAGTGCTCTATCCACTGCACCACCTAGCTGCCCCTCATATTAAGCTGGTCACCAACTAACATCTGTGGGTTAATCTGTCTTGCTTCTTGCTGTCATATGTCATCTCTTTACCATCCCATCCTGGTCTTGTTCTTCTTCCTCTAAGGACAACTTTAGAAAGAATGTTCCTTTTGGAACTTGATGATTTTTCACAAATTTTAGCTTATTCTAGGTTTAAGCTTTCCTGACACTATTCTTAAAGCCTCATTCTTTCTTGCGTATCTGCCTCTTCATTGTTTGTACATAGGCGCGGCCAGGTATTAGTGGAAAGAGCACTGGACTTGGAATCAGAGATTCCTGAATTTGAATCCTGCTTCAGACACTTACTAGCAATGTGACCTTGAATGAGATAGAACTTTTCTAAGCTCATGTTTCCTCATCTGTAAAATAAGGACAAGAGGAGAATAGTTGTATCTACCTTGATGGGGTTGTTGGGAGGATTAGGTAGGGTAACATGGCAGCTAGGTGACATAGTATATAAAGCTCTGGACCTGGAGTGGGGAAGACTTAAGTTCAAATCTAGCCTTAGACACTTATATCAATGTGACCTTGAACAAGTTGTTTAACTGTTCTCTGCCAACATTTCCTCAACTATAAAATGGAGGAAAATAACAGTCTCTGTTACCTTCCAAGGTTGTTGTAAGATAAAATGAGATAATATTTGCAAAGTGCTTTGCAAATCTTAAACTGCTATATAAATACTAGCTATTGTATTATGTAAAGTATTTCCTTAAATCTCTCTCTCAACATGGGCCATTATTACCAGAAAACCTTCTGGCCAGAACATAAGGATTTTGATTCAGCCCCTCAGCAGGGCTGATTTAGTGATGATTACTCACTTCATTATTTCAAGGTTCTTGAATTTCGTCAGTTTGGTTTTTCCTTCCACCTCCATAGATTTCTCTACCATTTGCCCTTCCCCCACCCCCAAAAATCTTATGAAGTGTTTGTCATTAATTTTTGTGGCTGAAAAAAAAATCAACTTTTGGCCTGATTTCCTGGAAGTGAACCTTACCCAACTTAGTTGTTCTGGTCCACAGGTGATAAATATAGAGTCAAGTCAATAAGCATTTATCAAGTGCCCACTTTGTGCCAGACACTATGTATGAGTCTACTACCACTGTCTGGTTCTTAAAGATTTTCTGTATGGGTAGGACTTCCCAGAGCTTGTGCTCCAAGGGTATATCAAGAGCACCTTCATTCCATGACAGTAATAACAAGTCACATTGATAAAGCTCTCTATGAAAAACTTTCCTCACTATACGACCTTGGGCAAAATCCATTCTCTGGGCCTCCATTTCCTCATCTGTAAAATGAAAGGGCTGGGCTGGATGGAGGTCATTTAGCCCTCTTCCCCTACTAGATTGTGAACTCCTCAAGCACAGGGATTTTTTTTTGGTTGCTTTTCTTTGTGTCCCCAGAGCTTAGCATCATGCTTAATAAATGCTTGTTAATTTGACTTCACCTCTACGGGCTTCCATTTCCTCTTCTGTAGAATGAAGGAGTTAGACTGAAAGGTCTCCAAGGTTCCTTCCAGCTCTTCATTTATGACTCTATGAATTTATGAAAAGCTTTGTGTTAGTGAATATACAAGATCTGCTTCCCTCAGTATTATGTAGAACAGGAGACCAAGTTTCAGAGACAGGAGTCTACTTGGCCCCAGTCAGAGCTAGTAAATATCAGAACAGGGACCTGAACCTGAATCACAGTCTATGGTCAGTGTTCTTTTCATTAAGCTGATCTGCCTCTTCAAATTTGCGTTCATCTCAGTAGATTGCACGCCTGCCTTAATGTGCCGGGCTACTTTTCCATAAAAGTTGCTATAAAAGTCTCTCTAGTTTTGTGCAAAATGAAATCTTTGAGCAGTAGCAACGTAGGCTGGAGGGCTTATGAACAACTAGGTTATGATTTCTGAGCAGTTAATAACAAAAACCTCTTAATAGATTAAAAGCAAATCCTAGAGTTAAATCGGTAGCTCATTTAATGACACATTAAAAGCAAGAGTTCCAATTTTATTGACCATAGAGGCGACAGCTCAGGTTTGTGACTGTGTGTGCTCTGTACCCTTCCCCCCTCCCCCAACTGACAGTATGCTATATAACAACAATCACCATCTTTGAGTGAGTTTGATAAAGCATGGTACTAATGAATTATTTTATTTTATTTATCCATCCCTTTTGCTTTAACATCCCCATCATTTCCTGATGTAGTGCCCTACTTTAGCAAAAATAGTTAGGGAAAAATAACTGATAAGTAACTGTATCTGACAATGTATTCAATTTCATGTCCCCCACCCCTGCCCCTCTAGTCTACCACCTTCCTGCCAAGAGGATCATAGTTATAAAGGGAGGCACCTTTTGTTATTTGTTCTCTGGGACCAAGATTGGTCATTATGTTTACTCAGAGTTGGGCTTCCTTTTGGTTTAATAAATTCTTGATGATGATTAAATTTAGATCCAATAAATAAGTAGAGTTTCCAGTGGTCTTTCCACTACTGCTTCAGTTACCTCACAAGTCTTAGGACAATGCTGACATTTGGGAAAGCAATCCTGCATTCATTGCTCTCTAGCAATTGAAAAGGAAGAAACCACCGATATCTGAGCATCTACAGCAAAGTGATAGCAGGGAAAAAATGGCTAGGGTCCATTGGAACAAATGGATTTGCTTTAGGTGGACCTTATTAGTAGATATGTGGTGAGACTGAAGGCGAAATGATGAGAACTTTCTGCTCCATTCCTCATGTTCCAAATTGGCTGGAAAATTCCTGACTTTCTCTTCAGTAGAGCCTGTGAGTTGCTAGGATGGCCAGCTTAACAGGTACAGAATATTATGATCAAATCCCATTACTATCATCAGGTTACTTGTACCATTGACTTGGAAGGGGTTTTAATGTTTAAAATAGAAGTGAAACACTGACTCAGATCCTTAGCAGGGAGAAAATGCCAAGTGGTCATTTGATGGTTTCTCTCAAAGAATCTAGGTATTATAGCTATTCCATATACAGGCTCACCTCATCTTGTGTAATACATTTAAAGGTGTCCAAAAAGAGCTAAGGCAGACCCAAGTTTCATTATTAGGAATAGAGTGTCCAGGGCACTGGTCGTAACACATCTTGTTTATTGTGTCCAATTTCAGGTGCCACATTTTAATAGGGGATAGTGATGAATCAGAGTACATCTGGAAAAGGGAGATCAGGGTGAAAATGACTCTAGAAACTATATTATGAGGAATGAACTGGATATGTTCCACCTGTAAAAAGAGAAGACTTGGAAAGGAGGAAATAGGACTGCTACCTTCAAATAATAATAAGATAACATTTTTGTTGTTCAGTTGTGCCTGACTCCTCATGACCCCATTTGAGGTTTTCTTGGCAAAGATACTGAAGCAGTTTGCCATTTCTTTCTCCAGCTCATTTTACAGATGAGGAAATTGAGGCAGACAGGGTAAAGTGACTTGACCAGGGTCATATAGCTAGTAAATGTCTGAGGCCAGATTTGAATTCAGGAAGATGAGTCTTCTTGACTTCAAGCCTGGAGCTCTATCCACTGTGTCACCTAGCTGCCCTTCTCTAAAGAGACCATTACACAGTGTTTTAAAGTTTGTGAAGCACTTTGTATTTATTGTCTCACTTGCTCCTCATAACAACTCTATCAAGTGTGACCTGAAGTAATTCCCACAATAATCTGCGTCTAAGGGAGTATTTGAACTCTTATGTTCTTGGTGCGTTCTATCCATAATGCAATAGTGCTTCAATATTTGAAACAACATCATGAGGAAAAAGTATTGGAATTGTTTTGCATGGCCATGGAGGGGAGAGCTAAGACTCATAAATGTAAGCTATGGGCAGGCAGATTTCAGGTCACAGAAGGGAAAGCTTCCTGGTTACTAGAATTGTCCCCAAACTGAAAGTTCTCCCAAAGAAAGGCAGCATATTGTTGTGGAAAGGGAGTTGAGTTCAGAGTTAGAGGACCCCAGTTCTACATCTGACTGTCACTTACTATTTGTGTGATACTGGACAAGTTTCTTGATCTCTCTAAGGTCTCAGACCTCTATGGTTACTTCCAGCTCTAAATCTGTAACCCTTTTAGGTAATTATTTTTCTGGCACCAGAAATGCTAAAATAGGGGCTGAATGGGTATGTGTGAGGGATGTCTTAGAAGGGATTATAGGATTAAGTGGAAGGTTGGAGTGGATGACTTCTAAGGTTCCTTCCAACTTTATGATTATGATTTTACTGGATGCTAATTGGCTTTAAAATGCAGAATGGCTACCAGTTAAAAAGTCAATTTCCTCTGTGTAATTGTAAGACTCCAGATTCAATAGGGGTTTTATGTATTTTTTAAATATTTTCCATCATGTTTATTTTGTTTCCAATTAATTTTTAATCTATCTTTCCATGGTCCTTTGTGAAATGTAATTTTTATTGCACTATGATCTGAAAAGGATGCATTTAGTATTTCTGCCTTTCTGCATTTGATTATGAGATTTTTATACCCTAATACATAGTCATTTTTTGTGTAAGTATCATGCACTGCTGAGAAAAAGGTATATTCCTTTCTATCTCCATTCAATTTTCTCCAGAGCGCTGTCATATCTAACTTTTCTAAAATTCTATTCACCTCCTTAACTTCTTTCTTGTTTATTTTATGGTTAGATTTATCTAATTCTGAGAGGGGAAGGTTGAGGTTCCTCACTGCTATAGTTTTACTGTCTATTTTGCCCTATAACTCTTTTTGCTTCTCCTTTATCCCAAATGATGAAATCAGCAAAGTTATATTGACTTACAGAGTAGTATTCTCCAAGTGTTTGCCTGGCCAACAATTCTGTTGGTTTTTCCCTGTCACTCCCATCCCACCCCCAAAATGCTAGAGTTGGAAAAGACCTTTGAGATCATCTAATCCAACCCTTTAATTATATAGATGAGGAAACTAGGGTGCAAAGAAGTGAAATAGGTTGTCCAAGGTGCCTGCCGAGGGAGAGGAAGGGAAGGAATAAGCATTTACATAGTGCCTACTATGTGTCAGGCACTGTGTTAAGTGGGATTATTATTTTTTGGAACAAATATTACCTCATTTTATCCTCCCAACAAACCTGCAAGGTAGGTGCTATTACTATTCCCATTTTATACTTGAGGAAACTGAGAGAAACAGAGGTTAAGTGACTTGTCCAGGGTCATACAGCTAGTAAATCTCTGAAACTAGATTTTAACTCAGGTTTTCCTGACTCCAGTCCCAGTGCTCTATCCACTGTGATACCAAATGCCTCCAGTTTTGGTTAGCTAGTGTCAGAATCAGGACCAGAAGTTGGGTTTCATAGAGTTATAGGATTAAGATCTGGACAGGATAGATCTTCTTTTACAGATGAGTTAATACAGATGGGCCTCTAGGTGGTACAGTGGATAGAGTCCCAGGCCTGGAGTCAAGAAAACTCATCTTCATGAGTTCAAATCTGGCCCCAGACACTTCCCTAGGCAAGTCATGTAACCCCGTTGCCTCAGTTTCCTCATCTTTAAAATGAGATGGAAAAGGAAGTGGCAAACCATTCCAGTGTCTTTGCCAAGAAGAACCCAAATGGGGTCAGAAAGAGTTGGATATAACTGAACAACAACACCAACAACATCATAGGATTACAATGAGGAAAAGTATTTTGCAAAATATCAAGTTCTATAAAAATGTGAGCTACTTTTACTATCATCATGAACTGTGCTCCATTTGTACAGCTATTATCTAGTTTTCACCCCAATGGACATGAACAGGCCTGGAGAGAAAGCCTGAGGGAAAGGTTTTGGGGGCAAGCACAGTCCTCTGCTCCTTTAATACAAGAGTATAAGCCAGAAAACCAATAATGTAAAGTGTTCTGAGCCCAAGAACAATAGACTCAAAGATTTGTTAAGGATGATTAAGACAAGTAGGGACATGTGTATTATCAATGGTGGTATAAGCTGTAAAGTGTGTGTGTGTGTGTGTGTGTGTGTGTATGTATATGTTACATGGGTGCTTGTGTAAACTTGTGAACCTGTGGAGGGAGGGGTTAGAGTGTTTTTTTTTTTGTTTGTTTTTTTACCAAAGGTGAGGAGAAGAGCTAAAGAAAAGTACACACACACACACACTCTCACACACACACACACAAATATATATTTTTTTCAGCGATGTTAAGTCAACTCAAGCTAATAAGCATTAAGCACTTATTGTGCTAAGCACTGGGAATACAAATACAAACAAGAAAGAAATACAGTCCCTGCCCTCAAGGAGCATATATTCTTTTTTTTTTTAGGCAATTGGGGTTAAGTGACTTGCCCAGGGTCACACAGCTGGTAAGTGTCAAGTGTTTGGTCTGAGGCTGGATTTGAACTCAGGTCCTCCTGACTTTAGGAACGTTGCTCTATCCCCTGTACCACCTAGCTGCCCTTTGGGAGTTTATATTCTAATGGGGAAAGACAACACATGAAAGAAAGTTGGGGGAAGGTTTCCCATGTCTCTCTCCGGGGCATGGTGGGGCATTTCTCTACAAAATGGTAGAGAAAGTCTGAAGAGCCAGATGTGTAGCCTGGAGAGAAATAATGATATGGCTGTCCTGAGTGTTTTCTTTATAATGGAAGTGAGGCTCTGAGAAGAATTAGCCAATCAGATGAAGAAGCTACAGGGGTGGAGTAAGGGAGTGGGGAGGGCATGGTTGAAGCTGCCTAGGACTGGGGGTCATGAAGCAGGAATGGTAGAAGGGATTCAAGGCTGGAGGAGAAAATATTATTGAAATGGTTCGCCATCAGGTCAAGATTGGGTAGAGAGAGAAATGAGCCCAGAATAGGTTTCAACAGGTTGGGAAAATATCAAGGAATCATGGGATGTAAGGTCACCACAAGGACAGAGGAATGATTTAAGAGGAGTAAGGGAGTAGGAGAGGCAGAAGGTGGAGACTGTGGTTAGCGAAGGGAATCTCAAGGTTCAAGACCATTGGAAGGGAGTTCCCTGAATCTTTCCCTTTCCAATCTTATCCTTTTGGGACTGGTCTGTGTTGTGGTTTGGAACATTATAGTTTCCCTGCAGCCTGATACATTGGTACTTCCAGGCTCTATGCCTGGAAACTGAACACCTAGGACTTTAAATTGGGGTAGCATGGTATGATGGGGAAAAAATAAAACAAAACGCTGTTGGATTACTCTAAAGACTTGGATTTAAGTCCAGACTACACAACTTCTTATGTGCCTGGTGGCAAATTGCTTAAACCTCTTGGTCCCTTAGTGTTCTCACCTAGAAAATAAATTCTAATACTTGGTTTAACCTCTTCACAAGGTTTGTTTGTTGTAACATACTATGTAGATGGGAGCTGTCAGTTCCTCAAGCAGGGGTCCTTTTTTTTTGCATCCCCACAAGAAGTGGGACAAATGGGAAAATAACAATGTGAGATACAGAGGGCCAAAATCCAATTAGCTAAGTTGCTGATTCTAATCAAAAGCCAGATCTTTAGGCTCAACTCAATTCAACAACATTTTGTTCAGTGCCACTCTCCCAAAGTAGCTTGCTTTTCCCATTTACTTCAGCAACTTCTCCCAACTCATTATTGTTAAATCATCACAAGATTGTAGAATTCAGAGCTGCATGGGACCTTAGGGTCACAGACTTATAGCAAGAAGGGACCTGAGAGGTCATCTAATCCAACCCCTTTGTTTTTCAGGTGAGGAAACTGAGGCCCATGGAAGTGAGTCCCATGGATTTGCCCAATGTCTCACGAGTAGTAAATGTTGAAGGCCATATTTGGACCCAGCTGCTCTGACTCTAGAGTTAATTGACTAGAGGAAATACTCTATCTCCTGCACCACACTGCCTGCTGCAACTCCCTCTTTTTATAGATGAGGGAAGTGAAACTTAGGGTAGTAAAGTGGCATGCCCATGATCACACAGGGAGTAAAGGAGAAAGCCAGGATGGTGCTATTCAGGATGAAGGATGTGGCCTAGTCTTCTTGAGAGCTGATTTTTGAGACCCTGTTCCAACATTCAGTATCTGTGATACCCCTGGCCATGTCTCTTCACTTCCCTGTGCCTCAGCTTCTTCTGTAAAATATGAATAATAATTCTTACATGAGCCTAAGGTTACCTCCCCGGGTTAGAGGAAAGTGAAATGCTTTTTAATAGTTAATGGCTATACAAATTAGAGTCACTATTTATTATTATTGAATTTGGGTCAAGAAATCCTTGTGAGAAGATAGTATTTTGACACACCAAGTGCCATTTCCACTGACAAAGCGGTAACCAGTTTCTTCATTCAGCTAAGTCTGGCAGGGAAACTGAGAATAGGGAGCCAAAATCAATTTCACGTATCAACCTGTTAGCAACAGCCAAAAGAACCAGATAACCTACTTTTCTGGGAGCCATCTGGCAGAGTTCCTTTCAAATAGCAGCAGTAATCACATGGTGGCTCTTATTGCAATACTTCAAATGATTTGTGGTTTTATCTAAATGGGCCCTCCCCTCACTCAATCACAACCCCTCCAGGGCCTTAATGGACTGACTTCATGACACTGTGGCCAAAAAAAATCTAATAATCTAATGGCTGCCCAGGTTCTCTGAACTTACTTGTTCTTAGACAGCAGATGTGGCCGTAGAACCACAGCTTTAGAGCTGAGAGGGTAGTGATCATCGTATTAGTGATCGTCTTATCCAGCCTTTCCCCATTCTACAGATGAAGAAAGGGAGGCTAGGATGGAGAAGTGGCTTCCCCAAGGTCCCACAGGGAGTAAAAAAATGGGCATCTGAACCCAGATCCTCTGACTCCAAGTCCAGTATCAGTGGCAGGTTATCCCCTAGTCCTTGGTTAAGCCTATATTTGATGGTTTTCCAGTGGGTTTGGAAATCAGTCAATAAGTATTTATCAAAAAGAATTAGAATTTAAGAATACTTCAACGGACCAAGCCAGGGGTGGGGAACCTGTGGCCTCAAGACCACTTGTGTCCTTCTAGGTCCTTGGGTGTGGCCTTTTGACTGAATCTAAGTTTTACAGAATAAATCCTTTCATCAAGGGGATTTGTGCTATGAAGTGTGGATTCAGTCAAAGGGCCACACTTGAGGACTTAGAGGGCTACATGTGGCCTTGAGGCTGCAGGTTCCCCACGCCTGGACCAAGCTCTATTGATGCAGCACTTTTTTTTTTTGCCTATAAGGCAAAGAAAATGGAAATAGGATGACAAAATTTTATTTCAAAGTAAAATTATAATAAAAATTTTGCATCAGTTGATAGACCTGGTCCTTGTAGTGTGAAGCACCTACTATGTGCTAGGAGCTGTGTTAAGCATTAGCTGCACAAAGCAAGGCAGGTACATGGTCCCTGCCCTCAAGAAATAAATGAGTTAACTTGCAATGTATTTTACAATCCTCAAAGTACTATACAAATGATAGCTTTAATATTATTATTAATTGCTGTTTATTGTTAAGGAGCTAACATTCTAGTGAGGGAGACAATATAAAAATAACTATGTACACACAAGATGTATATCTATGTATCTCTCTCTCTCTCTATCTATCTATCTATCTAGTCGATGGAAAGTAATCCCAGAGGAAAGGTTTGGTTGGATTCCAGAGTTGGGGGAATCTTGCTTAGACTGAGGTTATTTAATTTATCTTCAAGACACAATGAGTCATCAGAAGAAGATTTCAGTGAAGGAACGATGGCTCAAAATATAATTTTTCAAAAAAATTCTTTCCTGCAGATTTGAAAATGCTGATTAGGGGACGGTGAAGGAGGGAGGAGTCCTCTTGAAAGGAGTTGACTCTGCATCCTGCCACCATAAATCTACAGATCCTAACCCTGCCCATTTTATTGTTGATATCTTTAAGGAGTAATTAAGTCAGAAATGCCAGTTATTGCCTGGCAGATGGTGACTGATTTTTCAGTTCTGCAAAAACAACAACAACCACCTTCTTTTCCTTCCCTGTCTCTTTCTTCTCTTTCTACCTCCTGCCCTCTCTCTTCTTATATTTCTTCCTTTTCTCTTACTTTCCCTTCTCTTTTTCCCCTCTCTGGTTTTGTCTTCCTTCTGTTCTCTCTCACTTTTTGTCTTTTCCCTTCTCATTTTTTCTTTCTTCTCCTCCTCCTTCCTCTCTCTTTCTTTTCCTCATCTTTTTTATCTTTCTTTTCATATCTTTCTTCTTTCCTTTCTCTCCAGTCTCTCATTTCTCCTTCTCTCTCTTCCTCATCTTCTTTTCTTTTTCTTTTTTCTCATTTCTTTTTCTTCTCTCATTTCATATCTCTCTTTCAACTCTGTCTCACCTTCTTTCTATTTTCTTTCCCTCTCTCCCCTTCCCTTTTTCTTCCTTCAGTTTCTGCCCAATATGATGAAGTGTGAATCAAGTGTGATTATAGCAGTGATTTTTTTTCTAAGCAGCCAGCTCATGAAATAGAAGCCTGTATTCCTGGAGGGGCTCCTGTGATGGCTAAGATGAGTTTTCTGGACAGTGCAGGGCAGGGGTGGAGAACCTGCAGCCTGAAGGCCACATGTGGCCTTCTAGGTCCTTGGGTGTGGCCTTTTGACTGAGTCCAAGTTTTACAGAACAAATCTTTTTATTAAGGGGATTTGTTCTGTGAAGTTTGGATTCAGTCAAAGGGCCATACTTGAGGACCTAGAGGGCCACATGTGGCCTGGAGGCTGCAAGTTACCCACCCCTGGTTTTAGGGCAACCAGTCCCTTATTGTCATCCCACATTCCTTCATTCTTAATCATTCAAGAAACAAAAAATCAGAATGGAATTTGGGAGAGGAATGAGTTGCCAGTGTAGGAGCAGGTCAGCTAGCCACACAACAGGCACAAACTTGATGCTATTTAATACATGCTTGCATATGGATTGAAAACTCTCAGGGCCTAACATATACATTTGTGGCATTTCAGTGCTGCAAATCACATTGCTATGTCATGTGCCTCTGAATTAAGAAGGATTTGCTGCTGCCCATTGAAATGCATATGACTGGTTTCATAACTACAGGATTTGGAAGAGATTGCCAAGCTGGGTTTTTTTGTTACATAATAATGCCTGTTCTTTCTCTCTTTTAAATGTTTTCTTCAGATTGATTGTCCTGATGTGCACTTGAGAGATCTTGATGAGAGAGAAGTCTTGTGCTGGTGTGTGATTTTACGAGGTTAGGCTCTTCGAGGCCCTTTAAAAGAAAAGGTGATTTTATTTCATTTGCTTTGGCTTAGGAAAAATGACTGGGGCACCTGTGCCCCACAATGCAGGTAGTAGGTCATGACCAAGGCTCTATTGCTCCCATAATGGGCTGTAAAAACATGCCTTGTAACCCCTGACAATCTTCATTTCCTGTAAGCCTATTTGAAGTGTCAGGAAACAAGGCGATTTCTACAAATAAATAATCTAGGAAAGGCCGGCCGTATCAGATCAAACAAGGACTATCCTAACCTTTTGCCAAGACTTGAACCAAACCCAAGCCCATTCTTTTCCCTGCTCTAGTCTGGCTTGGGGATGGTGGGACCAGAGGGACTGGGAGGAAAAAAAAAAGCGGGGGGGGCAAGGAGTAGAGCTGGAGGAGATAGAGTCTATGCAGTACGAATATCTACATGCCTCTACATTTCCTGGTTTTGTCTGAACCTGGAAACAGGAGCAGCACCATGAGGAGGGCTGTTTGCTCTGAACTTAAGCCAGAATTTGCCTCGTGAGATTCTAGTCTGATTTCCAGACCAAGCAGGTGCCAATAAATTAGATTCTCATCTTGTCTGAACCAAACCCATCTTGTTGTAAAGAAGTCTACCAAGAGTTCAGTAGCCCTGTGTTATAATTCCTTTTATTCACTCTCTCTGCTCCACCCCATCCCTCACAATGGCCCCCTGGGGTCACTTAATGTTCTCCTCACAGTGCTGGGGAAAGGGAAGCAGGCAAAGGAAGGTCAGTAGGCCCACTGAGTTCCACTGTGGAGGCTGCTCCAGTTACCGGCCCCTTGGCTATTGTAAACGTCCGTTTTCAGACAGAGTGAAAGACTTGCCTGTATATGAATCCCTCTTTGCTGCCAGACTCTCAGAGTACAGTACAGCTGGTACTATTGTTATTCCTTCAGGTGGGAGTCAAAGGTCAGAATCCTTCTGAGATTCAAGTACAGTGATAAAAACTGAGGTTTAGGGGATTTCTCAACATAACACAGAAAGAAGCTTGACCAAAGACACCTATAGTAGCTGGAAAGAGATCTACTTTTCAACCCCTTTGTAAAAGACAAACTGTGGAGGAGTAGAGTAGGGGGTCAGGGATTAGGTGAAGATGAAAAAAAAGAAATAAAAAAATTGACAGCAGCTCGTCCCTTGTTTTTCTAGATACCTGTCATCTTTGGGGCTCCATAGTAGGAAGATAATATAAAATAAGTTGAAAAGCACATGCAGCATTGCGAATGAAGATCACTGGACTGGGAGGCAGGATACCTGAATTTGAAACCTAGGTCTTCCACCTAGTAGCTATATAACCTTGAGTGAATCATTTCTCTTCTCTGGGACTCAGTTTCCTGGTCTGCAAAATGAAGTTAGACTAGATGATCATAGAATCAAAGAATCACAGCTCTTCAACTTAGTGCGACCTCAGAGGCCAAACAGTTTCACTCCTTTGTTTTATAGATGAAGTAACTGAGAGCCAGAGAGGATGTGACTTGCCCAGTGTCATATAGGTAATAAGCATCAGAGGCAGGATCTGAACCCAGGCCATTTCACATGATGTTCAAGACCTTGAAAGTTCTACTACTCCTGGGTCTATTTCTAGCTATTTAAACCTCCACATAATAATGGGGAAGGGCCTAGATATACTCACAGTATAGATCTTCTTTAGATATAATTTCTATATTTTCTATGTTTGTATACATAGGTTTATAAATATATATTTATGTATGAATATTGTATAATGTGGTTATATTTAAATAATATCTGTATATTATATAAATGGTTATATATAAATATTTATATATAATTCATAGTGATTTATAAATTATAATTATAAACTACACCTCTTATTATACATATTATATAATGCCAAGAATAAGAGAATGACTTACTCTTCCTCAGGGAATTTTAGATATCATTCAGCAAAATATGGCACATGTGGCAGTGTGTGGGGGGGTAGGCCTCTATGAAACTGTACCAATTCCACCAATGTCCTGTCTTTCCTTCCACCCTTCCTTCTCTCTAAATCTTACCCATTCTTCAAGACCCAACAGAGCCCCTACCTCTTTCTTCTTGGTGGCATCAGCCCACTAATCTTCCTCCTTTATTCGAGCTTATCTGTTGCACTACAATCCACACAACACATTTGGAACTTAATTGTCCTCTTAAGAGTTTCCTGTATGTTAGTTTTCTTCCTTCAATTAGATGGCAAGGTCCTTTAAGTCAAGGTCTGTGTCTTTTTTTTTAATTCTTAATTTTTGTTTTCATTTCCAAATTCTCTCCCTCCCTCTACCAATTCAAAAGGCAAGAAATATCATGTATATGTATATATATGTCTGTATGTATGTGTGTGTGTATATTTACATATATATATATATATGAAGCTGTATGACACATATTTCCACATTAACCATGTTGTGGGGGAAAAAGAGCAAGAAATATAAAGTGGAAAAATATGCTTCAGAGTTCATCAGTTCTCTCTCTGGAGGTGGATAGAATACTTCATCATGAGTGCTTTGGAATTATCATGGATTATTGTATTGAGCAGTACAGTTAAAGGTCTGTGTCTTTTGCTTCTTTCTTTGTATCCCCACCCCCCTAACATTTGGCAGACCATTGGCACATCAGACTAGAAATTACTTACATCTCTGTTATATTTTATGGTTATAAAGACATTTCATACCCATTATTCCATTGGATCTTCCAAAACAAACCTGTGAAATCAATAAAATAGTGGATATAGCATTATCCACATTCCAGATGAGGAATTTGAGGCTCAGAGTGGTTAAATGACTTGCCTAAGGTCATACAGCTAGTAAGCAGTGGAGCTGGGCCTTGATTCCAGCTCTTTTCCCTACAACACTCCCCTCCACCCCAATCCCAGTTACACACTCAGGAAATGTGTTGGTTGATTGAGTCTTCATGTTGCTGATCATTTGACTACAAACTTGAAAATATGTTCTACAAACTATAAAAATAGTTTGGGGAAATTTTCCAGGGTTCTTAAAGACAAGTGAGCCTAATCAGGGCAACTTGAGGAATCTGGAGAGAAGCCAAGCAAGCCAATGGTATGAATGTTTCATGGGTCCCCCACCTCAGACTACAAGGAAAATAAAAATAATTCCATTCTAATTTATGCAATCACTTAACCTGTCAATAAGATGTACAGACATAGGCTGGAAAGACTTTGAGCCAGGCCTTGAAGAAAGTGCTCTATGTTAGGTTGAAGATTCTGAATTATCATTGAGTTTCAGCTGAAACCTTCCTGTTAAGGTTTCCAGATTGTAGGGTTGTGATCACTGACACAGCCCTGCCGTGACACAGCATGGCCTTTCATCTGATGGCCCAGACTGAGCCCTGTGGGAATCAAGCCGCCCTGCCAAGTTCCACTTTCGTAGAGTAATGCTATTGTTGATAAGGGCCAGCCAGCCAGCCAGCCAGTCAGCCAGCCAACCATCTGTGCTCGAAGCTGGCTTCTCTTAAGAGGAATTCATAGAGAGAGCTGACCAGATTTTACTTTTATAGAATGTAGCAATTTGGGCCACTGTTTTAAAAAAATGCCATTATATTCAAATGTCTTTGATCCTTTGTTTAAACATGGCAGTGGGACATTGTGGAAAGAGCCTTAAATTAAGAAGGCAAAACACTTGGGTTCAATTCCTAGCTGCTACATACTAGCTCCACTGCATCTAGGTGGTGCAGAGTGGATAGAGTGCCAGGCCCAGAGTCAGGAAGACCCCTCTTCTTGAGTTCAAATCTGGCTTCAGACACTTACTATCTGTGTCACCCTGGGCAAGTCACTTAACCTTGTTTCCTTCAGTTTTCTCATCTGTAAAACGAGTTGTAGAAGGACGTGGCAAACCACTGCAGGATCACTGCCAAGAAAACCCTAAATGGGGTCTGACAAAGAGTCAGACGAAACTGAAACAACCGAACAACAACAATAGCACATACTAGCTATCCAAACTATCTATAGCATTGGACAAGTCACCTGACCTCTTGTGGCTTTAATTTCCTCATCTGTAAACTGGAGAAGTTGTTACGAGGATCCAAATGAGATTGTGGATGTGAATGTTGTCATTTAAATCAACTTTATAAAACCAACTAAGTTTTTATGAATCCCCCCAAGATTTTCCTAGTGCACCAGTGGCTCCTTCAAAGATGATACTGCTTCTTTTTGTCCTCTGTCCTTCTTTTCTGGCAATTGAGCCTTTTCATGGGAGTTTCCAAGGAATAAAGGGAAAAGATGTTTGGTTTTCTCTTGAGCCCTCATAGATATTGTGATCATAATCTCATACTTTAATTCTTTACTTGTCAGGATGGAAGATCTACTGAACACCAAAAAAAATAACTCTTTGCTCATGGTTTCCTCCTTTTCTACGTAGCTTGCCCATTGTTTTGGCCAACTGGGTTTTTAGCTTCTCAGTTGGCCAGTTATGGTCGAGTGTGATCTAACCTGTTAGCTACTCAGGCCATCTATTGGCTGTGATCCTTGCTAGGGGACTTACCATAAGTCTTCTCCCATCATAGACCAATCAGCTTTAAATTCATTTCTTCTGAAGAGAGGTTTTGCACTTACATTCTTCCCATTTCACATTGGGTGAAGGCAAACTTTATTTCTTTTTGTTTCGTTATATGTGCACCAGTATTCTGATGCTTGAATCATTTCAGACAGCATTGTATGTTCAATTATTTCTGTCCTGATGTTTATGGATATCTCAATGGACAGGTACTACAATCAACAAATATTAATTAAACAACCAGTCTAGTGTCTTTTACCAACAGAGGTCCCGAGGAATATGCCATGGGAGGGCAAATTCTTCCCCTAAATGTCAGCCAGGAAAGTTAGGTAATAACAAAAATAATGATAGAATTAGTGTAATTATGCAATAATTATTAAAAAAAACTAGTTATGTAGCATTTAACCCTGCTCAAGAAACTCCACTGGTTCCCTATTGTCTCTAGTATAAAATATAAGCTCCTCTCCTACTTTTCACTCTTATTAGAAATTATTTTCCTTTTTACACTCTACAATCCAGCCAGACTGGTTTTCTTGCTATGCCTTACATGCAGAACTCCATCGCCCATCTCATTGTCTTTGCATTGAATATCCCACATGCCAGAAATGCACTCCCACACTAACTCAGCCTCTTAGGATGCTTTGTTCCCCTCAGAACCCTGTTTAAGCACCACACAAAGCCTTTCCTGACCCTTTCCTCCCACAAATTTGCCTTGTAATTATTTTGCATGTGTTTATGTATGTATATGCTGTTGTCCCCTGATAGACTATAAGCTCCTTGAGGGCGGGGAATGCTTCATCTTTGTCTTTGTATCTCCAGTGCCTCAAGTATCCCCAGCACCTAGAACAGTGGCTGACATATAAAAGGTGCTTAATAAACAGTTGTCGATTGATTGTCAAGTGTTTTCCAAACCGTTATCTTATTTGATCCACACAACAACCCTGTTGAATAGGTAGTAGAAGTATCCTTTACATCCAGATGAGGAAGCTAACTATCTGAACTGAGATTGAATCCCAGGTCCTGTGTGTCCATGTTTAGTACTCTTTCCACTATATTACCCTACTTATTTTGGAGCAAAAAGGAGCTTCTGAAGTCCTTGAGTGCATGCAATTCTAAAATCACAGAATCAGTGAATGACGTAGCATTCAACCGTGATCTTTCCATGTTCCAAGTTCACTGGTCTTTCTGCCATATCTAACCATACCCTCAGATTCTCTTATGAGCCATTGTTGTCTCTATCATTCCTAAATGTGTCTAAATCTGAATTTAGCATATACTCAATGAACAAATATTATTAACCACCTGTTTTGTTTCAGGTATTGGCGTTATAAGTTTAAAGAATTAAACCATCCCTTCTCAAAAGGGGCTAACATTCCATTGGGGAAGATGATGAATGTATATATATACATATATACATATATATCTCATATACATACTTATGCACATGTATATACACACAGCGTAAATAAATTTGGGAGGGAGACTGCCAACAGCTGGGGGAATCAGGAAAAGCTTAATGAAGAAGATGATGTGTAAGCTGTGTCTTTTTTTAAAAATAGATTTTTATTGATATATTTTGTTTTTATACCATTTAGCTTTCCCCCTAAACTCTGGGGTGTGATCCAGTCTACTTGCAAGAGTTGATTGTTAACTTTTCAGTGTGAGCATTTACGACTCAGAAATTAGCAAATGCTGCAAATTAGACCGTGATTTTTTTTTTTGTTGTTTTATTGATTGTATAGACTTAAGAAAGTAATGGAGAAAATGTCAGTAGTGCAAATTAAACTTAATAGTATGTCACATGCACATTTTTTTTTTCTGGAGAGCTGGTGTTAAACATTTATCAGCCCATTCCTGCCTGTATCCCTCTACCACCCTCCTCCACAGGGACATTCCATGTAACAATGAATAAGGGCTGTCTTAAAGGAAGAGAGGGATTCTGTGAGGTGGAGGGAAGGAAGGAGTGCACTTCAGGTATGCAGGATAGCCACTGCATTTAGGAAGCCATTCGACAATAAGCATAGAATGATACAGAACTGACTGTATGTGTAAAAAAGTTCAAAGAAGTATTATTCAATCCAAATCTTTGTGACTCCATTTGGGGTTTTCTTGGCAAAGATACCAGGGTGGTTTGCCATCTCTTTCCCCATATCATTTTATAGATGAGGAACTAAGGCAAAGAGGGTTCAGTGACTTACCTAGGATCGCACAGCTTTTAAGTATCTGAGGCCAGATTTGAACTCTTCTTGGCAGAGATACTGGAGTGGTTTGCCACTTCCTTCTCCAACTCATTTTACAGATGAGGAAACTGAAGGAAACAGGGTTAAGTGACTTGCCCAGGGTCGCATAGCTAGTAATTGTCTGAAGCCAGATTTGAACTCAGGAAGATGAGTCTTCCTGACTCTGGGCCTGGCACTCTTTAGTCTTCCTGATTCAGGCCCAATACTCTATGCACTATGAGGCCACCTAGCTGCCCTCAGAGAAGTGAGAGGGAGATCATTGTGGGCTAAAATATCAATCCATCAAGCCAGGCGATATGCTAGGTGCTGGGATTTGTTAGGAAAGATTTCATGGAAAAACAGGATTTGAGCTGGGTCCTAAAGGAGCATGAAAGAAATAATTGATGCCTCTTACTTTTAATAGAGGTTCAGTGGGAAAAACAGCTAGATTTGAAGACAGATGATCTGGGTTTGAATCCTAGCTCTGCTAAGGCAGTTTAGGTGAGTTCTAAAACACCATCTCACTCTAAGTCCTATGACCCTATTGTCTTTCCTAACTGTCCAGGGCAGGACATGTTTAGGAAATGTTTACTATGTTTAGGAAAATACCTGGGGAATAGTCAGTATAAATATTAACACATATAAGCATGCACACTTGCACGTGCGTGCACATGCACGTGCACACACACACACGTGCACACACACACACACATATGCATACATAACCATGTCCTATCAAGGCAGGCTTAAGTTCTTTGCCTTTTTTTATTTTTAGGGAGTTTTACTATGCTTGGATTTTAAGGTGCAAGTAAACCTCTCTTGGATTAAAAGTGATTAACTAAGCTTCAGATCAGAAAATTGACTCTTCCAGCATTGTGTCGCTTTGATGTTCAGGGAATACAGCTGCCTCTTTGGCCCACCCTAGAAGGTTTCCTGTTTCAGGACCACTTACAGCACAGTGCCTCAAAGACCAGGCATCCCTGGCTGAGCCATCCTACCACATGTGACATCAGTCAGGCAGAGCCTTTCTCCAGAATCACTGCATGGAGTTTGTGTCAAAGGGATTGTATTTTTTCTTACTTGTCTCCATCCTCCCTCCCTACTTTGCTCCCACCACCTCCCACCAACCCAGTCAATAAATGCATTATACAGTGTGGGTTAGGTTTTCTATCCTCACTGACAAGGTTCTGAAAATCTTTCCCTCCCTTTTATATGGCTCCATCTGTTGTCTCATCTGTTGATGTGAAGTTGCCTTAGTCAGGGAAGGCATACCCATTAATGAGCCCATCTTGCCAGTTGGTTTCAACATGTACAGCAGCATGTAGCAATTTGAGAGCAGAACCAGCAGCTGATTATGCCTGATAAATTGATATTCATGCCTCTGAAATTTAATGACGGGGTTCTAAACACCTACTTTAGATTAAATTTAAAAACTAAACCTAGGCTCCCTCTTTTGGCCTTGAATCTAGTCTGAATCTGCTGCACAGAAGGAAAAATCTAGCTTCTCTTACAAATCATGCTCAGAGTATTTCTTTAGTAGGTTTAATCATGACCCTCCCTCCCCCCAAAATGCTTCTAAAGTGAACATTTATTGGGAAAAATGTTTTTCCACAGGAAGGTGACGCTTGACCTTTTCTATTTGAGGAGCAGTGTGCTGGAAGAAAACAGGAGAGGTGCTTTTTAAACCTTCCATCCTCATCGATAGTCTCAATTTTGGCAACAGTTAGGAAAATCTTACTAACTCCCTGAATCCCTAACCAGGTGCTGGGAGAGCAATAAAGGGATTTGGATTTGCTGGTAGAACAGGATAGAACAGGATTTGCTATGATGTGCCCAGAGAGGTATTAATAATGTGCACTATTTCTGTTTATTATAAGAAAAGATCTGAGCCTCTTTAGGTCTGCAGGTGGCCATCAGGATGGGGATTTCCCATTTAAAACATGATAGTTAATTTGGGGGAAATAATAAAAAAAATAATGGGGAGTGTATAATGTGTGCATAAAGAAAGTGTTTGTAATGCAAACTGTACCTTCTAACTAATGACATAACTGAAGTGGAAGCAGTAATTAATGAGCCAGGAAATTCTTTCCTCCACAGAGCAGAAGGAAAAGAAAAAAAATTACCCATAACTCACCTTGTGAAATGTTCTCAAACAGCTCTTCAACTGTTAGCAGTCCTTACAAATCATCGTTTTTTCCATCATCTAATCAATGTAAATGACCAGTGCGCAGGGTAGTCATTAGCTGTGGAATGCCTAGAACCAGAAGGAGTACTTCTAGAGAGACCAAAAGACTTTTTTGAATTTCCTTCATGCTGTTTGCCTTTGCTGTAGCAAGAGAGACACGGGATATTGGTGTTTTCAAGAGGAAGAACCAGTTCAGGCTCAAGGAGCAAGTAACATTTATCCTTTGTGGACAATTGGATATTCTTAGTGAAAAGACTGAAGGCTCTTCCGGGTTCTTCTCTCTTAGACTGGGTGGTAGGAAATATTGTTATGTATTTATTGATGCATTTTACATAAGGTGATGACAGTATTTCTCCATAGAGTAAGCTGATACTTTTCTCATAGTTTGCGCTGTTTCCTTTCTTGAATTTGTCAAAGTATTATGGCAGGAGGAAGGAGGGAAACAAGACTTTATTAAGCACCTGCTATGTGCCAGGCATTGTGCTAAGCAATTTTCAAATGTTAACAGATCTTTGCAACAACCCTGGGGGGAAGTTGCTATTATTATCCTCATTTTATAGTGGAGGAAACTAAAGACGACTTTAAGTTAAGTGACTTGCCCATGGTAATACAGCAAGTAAGTGTTTGAGGCTGAATTTGAACTTAGGTTTTCCTGATTTCAGGCACAGCGCCCTATCCATTGCATCACCTACTGCCTTATTACGAGCTAGAGATTAATGATGACTTAAAGCCTATGGTGGTCATTAAGCCATGTGGTTTTTCACATGGAAATCCAGGGGCTTGACAACTAACATTAGAGTTATCCCGTCCACATCGTGACTTTCCCCATTGCGGTTTCAATATATTGTGGGTTGGCATAAGAAATTAAATGGGGATTTTGGGGGAGTTTTATAGAAGCTGCAGATGACATGCAAAGGCAGCAGATGATGCAGAAAAAGTTCAGAAACTCAGAAATGCATAAAATATATGTATAGTATATAATATCAACATATTTTATCTTTTAATATCATAAATATATACAATTTCTTTTTTAAAGTTAAAATAAGTGAAAAGTTAAAGTTTGTGAAAAGAGTGTGAAAGCCAATGGATGACACCCAAAGGCTCCTTAGCATTTTACATGGATTTTCCAGATGAGGGGTACTATGCCCCTAAAACCTGCGATGTGGAAGGGATAACTATATTTAATATTAACCTTCAGTGCTGATATGTCCAGCCAGGTGTTTCTCCTTCCAAAACCAGGAGTGTCCTGTCCTTCCCCCTGCCCCCTGGGAGGCAGCCACCAGCTGTCATGTCACTGATTTAAGGATCTCCCTAGACTCAGGACCAGGTTGCTTCTACTTTGAAAGTAGTCTTGTATTAAGGCACCCCAAAGCTGCCTTGACTGGGTAAGGTCTCAGAATGAAGGTTCCCACTCTTCCCTTGTTTCAACCTTTCTTATGTGTAATTGAGGCTTATTAGAATAGCCAGTGGACATTAGGAAAAAGGTCAGGTATCCAAACAGTGCTTTGAATCTCTTTGGATGTTTCTTCTTATATAATGAGAAACCGCGTCTAAAAAACATGAGTTCGGAGCAAAGAGAACAACATAAAATCAAAGCCTTGGTTGTATAGAGAATTTGTTTAACTTGGACTTCTGCGTTTTCAGCTTTAGTCAGGCCCAAGTTCCTCAGCCACAAGTAGAACTTGAGACTAAGGGTGTGGTGGTGGTGATACCTAACGTGGTTAAAGAAGGAAATCATTAACCTTCCCAGGGGCCAGGCAGGCAGAAAGTGTGCCAGCATGGAGACAGGAAGCTTGGAAGAAGAGTTTCACACCAGCTGAAATCAGATGGAAAACTTCTATCTTGCCACGACAGAAGAAATAGAAGCTATCAAAAGTCCTCACACCAATGACAGACATGGTGGTGAGGCCTATGTGGGGAGGCTTCTGCCCCACTAATGGAGAATATCTTAGTGTTGCATGTCTCAAAAGCCACCTTTATGAGCTCCAATGCGCTCTGCTCCCCATAAGGTCTGTGAGTGTTGGTAGGTCTGTGAGCTAGGATAGAAACACAACCTCATCTCTTCTTTAGTGAATTCACTGTGGAAATAAGTGGTTCCTATGAACAGACTGTAGTGCCCCCACAACACTGCCCTCATCAAGAGAAAATACATTCAACTCTTTAGTACACAAAGTAGTAAAATTTAAAAAAAAAAGAGAGAGAGAAAACTAGCCACAAGAGGAAAAGAGCTAGCATTTATTAAGCACCTACTATATGCCAGACACTATGCTAAGTGCTTTACAAATATTATCACATTTGATCCTCACAGCAACTCTGGGAGGTAGGTGCTATTATGATCACCATTTGTAGTTGAAGACAATGAGGCAGACAGAGGTTAAGTGACTTGTCCAGGGTCACACAGCTAAGTGTCTCAGGTTGGATCTGGTCTCAGGTCTTCCTGATTCTGCCAGGCCCAGCATTCTATCTACTGCACACCCACTTGCTTCTAAAAAGTTGCATAAAAGTAAGGCCCCAAACTACTTTACCCAAATTGCTAAATAATTTAGGGAAAGGGTGATTGGCTTCATATTGGTGTGACTGGATAATTTCTGTGTCCCTCCAATTTTCTCTGTTTCTGTAAATAAACAAAGATAAACCGGGAAGAATAAGGAAGTTCATAAAAGGGGTGATAGAGAGGATCAAAACAACACTCCTCACTCACCTAGAAAGGAGTAGGGCTGCATGTGAAGGATGAGAAAGAACAGAGCAGTATGATGTGGGGGGGAAACTGCTGAAGTTTGCATTTGAGTTTCAAGTCTACTACTTGCTGTGCTATGTAACTTTAGGCAAGCAACCTCATCTCTCGAAGACTCAGTTTCCATATCTATCAACAAATATTTGTATTTATCTACCTCACAAATTTTTCAAAATGTGAATTAAAAGAGATAATGAACATAAAGGCAATATTGACCAATCAGCTCTTACTGTGATGAGCTTAGAGGCAACTCATGTTTTCATCTTTTCCTTTTTCTCCACCACAATATAAACTTGAATATTAACAAGACATAATATTAACAAGATGTCTACCACTGTATCACTGTAGCTGTGCTACCTACTCACAGGTCATTGCCATGTCCTAACTTGGGGCAGAAAGCCCTAGTCAGGGCTGGAGATCAATGGTAGAGGAAGGATCCTCAAAGGAGATGAAAAATGAATTTACCATGCCATTCTCCAAATCCCATTTTGCTTTTCTCCTTCCCCTTTGCTCAGAAACTTCTGTTGCCAGTGCTCAGTACAGTCAGGGTTGATCTGACCTAGAAGGCAGCTGGGCAGTTGAAATGGCATTTTAGAGTAACCTATAATTTTGGCACCGTTGGTCTCAGTTATAGGAGCAAAAGTAGCCTACTGCTCCTGGGAGAAGGTTCATTCAACAGAGGGTTGCTTCAATGAGGAATGAGGAGAGAGACAGAGAGAGAGAGAGACAGAGAGAGAGAGAGACAGAGAGAGATGGAAAAAGACAAAGAAAATAACAATTGCTAGCACTTATAAAGTGCTTTAAGATTTGCAAAGTGCTTCACACAGACACTACGAGAGAGTGCAAGGCAAAGAGGACATTGGAAAGAGCAAAATAAAGGCACTCCTGTCCAGATTTCCATAACCATCCTTTCATGTGGGCACTGGAACACAGTTGGCATCCTCTCATTGGCTGCTGTTTGGCTTTCTGTTATTTATTTTTGGCTTTCGGTTTAAAAAAAGAAGAAGAAAAAGACTATGTAGAAATGTTATTTCCCTCTGAGTCCTGTCTTCTATTTGCAGTGTTTAAGCAGACTAAACGCTAGGCCTAGGGAAAAAATGTATTTGAGGGGCAAGAGCATCTTTTCCTCCTCTATCTCAAGGAGAGAGAGCTTGTGGTGGAGGCTTAGCCTCATTTCTGGTAGCTATTGCTCTCTATTGATCAAGACTAATATCCTTATATTCTAGAATGAGAATTCTTCCCTTGTCATGGCAATGAAAAGAGATGGATATGTGTATTCGTTCTTTCTCTTACTCTTAGGAAAGGATCTTCCCAACTGTCCCTCTGGGCTTCTCATATGTTCTGGCTGAAGAACTTGAAACGATCCCTATTCTTCTCCTCATGATCCCTAAACATGTACCTAAGTAGGAGCATTATATTTAATTCAACTCTTTCTAGCATGTTTCCTCTTCAGTGAAGGAAATTCCTTTATCCTTGTATGTTGGGGTCTGCACCACAATCTTAGAAGGTTGCCTGAAGGTACTGGGAAATTAGATATTGTTCCTAGGGGCACACGGCTAGTGTATTTCAGAGGCTGTGACTTGAGCACAGGTCTTCCTGATTTGAAACCAATTCCCTATCCATTAATCCATGCTTTCTCTTAGGGAATATATTATTATCCTTATTTTATGGATAAGGAAACTGGGATCCCCAATCAATCCCCAAATCATCTGATTTGCCCAAAGGTCATAAAACTAATACACGGAAGACCTAGGACTCAGACTCCAGGTTTTTTGATTCCTAATTGAATATGTTTTCCATATCACCAGCTGCCTCTCTATGTAAAACCATGCCTTTTCCTAGTGCCCTTTAAAAGTTCTCAAAACACATTATGCATACTTAGCCTCCATACACCTGTAAGGAATTGAGAATACAGGTATTATCAACCTCAATTTACAGAAGAGGACCCTGAGACATAAGATAGCCCTGGGATCATTTTTGTGCAAAATGGTGATAAAACACTGGAACTTTCGATTCTTATTCAGTGACTTTATGGACCTTCCCAAAGATGGTGACTGTAAAATTCTGCTTTTCTCCCCCTTTTTTCCTTTTCCTCTCTAGGTGACAGTTGGTGGAATATGAAGGCAACTTTCATCCCAGTTGTTTGGAAAATGGAGGAAAGACACAAATGATTCCTGTGTGTGATGGATCAGAGGAGAAGAACAAAGAAGGGAGTGGATGTGGGGGTGCTGTGGTGAACTCTTTTGTACCTGCCCAGCTTTGGCCTACAGTAAACTGACTCTGGGGACTCTCCTTATAACCCTACACAGCCACAGACTCTTTCCAGAGCACTTTCAGACCTAGCTAAAGGAGAAGTCAAACTGAATGTGGCCTTGAAAAAAGCCAGAGTATCTGAAAGATATTGAGAATGGGAGCACATTAGTCGGATGACTTATGGACAATCCTGGAGTGGCACACTTTTAGAATGCATGTTTTCATTCTTCCCACAACGAGAGACATACCCTCATCATCCCTTTGGAATCATCTTCATTAAGTTATGTGAGAAGCCTGACACATCCGAGGTTCCCAATCGTGCTTCAGAGAATGTGTTTTCTGATACATCATGGGTATTGACACTTGCAGTAGCTGCCAGCCACCAACTAATGGCTTCCTGCATCTCCTTTTTAACACTGTTTGCTAATATTCACTTTTTGGAAGCATCCAGCAGCTGGGAACCATTTCAAAGAGTGTGTGTTGCCAGACAAAGAGGATCAGAATCCTACTTCCCTTTGCCAGATGGCTTTTAATGGCTAACTGCAGAAACTCTTCTTACTTAGGAGAGAATTCAAAGATTATTAGATCAGAGAAGCTTTCTTCAATTCAACAAGCATTCATTAAGCACCTACTTTATGCAAGGCACTTTTGTCCAAAGCCAAAGTTAAACAGCTCCTGCTCTTAAGAACTTACATTCTACCTTTACTTTAAAGAATATTTCATAGCATGTAAACTTTCAGAGTATTAGGATCTTTTTATGTAAATATGGCCACTTGGGAAGAAAAATAACTGTATTACTACAAAAAAAAACCTATGTTTTTTATTCAATGATATGAATTTTGCTCCAATGGATAGCAAGATTGCTGCAGCTTTAACCTTATAAATGTAATTTTGAGACAGCAGAAATTCTCCCTAGTGATAGAAAAAAGTTTGTTTTGAAGTAAGATTTAAAAAAAAATTCCTCATGGTAAGGGTCTGTGAACTTAATTTTTTTATATTATGCTAGCTGTATTTCATTGTAATTAGTTTCCTTCATAATCCTATGTATTTTATTTTTGTGCATTTAAAAGGACCAGAGTATAAGAATTCCTCAAAAGACTAAACGGATTCTACTAATGCAGTGCATTTTTTTATCCAAAAAGCAAAGAAAATAGAGATAATAGGATGACAATTTTTATTTCAAAGCAAAATGATATCTATGTATACTTAAAAAAGAACTTGTATAAGTAGGAGAAATTATACTAAAAGTATTTTTAAATATTTTAAAAATTTATGTATCAATTGGCACACCTTTTTTTTTAGTGTTTTTTTAGTTTTAGTGTTAAAAACATGACTCTGGGGTCCTTGGGTTTTACTAGAATACCAGTGAGGTTCATGATACACAAAAGGGCATAGTTTGGTGCAGTTTAGTTTGGGGTTTGAATGTGATATAGCCTCTGATAAGGTCCTACTCTCAGCCCTTTTTGTGACTTGGAGGTGACCCTGGGATGGTAGCAGACTATAAGCAGCATTCTGAGACTCTCAGTACCAGATGGCTGGCTTCCAGATGAAGACTTTTTCTGGCCACAATAATTATTAAGGCACTAAAAAGGGTCCTAATCTGCACCAGTGGAGGGAATAGACCCAATACTTATGAAATCACAGATCTTTGCAGTTTGGAAGCTTAACACTAGTGAAAGGAACACACTGAACCAGGAATTGGGGGACCTGAGCTCTGACTAAGATATACCCCACAAGGGTGTTGTGTGAGGAGCTAATAAAATAAGATATGTAAAATGCATTGTAAGCCTTTAAGTGATATGTAAGCAAAAGCTGTTATTGTAATTATCACAATTATCACTGGTAATTAATAATATTGATAATAATAGCTAATATTTCTATAGTGTTTATTATGTGCCAGGCACTGTGCTAACCACTTTACTTTTTTTTTTTTTTTTTGCTTTTTTGGTGAGGCAATTGGGGTTAAGTGACTTGCCCAGGGTCACACAGTCAAGTGTCTGAAGCTGGATTTGAACTCCAGTCCTCCACTTTACATTTATTATCTCATTTGATCCTCCCAACAATCCTGGGAGGTAGGTGCTATTACTACTCCCATTTTATAGATGAGAAAAGTGAAGCAAACAGTGGTTAAGTGATTTGCCCAGGGTCACACAGCTAGTAAGTATCTGAGGCCAGATTTGAACTCGGGTCTTTTTAACTCCAGGCCCAGCGCTATCTACTCCACCACCTAGCTGCCCCCTAATATTAGTTTAACTCATAGAGTTTCAGAGCTAGAAGGGACCTTAGCGATAACTTCTAATTTTACAAAGAAGAAAATAAGAGGCTCCTTCAAGTGGTTGAGTAGCTTGCCCAAGTTCACAGAGTCAGGACTAGAACCCAAGTGTCCTGACTCCAGTCCTGTGCTCTTTCCAATATTGTCTCCTATATGCCATTGGTGTGATTAGTAGAAGATGGATGAGGTTTAGAGTCTGAAGATTTGAGTCTGAATACCAGCTCTGACATTTCCTCTTGGACAAGTCATTTAAGTCATTTACTGACTCTCAGTTTCCTTATCAGTAAAATGAGGGACTGAACTGTGACCTCTAAGGTTTCTTCCATTTCTAAAATCTATGATCCCATGAGTTCCTTACCTCTATATCACCAAGCTAGGGCTACTGGCTCGAAAGGAAATAGAAATGTTTTCTTCCCAAGAGACTGTGTGATCACAATGCCCTTCCCAGGGCTGAGTAGCAGACATTCTATCTTCCCTGTTGGGGACGGCAAATTTTTCATCTGCCTCATCCCCTCCCCTACTTTCCATTGACAAGAAAAACATGCACCGTTGCTCTGGATGCCTTGGAAAAGGTATTACTGTATCAGGTGACAAGTGACTCTAAAAATCTTAGGTAAACAAAGAGAATTTGTTCCATTATGTCTGACAAACTTGATTGCACCTCAAGCAGAATGACTATTAAGATGCCATTACTAGCATTAATATATAGCTTATATTTTTGAATCAGCCCCCTCCTCCCAGGAATAGAATTTTTCTCCACTGCAACACAATCACCCAGTATACCCAGGTAGAAGAGATCAGCCCAAATACCTCTTGTCATGTCATTCATTTACCTGACTCAGTTTTTACCTGCTCTTCTATCCAAACTTTAGGCCTTGATTCATGTAGCTACAAGAGACCTTCCAGATCCCACCAGTCAAGCCTCATTTGAGAGATGGGCTTTACTTCAAGTTAAAGAGTTAGGGACAATTCTTAGCTTATTTGAGCAAGTACTGAAAGAAGAAGGCTCATCTGAACCATGACCAAAATGCCCTAGGGTGGTACTTTGGACATAGTAGGTCTTTAACATGTGTTTGGTTGTTTGATTAAATAAAAGCACTTTTAGCCAAATGTAATTATAAGACAGGGGCAGCTAGGGAATAAAGTGGATAGAGTTTGGGGACTGAAATCAGGAAGATTCATCTTCCTGAGTTCAAATCTAGCCTCATAGACTTACTATCTGTTTGACCCTGGGCAAGTCACTTTATCCTATTTGCCTCAGTTTCCTCATCTATAAAATGAGCTAGAAAAGGAAATGTCAAACCACTCCAGTATCTTTAAAAAAAAAAAACAACACAAAAAATCAAAATGGGGTCATAGAGAGTCAGATAGAACTTAAAAAAAAAAACTGAACAACTACTTTATAAAGAAATGGAGATTTATTTAAGTCTTCCAGCTCCTGTTCACCTGGCTAGGGACTCACCTTCAGCTGCCACTTTGGATAGTATGTTTTGGGAGATGAAGAGGGAGGGTTAAAATGAATATTTGCCTGTAATAGTCTAACCCAAATGAGGTAATGTGGTGCTATTCATTTGAGTAATTCCCATCTTACTTTCAATGAGGGTTGGTTTACTTTTCCTTCTCTGGAAGGGGAGGAGGTTTAGGGCTGAGGATGAAATTTCATCTGTGACTCAATCTCTGTACACTAGGACAAATGCAGTGGCAAAGTCCAGCCTTCGGGTTGGACCCTAGCAAAGCCATTACCCAAGCTATGGTGAGGAAGGAATGTCTGCTCGTACAGACTCTTCATTTCACAACTTTGAGTGTTCATTTTCAACTGTGTTTATCAAACGTGTATGTGTGAGTGAGCAAGTGTGGGTTCGATGTGTCTGCCTGCCCAGTGCTCCTGGATCCTATTGCCCTGTATCTACCCTATATTCTCTGGCCACTTTACCTGTCTTCCAATTTCTCTCTTTGTATTTACCATCCTCTGTATGTTGATTCAGTTGAGTCCCTGGAGGGGAATCTTCATCCTAAGGTGATGCCATAGTTGAATCAGAGGGGAAAGTTCAGGAGCTAATTGGTCAATAAACTTCATGGCACAACTGAGTTTCTGCCACTGGTGGGCTTTGATTTCAGATACTTCCCCAGAATGAAAAGGAAAACTGGAAAAGCTGGAAAGCATCCCTCTCTTCTCAAGATGGTGCTGGCAGTCAGCTGGCTTGGATTTGCCTTCTTCATTCCTGTTATATTCCCAGGTGAGTAGTTTCCAATGCTAACTGATGCTCACAGACCATAGAAAAGATCATGGATGTCATAACTGGGGTTTTGGTGGTGACAGAGTGGTCCAGACCACTAGGGGCGGAGACCCAGAGATAAGAGAGGATTGCCAGAGTGAGGTAGCCTCTACCAAGAGGGTAATAAGAGGAAGTCCGGAAAGGTGGGCAGCTTTCAGAAGTAAACAGCATGAGACAGTTAAATGAGCACTGATCTTGCCACCAGAATACCTGAGTTTGAACAAAATCTCTACTGTTTACCACCTGTGTGACCTTAGACAAATTGGATGTATGTTTCCTCCTCTAAAATCAGGAGGGTGTTGTGGTTTATATGATCTCTAAGACCTTCCTAAAACAAGTTAATTCTGACAAAGCGAGTTATTTAGTCCATTCTTCCATGTGTGACCTCTGTAGTTCGTTTCTTTTTACTTTGTCCAGAATCTTAACTGAGATAACAAAATTTTAAAATTAAACCTATTTAAATGCAGACAAAGAAAACAGCATACTGTAAGGCTAATAAACTTTTTATATAAATTTAATTATACATAAATTAAATAGATAAATATATATAACTAAATATAAATTTATGTCAATTTGTTTATATAAATTTATACAAATCATGCGAGCCTTCATGTGAATGTCAGAGGAATTTAGTAGCAGGTAACAGGTGAGGATTCAGACAGGCAGTTTCTCAACATTATTGAGGTCTAGCCATAGACAGCCAGATGTACCAGGTAGAAGTGCATGAGTGGGACAGAGACATCTCCTGTCAGGCAAGAGGCTGAGAGTGAAACAAGTCAGTGGTGGATTCAGGAAGGCTGGCAGAGGCCCAGCCCTGTGGGATTCTTGTGGCAGGTAGTAAGTGGAGATAAAACATGCAGACAGATAAGCATCATTGAGATCTGGCAGCAGGTGACAAAGAGCCCAGAGGGCTCAGGGCTAGGATTCTACTTTCTTGAAAGTTGATGACCTGGGCTATTAGATAATATTTCAAGGAATGGACTCAAGAACAGTGGAGTAAGATTGGAACCCCATCTCTGGAAATGGGGATTCAGGGTTTACAGAGAACAAAGAAAGAACCTAGTAACCAGGACCAGAATACAACTGCCTGATCTCTGGAATCACATCTCCTTTTATTCCTACTGTCCTGGGACTAGCTTTGTCCCAGAATCTGGGATGATCTGGCTGAGGAGCTAGGAGGACTGGAGGTAATGTGGGGTCAGGCATCCAGGCCAGTTATTCCAGTGGGAGAAAGTAGCCCGTTACTGAAGCTACTAGAGAAAATGATTAGGCAGCTCAAATATACCCAACTTATCTCCTTCAGTTTCTTTTAATGTCTGAGAGCAAGAGCAGAATATTCTAAGAGTCAAGAGACAAAACTACAATCAGTAAAAATCAAGGTTAGAGTGCAGGTTTGTGAAGGAAAACACATTTTTAAAAGTTGATTAAGTTTTTTAAAAAAGAATTTTTAGCCTCATTGACTATCATTGTTCTCATGTTTATAAGTGATGGTTTTATCCAATGAGTTCAAGGTGTTTTCCACATCTTGCCAATTAATAATCTTCACAGCATCAGAGAAGTGCAGGTAGAACACGGTAGTATGTTGTGGAATCCTTTATGTAAATGCAATTTAAGCATTTGAATTAAAGTACCATGTGGAAGAGAAATTAGGCATCCTATTTAGCTCCAGATGACAGAACCAGGGACATTAGAGGGGAGCTGCTAAGAGACAAATTTGGACCTGATATCAAGACATTTAATGCTGACCAAAAGTGGAATGGGCTGCCTCCAGAAGCAGTGACCTCCTTCTCATTGGAAGTCCTTTAAGGAGAGGCTGCATGACCCCTTGTTGGGGATGTTTTGGTTAGGCACTCCTTGAGTTGGACTGGATGGCTGCTAAGGTCCCTTCCACCTCTAAAATTCTATGATTCTGTGAACATTCATTAAGTATCTATTACTTGCAAGGCACTATGCTAGGGCCTGGGTATACAAAGACAAAAAAAACCATTTTCTGGCTTCAAGGAGCCCTACATTCCACCAAGGTTTGGGGATGGTCAAGATATGACATATGTGGAAAAGGAAAGGAAGAAGCATTTATTAATCACCTACTATGTACCAGGCACTATGCCAAGTGCTTTGCAAATATTATCTCATTTAATGAAATAATATGTACACAAATAAGAATAGTACAAAAAATGGAAAGAGAAAAAGCTATCTACAGTTATCCCTTCCACATTCCTCCATTACATTCAGGTTTATTGTTTAAGTTATTTGTTTGTTTTGTTACAATGGAGATTAATTTAGGCTTAATCATCCAGTCAGTGCTTGTACTAGCTACTTTCTTCAGTACCAAAAACAGTTAAACCAGCTCGTTCATACACTTAAGTCCTATTACCACCCCACCAATCACTGCCTGTGCTTATGCAGGCTCTTTTAATTGTCCCATCATGCTAAGAATGTAAAAAAAAAAGGAAGAAAAGAAAAAAGAAAAAAAGTCATAGCTAATAGGCTTATTTAGAATATCATTTCTTCAGGTATTCAGAAAGCAGCACACTTGTCTGCACTATGCATCATAAACCTATTTGTGACATGAACTTGCATAATGGGATGGTGGCTCCTGGTGGGATTGGTAATAAAATGTCTCATCACTGTGTACGATGATGATTCTTCCATACTCTTATCTAATTTTAATAACATTTCCCATGTTAGTGAACAATACTAGATAAATGGTTCTTTTCCCTTCCCTTGGTGAGACATGGGATTTAAAACTATATGTAAATAAAGCATATACTGTGTATGATGATGAATCATCAAATGAGTCACTGTGTATAATGATGATTCTTTCATACTCTTATCTCATTTTATAACATTTCCACAGAAGTCACAGATGACATGCACAAGTCAGCAGATGATACAGAAAAAGTTTAAAAACTCAGAAATGCATAAAATATATGTCTAGTATTATGTAATATCAACATATTTTATCTTTTAATACCGTAATAAATCAGACTTCTTCTCTGGTAAAAAGGGAGGGCCAAAAAATTTTATGTGGCTTTTCCAGATCATGGGGGGGGGGCATTGTGCCCCTAATCTCCATGATATGAAAGGGATAACTGTATTAGGAGGGATCATGGAAGAGTGGGCACCTGAGCTGAAATGTGAAGAGAGATTAGGATTCTGAGAAGTGAAGTTGAGATGGGATTTCGGGGATGGAAGATGGCTGGTGCAAATGCATGGAGTGGGAAAGGAATTTACATAAAATTCTTAATCTTATTTTTGGTGACTTAAGTGGAAGCAGCTTATATTTTAACTTTGAAATTTTAGTTAACTGAGACTATCACTGGGGTTAACTATATAGTCTGTGTTAATGTAGTTGGAATTTTTTTTTCTCCAAAGCCGACTTATTTTTGGTGTTTGAGGTGAAGAAATAAGATTCTTCCCTGTGCATTTTTTGATGGATTGAGAGATTCCCTCTTGCTTTTCAATTTCAAGCCACTTGAAAATGGCCCTTTGTTCATTTAAAACTAGGGGTTGGTCAGGTACAGGTTGACCTTAATGGTTTCTGAGGTTCCTTTTAACTCTAAGACTCTGTGAAAAGGAAAATAAACTCTTCACGTCCACAATACCGCCCCCGCCCCCTCTCTCTTTCCTTCTGAGTCAGACTCCAGAGGAGGAGCAGAAACTATGCTCTGTAAACTTGGCCTCTATTCTTCGGCTGAACTGGTATTTTGTAAATTTTAGTGCACTTGAAGCTTTTGAATAGTTCACTAAGACTTTTTGGGGCACCTTGTTATTAATAACTGATGTTTATATGGTACTTTAAGGTATACAAAGGGATTTACATGCATTATTTCATTTGATCCTCCCAACAACCTTGTGAGGGAGGTGCTTTAGGTATTATTGTCCCCATCTTACAGATGAGAAAATAACTTGCCCCCAATCACACAGCTATGAACTGTCAGAGGCAGTGAATGCCAATCTCTCCAGACTTCTAGTCTATTACCCTTTCCACTATACCACTGGCCTGAAAATGGCAGAAATCCCCACAAATATTTCACTAAATGCACTGCAGATCCATGCCTGGAAGTCATTTAATAACACTGAATCTGAATCATGCAAAGGAAATCCCAAATTTCCCTGATGGAGCGTAAGGCATCAAGGCCTAAAGCAAAAAAAAAAAAAAATTTCCATTTAAGGCTAAAATGTCAAGGATACTACAGGGACAGGAATATCTGTGATGTTAAAGCCGAATGTGAATAGGGTGAGAGATAGATGCTTGCTCCTGAAATCTTACAAATAGGAGCCTCATGGACCAATCTAAGGACAGTTTCCCATTTGGGTCTATGGGTTGCTGGGCCAAGTCTGAACCACCCCTCCCTAGATCATGGTTGGGGAACTGTACTTCTTTGCCTATTTGAGCTAGGATTAAATGTATTTGGAATGAAAAACACTGTCCCTGGGGCAGAGAATATACTGTACACATGAACAGTGACTCATTGGCCTTGGGTAATTTTCTCTGTTGTGTCTTTATAGAAGGGATATGTGAAGATCCCTTTCTGGGCCATTCCTCTGGTCTCTAGCTCTATTTCTGAGGCTGAAAGCAAGCTAAGTGAACAGACCAGATGTGGGTCAAATTGTGAATTGTCAGTTTTCCTTACACAAATTCCCTAGAGGAGAAATAGTCCCCTGGATTTCTTGCCTATTTTCCCCTTTACTTTTCTTGTCTTCTGGATGCTGCAACAGAAATAGTTTTCTAAAACACATCTTGGCCGCTTTGCCACATATTTGGAAATACAATATTATTGCATTAAGATAAAGATCCCACTGCTGAGTTAGTCTGCATTTTCCATCTGATGGCCACTAACATGAATCCTTCCACATGTGCAAAAGCAGAAAATGCTTTATAAAAAACCCCTGAATTCAACCCCCTTCTCTTAATTAAATAATTTGAGTCTTAAATGGTAGCCAGGGTTTCCAGCCTAATGATTCCATCAGGCTCAATGATTAGATTTAAGTATAGGCGGATAGATTTTGATTCCATCCCCCACTCAAGTCATTAGTGCTTCCTCCCTCTTCAAATTTTCTTTTCTGTAAAACAACAACAACAAACCAGGCTCTCTCTCTCTCTCTCTCTCTTCCCCCCCAACTCAGACTGTGCATACATTGCTCCTTAGAGACTCAATCCCACTATTGATAAGCATTGGAGTTTGACCTGCTCTGTTTTCTGACCTGTGCCAACTCAACTCTCTTTAGGCAATCTGGTGGTCCCCCTCTCTTGGGATCTCACCATATTGATGTCACATTTAGTGCAGGTACTCAGTTGGCTCTTGAGTTCAAGAGATCTTCTAGCATCAGCTTCCTTCAGCAGAAATTACAGGGATTCATTACCATGCCTGACCAAATTAGCTTGAAGTTACTGTTCAGTGCATACCTTGTATCCCCTTAACAGAAAGGATGCTTCCTGAGGTCAGGGACTGTTTCAATTTTGTCTTTGTATTCACAGCACCTACCAAAGAGTCATATAACTAGCATGTGCTTAATAAATGCCTTTTTAATTGAGTTCAATTAAATTGAGAGTCAGCATGGAGTAACATATAGAGAGCGGATCTCAGAGTAAAAAAAAAAAACACAAAAAACCTGGGTTTAAGTGCCTTCTCCAACCCATATGGGCTGTGTAACCCTGGAGAACTCACTTAACCTTTCATGACCCAGGTAACTGTTTATAGCTAAAAGTTGCAAAGCTTATGGGTATAAGTTGCCAACCTGAATTGTTAGAGGGAATTTCTTCCCCAAGGGTTTTCTATGCTAAAAAAAATTGAGTTATGGATTTGGCTTGAAAATGACCTTTCAATTCAAGTCAGGTACGTGTAGGCTTAGAGGAAAAAGTGTTATGTGATGCCAGGGACATAGTTTGAGGAATTGGGCTTTATATTTAGAAATGACTGGAACATAAATTGAGGTATCAATAAAATTTATTTTAAAAGAAAAAAATAAAAGTAGAAAGAGAAGACGTCATCCAACCAGTTTCACTATCAGAAACAGAGTTGCCTTATGGTGACTTTTATGGAAAGGAGCTGAAGGGCTGAGTCCAAGGTACAGTATTTCTTTATGGGCATCTTTTAATGACAAAGCTCACATTTACTGAAAGGGACTGTATTCATGGGGAAGTCACGAATGACGCCAAGTCTCCAGAGGAATTCCATCTGCTCATGGTAAGAGGACCAGACTGAGCAGACCTGGGTTCTAGTCCCAAGGCTGTGGGACTAGACTAATAAGCTGTGGAAACTCTCTCTAGACCTCACATTCCTCATCTGCAAAATGGAAACGGGTGATTTAATAATACTAACCATAGTTAACATTTGTGTGAGGCTTTGAAAGCTTTGTTCCTCACAATAAACTAAGAAATGAGGTGCTACAGGTTGTCCCTTCCACCTATGAGCTTGCTACTGTCCCCATGTTACTTAGCTTGCAGGGTTGTTGTTCAGATAAGATCATGTGTATGTACAGGAGTTTTGTACAATGCAAAAATGATCGTTATGTGTTGTTGTCGCTGATTCCCAGCTTGCTTCCAGCTCTCCATTTCTATACTCTCTGAACTTAGAAGTCACAGGGTTGTAAGCTCATGAATTTAGAATTGGGAGGGGCCTCAGAGGACATGAAGCCTAACCCCCTCATTTTACAAATGAGAAACTCAGGCACAGAGAGTTTAAGTCACACAGCTAGCAAGTTTCTGAGATGGAATTTGAATCCAGAGCTTCCTGACTGTGCTGCAATAACTTATTGTCTGGGAAATTATGATAACAAAATGGAATCTGCTCGGGAGACAGCATCTTCATTATGGTCAGAGGGAGAACCAATGCTACTTTCCAAAGGACAGAAGGGCCCTTAGGAATCAAGAGAGATAGGCTCTAGTTCTAGTATTTTACTTGCCTAGAAAATTGGCAGTAGCTTCTTTTGTGACTCAGCTTTGCCATCTGTAAAGTGGGGATTATTCTGATGCTTCTCCCATTTTGTGGGGGTGGGGGTGAGGATGAATTAGAGCCTCCCTCCAGGCACTTTAAGCATCTTTGGGGGAAAGTCCATATAGAGGAAATTGGTATTTAATGGATCCTGGATAAATGGTACTTCCCTTCATTTCTAGGAGCATTAGCAGAATGTCCTGACCATAGCCCCGACTTACATCCCTGGGCCCCTGGCCATGACGAAGATCATCGTGTTCACATTGGCAAGGGCAGAAGGCTTCTGCTCACATCCTCAGCCACGGTACATTCTATCCACATTACAGATGGAGGTAAGCAGCATAGGCCCTTCTTCTCTTTTCCTTCTCTGCCTAATATCCCCTCTAATAAGACAGAGAGCTAGGGCAGGTTTTGGCCATGTGTTCAGATAGACAGAATAAATGACACATGCAGTCAGCTACAGCTTAATGTCAATCAGAGCAGCTGGTTCTCAGAGCTAATCATCAGCTCTGTTTAGTCCAGAGCTGGTTTATAGCTTGTTCTTGTCAGAGGTTTTACAAAAGAAAATCATTAGTGAGATGCTTATTGGACCTGGTAATTTCTTTCCCAAACAATTTCTCTTCCAAGCACAGAGTATGGTGACAACCATATTTAGTAAATATGATGCTACTTGTAGGGTGTTATGGCAGTCAGACATAATGATGGCCCTGTTGTCAAAAGTTCCTGTTTTGATTTCTGTCTCCAGTACATCCGATGTGACCATAGCAAAGTCACAGAATATCTTAATATCCTGGGCAATTCTCTCTAAGTCTTAAAGTATCAGAGAAGTTGCTAACCTTCACTGGTAAAAGGAGGAGATCCCTAATACTAATGAAATCACAGGTCCAGACCAAAGAAAAGAGGAGTGGATGGAAGACCAAAAGAAAGAAAGAAAAACTTTTCCTTGGGAGAATATTCCTGAGGTCCTACATTTAGATCTGGAGGGTACTTGAGAAGTCATCTATTCCAACCTCCCCCTCTTGTTACAAATAAGGAAACTGAGGCCCAGGGAGGTGAGTAATTTGCCCAGGGTCATGCCATAGCATTAGAAACAAAGGTATATTTTTTATTTCTACATTGCCTTCTAGAAGGCTTTATTTGCTACTAGCTTACCTGTGGCTTTGGCCTATTTGCTTTATCTCCTTAGGTCTTTTTTTCTTCACCTATAAAATGAAGGAGTTGGACCGGGGGTGGGGAACCTGCTGCCTTGAGGCCACATGTGGCCCTCTAGGTCTTCAAATGTGGCCCTGAATTCAGTCAAAGGGCCACACTTGAGGACCTAAAGGGCCACATGTGGCCTTGAGGCCCCAGGTTCCCCACCCCGAGTTGTACTCATTGACTTCTCAAGTATCTTCCAGTTCTCAGTTTCTGCTATGCTCATCACCCTCTTTCTTCCTGCTCAGGAAAACTTGTTATTAAGGATAACACCGAGCCAATTGTTTTGCGGACTCGACATATACTTATTGAGAATGGTGGAGAAATGCATGTTGGGAGTGAGACTTGCCTTTTCCAGAGTAATTTCACCATCATCTTGTTTGGAAGGTAGGTAAATAGCTTTCCTGGACTGTACTACAATATTGAATTGGATTTAAGGGAGGTTTTCTGAAAAAGTTATGAAGGGTTCCTATTCCACTTGGGAGATACCAGCATAAAATAATCTTCAATATCTCAGTACTTTGAAAAAATCCACAATTTCATCATTGTAGATATTTTCTTCATTAACCCAGATAACAATCTCTCCATTACATAGATGGTCAACATTTTGGCCACCAGATGATGAGCCAGAGGTGATTAATAATACTGATAACTACTATTTATGTAGCACTGACAACATGCCAGGTACTGTGCTAAGCACTTTACAATTATTATCTCACTTAATCCTCACAGCAACTCTGGGAGGTAGATGCTATTATTATCCTCATTTTTACAGATGAGGAAACTCTGAAGCAAACAGAAGTTAAGTGACTTGCCTAGGGTCACAACTAGTAAGTGTCTGAGGCTGTATTTGAATTCAGGCCTTCCTGACCCCAAGCTTCTTGACCCCTGGTCCTCTATCTATCTAACTTTCCCAAAGATAATGAAAACATGAGCCTCTCTCATTAGTTAATTTGGTCCTTGGGTGAGATCACTAGGCCTGTACTTGAAATCTTCTCAGATCATTGTGACCTAACAGAACTTATGCTATAAGGGCATAACTTTTGAGAACCTAGGTTTTCCTGCCATGATGAATCATGAAAGCAATCATAGTTCACAGAACCAGGACAATGTTGTACACAGTAACAGCAATATTGTTCTATGAAGAACTGTGAATGACTTAGCTATTCTCAGCAATACAATGATCCAAAACAATCCCAAAGGACTAATGATAAAGCATACTATCTGCCTCCAGAGAAAGAAATGATACCATCTGAATACAGACTGAAGCACGCAAATAGCACTTTCTTTCATTCTTTTTCCTTTATTCGAGTCTTCTTGTACAAAACAACTAATATAAAAATGTTTTACATTAATAAAAAGAAAGTAATCATAGTTCTAGCCTAACTGATGACACACACAAATAATCAATGAACAACCACCCCACGAACACTTACTAAACACCTATTACATGGTAGGCACTGTGCTAGGTGCTGAGATGTAGATACAATAAATAAAACAATTTCTATTCACAACCAACTTCCATTCTAAAGGAAACCACCATGATATGGAAGATGCTGAAAAATGTGCAATTCACGGTAATTTTAATTTCTATGGCCTAGGTGCCATACTTCTTTAGTTCCTCCAACCATCTTCCAATTATAGTCTTACTTATGGAGACTGGATTAATTAAAAACATGTGTTTATTCCTTCCAGCGATGGCCTCACCCACCCTTAGTAGACCATCTTCATACCACCTTCCCCAGATCATTAGTTGGTGGGTGAATCTTCTGGTAATGAGCCTATCTATATTTAGCTGACTGGGTTCTTGCTGGATCAATGATCGCTCATCAGGCCCATAATTGAGGACTTTATAAGCTCATAGAGATAAATCTGGAAAGGATATTGGAGGCCAGTTTGCCTAACCCCCTCATTTTACAGTTGAGGAAAATGAGGCTCAGGGTCATTGGTAGTAGTTTGTAGAGGAAGGATTTTAAGCCAGGTCCTCTGACCTCAGAGCCAGCGTTCTTTCCATTGTGCCACAGTGAGATCTGCCAAAGATTTCATCCAACTTTTATAATTATTGCCCTTGAGAACCCGGGGTTACTTCAATACAACAGTGAATCATCAACATAGGATTTAAGAGAAGGGCTTCATAAAATTGGTGAGTGAAATACAGCAAAAGTTAAAGGAGTGAAATTTCACTCCATGTACAAAATCAGCTCTTTAACTCGGGCATATTCCTTGACAGATAAGCTGAACATTACTAGATTTGTTTTCTATTCAGAATACATGGTAGCGAAGATACACCTAGTACAAGAATTATGTCAGAGATTCCATTTCTGATGAATTCCCAAAGTTGTGTTATTTACAATCCAAAAGAAGAATTTCTGATATTTATGTCCTTAATGATAAATGCACTTAGTACTGGCAAGAAATCCTTAATAAATGTTAATTAACTCACCTACTAATCAAAGTATCTCGTATTTGTCCTGAATCCTGAGTATAGATTTATTGGTGGAAAGTCTGATTGCTATTTTTGCTGACAGTTTGATTTATTCAACCAATATTTACTGAGTTTCTTCAGAGCAAGGACAGTTTCATTTTTGTTTTTATGATTTCTATTAGCCTAGCACCTCTCATTTAGTAGGCACTTAGTAAATGAGGTTGACTGATTGAGTACCTACTATGTGAAGCATTTACAAAGCTGTGGGTAATATATCATGTTCTGAGAGTAATATATCATGTGTTAGTCCCTGCCTTCAAGGCTGGATTTTGCTCCTCAGTAACTCTCAGGAATAATTTCTTAATGATCCTGGGCAAGTCACTTAATCCCTGTTTGCCTCAGTTTCCTCAACTACAAAATGGGAATAATAATAAGAATACCTAGCTCACAAGGCTGTTGTGAGAATCAAATGAGGTAGTATTTGTAAAAGTGCCTAGTATAATGCCTGGCACCTATAGCACATAGGTGCTATATAAATGCTTATTCCCTTATACTTATTTCCTTAATGATTTCATAGTCAAACTTGAGTTAGTTTTGGTGGTTGTTGTTTTTTTTCTTTTAGAGCTGATGATGGCAGTGAGCCTGACTATTACTATGGACTAAAGTACATTGGAGTTGGCCAAGGTGGCACTCTGGAGATGCATGGGCAAAAGAAGCTCTCCTGGACTTTTTTGAATAAGACCCTCCATCCAGGAGGGATGAGTGAAGGGGGTTACTACTTTGAAAGGAGCTGGGGCCATCGTGGTGTCATTGTTCATGTCATTAATCCCAAACTTGGTGCTGTCATTCATTCGGACAGGTAAGGTTTACCTGAATATTTATTTCTTAAGCCAATACCCCACCCTTACCTTAAATTGAAATTTAAGTGCTTGAGTCAATACCCATTGCAAAGGCAATAGATTCTCATAACTTTTCTTTTTGCCTCAGTTTCCCTACCTTCTTCAGTCTGTTGTTAGGAATCAATCTGTATTCATTCAGAACAGTGTTATGATACTTAATGTACTATGAGAACAATAACAATACCTTACAAATATGTTTCTTGCTGATTACAAAGTACTTCATATATAGTATCTCTTTTGTTCCTCACTACAAACCTATGAGGTAGGATTGCAACAATTATCCTGCCCATTTTACAGATGAGGGAATTGAAACCCAGAGAGAAGTTGTTTGCCTAAGGTCACGAAAGCCGTACGCCATAGGCTGGAACTTGAACCCAAGTCTTCTGGTTCCCAAATCCAGTGCTCTTCCAATTTCATTTGGTTTTTTGTCACTTATCTAATGCTCCAGCTCTCCTGGCTAAGCAAAGGCAAGTGGTATCTGCCTCTTTCTAATTTGGCAACCTCTGCAAACCTTTTATAAAGGAGAGCCCCAGGTGTCTCCCAAAAACATCTAATTGGACCCAGTTAAGCAAGTCCCTGATTTCAGCCTATAAGCAATCATCAAAAATGAGAGCCTTGCCTTCTGCCCATGTCAAATCAAGTCAAGTTAGGGCAACAAGCATTTATTAAGCACCTAATATGTGCCAAACACTGCATTGAGCACTGAGAATGCAAAGGAAGACAGTGAAATACTCTCTGCTCTCAAGGAACTTACGATCTATGTTGCCTCAAGTAAAGACGTATCCTTTTTATGCGTCAGTGCTGATGAGTAAAAGTTATAAGTGGTATTGATAAATCCTCTCTGAAGAGTTAATCACCTCAAGTTGCTATTTTTTTTTCTTTTTTAAAACTGGAAATTGTTAAAGTGATGTGAAACATTTGATTTCAATAATGCAATAAAGTAGTCCCACAGTCCAATGGAAATTACTTCCAGGAGGGAAACAAGTGAAAGTAGAATAAGTGAAAAATATGCAATCTTTTAAAAGGAGAGAGTGAGACCAAGAGAAAAGTAGTTCCCAATGAGGCCAGCTAGAGCAAAGGACAGTTATCCTGCTATTATCCCAAGAAGCACCTGAGTTTCTACTTAAACAATCAGTTTTCTCTTTAGCCGAATGTTATTTATGACAGAAATGATAGGGGATTGAGAGCCAGAGAAGCACAATTAACAGGCTCAAGGAACCTTTTCCAAAATTGGGGAAGTAACTGGGCCGCCTAAGCCAATAGAAGGTGCTAAAGGAGGTCATAGATGTGAAAAAGATCTAAGAAAACTTTATGACCTGTAGGGAGTCAGATACATAAGTATGTATGTGGCCAAAGGGGCCCATTTTGATAAACAAGCTGGCAACATCAGAAGGTCAATATAACTATGGGGAGGGGCAGAGCAGGATATATTAGAGAGGGAAAAGACTCCAGTCAAAAACACAAATTCAAAGGCTTTTGCAATAATCCATTTATGAAATATAAGAATAGTAACTGGCATTTATATAGTGCTTTAAGGTTTGCAAGGTACTTTATCTCATTTAATCCTTATACCAACCCTGAGAGATAGGTGTTATCATAATTCCCATTTTATAGTTAAGGAAACTGAGGCAGGATAAGTTATTTGCCCAGGATCATAAGCCTAAGAAGTGTATGAAACAGAATTTTAACTCAAGTTTTCCTTACTCCATGGCTAGCCCTTTATCCACTCCACTACTTAGCTGCCTGAATTAGATGGGGTAGCAGGGAGGAGTGGAGGAATTGTACAAAGGAAAAAAATTGGGCTTGTTGCCTAATTTCATAAAAGGAGAAGAGCAGAAGACGGAGTATAAACAGGGATGAGGAACTTGCAGCCTCAAGGCCACATGTAGCCTCGAGGCCGCAGGTTCCCCACCCCTGGATAAAACTTTTTGTAATACATAGTTAGAGGATAAGAGCAGGTATAGCAGATGAGAAAATGAGAAAAGGAATAATGAGAGAGGTAGGTAGGGAACCAAGATAGTCATCATGAAACAAGATATCATATTATAAGAGAAACCAATGAGGTGAAAGTTTCAAGAAAAGAAAACTAATCACTAAGGCTGAATGCCATTGATTAAGAAGCCAAAGAAAATGAGCACATCGATTTCCCACCTGGATGCTCTCCTGGACTCCATTTTGTCCTCTGGAATCTCATTATCCTGTCAGATCCCATCAACTCCAAAATTCACACCTACTTCCTCTGTATCCCTTGCTTCTGGGGGCCCCCCTTCCCTCTGGTTGGAGAAGGTAGAGGGGTGGACGGTGAAGAGCTCCTCCATTTAAGGAGGGCACCCAGGGCAACCATTTCATCATTTCCCACCTGGCTGTACTCCAGGATGGCTGCATCCTCTGTCTTGCCCCATTAGATTACAAGGTCTTGAGGGGCTATCTTTTGTTTTTCTTTGTATCCCAAGCACTTAGTACAGTGCCTAGCACATAGCAGGTGCTTAATAAGTATTTATTGATTGATTGACATAGAAAAAAAGTCACTGGAAGTAGCATGATGTAGTAGTGAGCCCATGAAACTGGAATCCCTGGTTCTGCCCCTAACCGTCTGAGCGACCTTAATCTCTATGTCTTTTAACTTCTCTGGGTATCAGGTGTCCCATCAGCAAAACGAGAAAATTAGGCTAGAGTTGATCTCTAAGATTCTTTGCCTCTCCACAGTATTCCATGATTTGGCAAGAAGGCCACTGGTGACCTTTGAGAATACAGTTTTTATAGTGCGTTGGGGCAGAATGCAAAGTGTTGTCACAGAAGCTTTGATAAAACCACTTTAAATGTTTGCTATGAAACTCTGTCAAGTTCTATGATGAAAATGTAATTCACAATGTCACATTCTTCAGTAGAAGATAATTGTTTTCAGAAAGCAGTTTGCTTCAGAAGCAATTTATGATGCAAGATATGGTCTGCATGGCATAGTAGTGGAATGAGCCGCAGGCCAGAAGGAGGGAGAAAGGGTAGGTTATAACTGCTGTTCTGCTTTTTGGTCTTGGGCAAGTCTCTTTACCAATCTGAACCCTTATTTTTCATCCTAAAAGTGAAATTAAAGTCTTACCTCATGGGGGTTTTGTTAGTGTCATATGAAGTAACATGAAAAAGTACTTTGCAAACTGCAAAGTGTTTTATAAATGTAAGGCGTCTATTGTTATTATCCATATATCTCAGTGAATTCAGCCAATAAACATTTATTAAGCACTATTATGTGGTAAATACTGGGACACAACAAAAGGCAAAGAAAAAGAGAGAGAGAGAGAGAGAGAGAGAGAGTTCTTTTTAAAAAGGGAAATACAAAGTTATTTCTTTCTGATTGGGGAGAGCTGTTATGCTTTCAGGGAGATGCAGAAATTTGGCCTTGTTCTTTTACCAAGTAAAAGATGGATTCTGAGGAAGCCGAAAATGGAGGGAAAATACTTTAACGCTAGTCTATAGGGGAGAGTAGTCAAAAGTTCTTGAGTCATGGGAAAAGCTAGAGTGAGTTAGAAAGGAAGTATTTTAATCAAGAATAGGATAAGGCCAGGGTTAAATTGAGCCGTGATCGATTAACAGTAAGGACAAGGGAGAAAGGTACCAAATGCTGTGTAGTTGTCTTTTTTTTTTTCTTTAAAAGCTTGGTTTGTATGTATTCTCTTTATCATAGTATTTTATAATATTATTTGACTGGTTGGTTTAAAAAGAGTAGAGTTTTTGCTTTTGTTGTTTGTTTTTGCCTTTTTTTTTTAAGAGAAATATGCTTATTTCCATCTCTAGCAAACTACATCTATGGTTTGTCATGCAAACAAGGCACCTGCTGCCACCTGGTGGCAGTGTACCCTAATTTCAAACAAAGTACAAAAGTGGATGAAAATACTCTGTTGAGAGCTAAACTTTTCACTCTACAAAACGATAATTTTCACAGAATTAATGATGAATAGGGAGAGAATAAAGGAAATGGTTCTGGATCTATAATTCTAGGAGTCTTCAGAGGGAAAAGAAAATTAATTGGTTGCCAAATAAAGAGGGAATAGGTCAGATGAAGAAGTCCTTCCACCTCTCCCCTCATTGGTCAGACTTGAACATGTATGAAGACAAAGAAATGTAAGCCAATAGAGGGGAAGATTTTGAAGATCCTGGAGAGGAAGGGGATAAGAACTGGAGAAAAAAATCCTCAGGAGCTAGGAAAGGATGGGATTAGGGTACAAATTTAAGGATAAACATGTTGAAATATTCCCAATTTATATCTTCTCCTTTACCATGGGATAGTGGATAGAGAACTGACCTCGGAACCAGGAAATCCTAGCCTCTGATACACATTGCCTGCATGATCTTAAGCGAGTCACTTATCCAGTGTCTTAGCATTTGGGCAGCTCTCTAAGATGACACATTACAGAGAAGTTGCCAGCCTGCCCTGGAAGAAGTTTTCTGATGTAGGAGTTCTCTCCAATATCAATGGAATTATCCCCTTTTATAGCCAGAGACATTTGGTACTGCTTTTGCCTTCCTGCTTCCTACAAACCATTTCAAGAACCTTATGGATTTTCTTTTCATAACATCTTTTAAGTGAGACCTTAATGAGAAAAAAAAATTCCTTTTACTCTCTTACAAGAAGGCTCCAGCATTCCTAGAAATAATAGTGCTAGGGATAATAGAGTGTCAGAACTGGTTGCTTCTTCTAGAGATCATCTAGTCCAATATCCTCATTTCACAGAGGGGGAAACTGAGACTCAGGTGAAGTGACTTTCTCATGGCCCCTCAGCATTGTGGCAGAACTAAAAGTAGAACTCAGGTTTCCTGATTCTAATTTTTTGTTCAGTTGTTTTAGTCATGTCCGACTCTTCATTTGAGATTTTCTAAGCAAAGGTACTGGAGTGATTTGGTATTTCCTTCACCAGATCATTTTGCAGATGAGGAAACTGAGGCAAACAGGGTGAAGTGACTTGCCCAGGGTCACACAGCTAGTAAGTATCTGAGGCTGGATTTGAACTCAGGAAGATGAGACTTCCTGACTTCAGGTCTGGCTCTCTATCCACGGCACCATCTAGCTGCCCTGAATCTAATACAATATCATTTTCCACTAGTCCAGGGTCAAGCAGATCATTAGAATGCTGTGGAGAATTTTTCCTATTTGGGCTTGGAAATATTTTTTTTCTAAAAAGTCGAATATGCAAGGGACCATGATTTATTTCGAAGTTTAAAAAAATGCCTTTCACTGTGCACTCCTTAAAAAAAATAATATTTCTTGTTATCAGTGAATAGTGTGCTGTCCTCCTCTGTTAGCTATAGCAATAAAACTCATGGACCCCTGGGCATTTGGAATTGGCCTGCATAAATGTTCCTCATTACAGACAGTCCTAACTTTTGTTCTCTTTTTTTAGGTTTGATACTTACAAATCCAAGAAAGAGAGTGAGCGCCTGGCACAGTATTTGAACGCAGTGGCTGATGGCATGATCCTTTCCGTGGCTGTGAATGATGAAGGATCTCAAAACCTAGATGACACAGCCAGGAAAGCCATGACCAAACTGGGCAGCAAACATTTCCTGCGCCTAGGATTTAGGTATGTGTCCATTCTGCCAGGAAAGCCGGGGACAGAGCTCTTATTATGTATGTGATCTTCCCCGAGACTCTGAATAGCACAGTCCTTTCACACCGAAAACTTACCTCTTTATAAATAGCCCCTCCTCCCTGGCGAATCTCCCAACACACACACACACACACACACACACACACACACACACACACACACAAACACCCCTATTTCATAATGAATTAATAGGAACCCAAGCACATTGCAGATCCATATTGGGTATGAGAAGCAGTATGGACATGCTGGGTAGTGGATACATTATTGGACTAGCAGTTGGGAAGACCTTGGTTTGAATCTCACCTAAACAATTTCTTAGCTATGTTGGTCCTGGATCAAAGCAAGAACATAGATTCTAGAGCCAGAAAAAAACTTTAGAGGTCATCTAGTCCAACTCCTTCATTTGGAAAGATGGGGAAACTGAGACCTATAGAGGTCAAGTGATTTACTCAATGACACACAGAAGATGCGTGGCAGAGCTGGGCTTTGAAGAGTTCTCTGACTTCAAATCTAGATCCCTTGCCTACATCATACCACCTTTCACAAAATCTTATTCACTCATTCATATGAGTGAATTCATACTCAATAATCTCTCACATATGTAATGCTTCCTTAATAAACATTTATTAAAAGTGTCTGCTATGTGTCAAACACTATGCTAGGCACCAAGGGAGATACAATACAAGGTCTTCTAGCTCTAAATTCACCTCCTTTTCCACTGTACCATAATATTCCCAGATGCAGAGAAATCTACATCTCTATTCTCATATATACATAGCTAAAGTTCATCTTTCTTTTTGTTAAGTGCACATTCAGGATAGTACCATGCCTCGGGGACTGGCAAAAAGCTTGTTTGGAAATTATGCAAAGTATATTTACCCAGTGAAACACAGTAAAAAGCTGGTCTTATATGTGACTTGGTGTGCATTATATTTACCCTTCAAGTTGTAAAACATCCTGTCTGTGTACATTGGCACGTGCCCTGACATTGAGAATGTTCACTATTTATCCAGTGATTGCCACAACATTTTATAATTGGTTTGAATTTCAGCTCTTTTAAGTTAGAAGGAGAATCTTATCCAGGTAGACACCTGGAGGCTACCATCAGCATCCTTCCTACCCCTCACATGATAAGGTATAGACATGGTGACTCTTCTGAGTCAAGATCAAAGGGCCGTTACTAGTCCTCAAAGGGAAAGACCGTGAAGTGATAGCCAAAGAGAGAGTAATCCCAGGTAATGGGGCATTTCCTTTGAAAGTTAAAGGGCCACATACTCAGACAGGTGTTATATTCTAGAACTGATGAAAGTTTGAAAACTAGATATAGCAATATTAGTTCTTTAGAATTATAAACTTTTAGGGGCAGCCAGGTGGCACAGTGGATAGAGCACCCGCTCTGAAATCAGGAGGGCTTGAGTTCAAATCCAGCCTCAGACCAAACACTTGACACTAGTTGTGTGACCCTGGGCAAGTCGCTTAACCCTAATTGCCTAAAAAAAAAGAATCATAAACTTTTAGAGCTAGAAGGGACCCCAGAAATCCTTGTTACGTAAATGAGGATACTGTCAAGCAAGTTGTATAATTAATTAGCCACCGAGCCAGGACTAGAATCCACATCACTCTATAATATGCTTAGCTCTGTACCATGATGTTTCTCCATCACATGGCATTCTGTAGCACCTGTAACAAACAGTTAAACTGTGCTCTCATTGGCAAAGTAGGAAGAGGACAAGTATGATTTAGTATCCCTGTTTTGCAGATGTAAAAATTTAGACACAGCAACTTGCTGGTGGTCACTCTAGTTATTCGGAAATAGCAAGACCCGAGCCTTGGTCTTCTGGCTTCAAAATAGAGTGGGCTAATTTGGCCAGTGCTCAGCTTCCTTTCCATTGAGCTCTTCAATCTGGATGGGTATGTTATAGAGAGGATTCTCATTCAGGTATGAGTTCAACTATGTGACCTCTGAGATCCCTTCTAGCTTTGAGATTCTGTGGTTCAGTGATTCTGTGGCTCCCAGCTTGGCATCATGGTGTAACAGCATGTAATCCAATACAAAGGACAGAAATGTACTGAACTAAAAATAGAATCAAAAAGTTACCGAGAACCTACTGTATGAAAGATAGCGCATTGTCCTCTGGAGGATGCAAAGAAGAATAAGACAATGTTTTACCTAACTGCCTCTATGGAGACAGTTAGGCATCATGGTGTCTAGAATGCTGGACTTGGAATCAAAAAGATCTGGGTTCAAATGCTTCCTCACTTATTAGCTATGGCACTTAGGACAAATCTATTAACCTCCATCAACATCACTCTCTTCATTTCATAAATAGAGACAATAATAATACCTACCTCACAGGGTTGTTATGAAGGTCAAATGAGATAATGTATGTAAAGTGCTTTGCAAACTTTAAAAGTATTATATAAATGCAAGCTACTGTTATTATAAATATCTATACACAGAAGATGATAAACAATTAGGAAGTAGTATATGATAAATGCCAAACAAGTCGTATAGACAAAAAATATTATAAGATTTCTGGAGCTTGAGGTCACTATTAGGTGGGTAGTCAAGCTAGAGAAGATTGGCTCTAAAGGAAGAGTAAACTTCACTTAACCTCTTTCTGCCTCAGTTTCCTCAACTGTAAAATGGGAATAGTAATAGAGATAGGCTTCCTTCAGAGAGATGGAGGGGAGGTGGAGATTGGTGAGGAGAGGGGCAGAAGAAAGAGTTAGAAATGTCCAGAGTGAGAAAATACATATAGTATGGTTGGGGGGACAGTGGAAACAACCTGGCTATGGGGATGGGTTTATATTGGGGATAAAATTACAAACCTCTGCTGGGCCTAGGTCATGAAGCATCTTGAACTTGTGGTTAAAGAAGAGTTCAGATTGAGCCTATAAATGCTAGGGAACCACTCAATGACATGTTTATAAGCTACTAGTAGGCAAGGATTATGCTTAAAATTCATCATTCAACAAGCATTTACTGTTTGCTGTGTGAAGGCACTTTGCTAGACGCTGGAGGTAAAAGGATCAGAAGTGACATAGTTTTGATCCTCAGGGAGCTTACATTCTACTTGGATGTTCTGCTCTCTATTGCTTTTAGCATAAAATACAAATTCCTCTGGTTGTCATTGAAAGCCTTCCACAATCTGGCTCTAACCCATGTTATTCCCTTTCAAACACCCTCTAGTCCAGCCAAACTGGCCCACTTTCTATTTCTTACACATAACATTCCATTTCCCATTTCCCGGCCTTTATTCCGACTTTTCCTCATTCCTGGACTGAATTTGCTCCTTATATGCTGCGTTTAGAATCCCTGGTTTTTTTTAAAACTCAGCTCAAGCATCACCTCCTACATGAGGTCTTTCCTACTTTCCCCCAAAAGCTAGTGCCTTCCCTCAATGTTATTTATATGTAAATTTGTTATTTTTCCCATATACAAATGTAAGATTCTTGAGGGAAGGAAGAATTTTGTACCCTGGTGCCTAGCACAGTGCCTGGCAGGGGGTTTAGTAAATGTTGTTGATTATGATAAATTAATGTAACTACCTAAGTATAATAAAAGGTAGAGAGTGGTGAAGAAAAAGGAATGATGTAGGCCAGGGGTGGGGAACATTTGGCCTCAAGGCCACATGTGGCCCTCCAGGTCCTCAAGTGCAGGCCTTCCCCCCCACCCCCTACTGAATCCAAACTTCACAGAACAAATTCCCTTAATAAAATAATATGTTCTGTAAAACCTGGGCTCAGTCAAAAGGCTGCACCTAAGGATCCAGAAGGCCACATGTGGCCTCGAGGCTGCAGGTTCCCCACCCCTGGTGTAGGCAAAGTACTTTAAGAAAATTTGAGAAGGGAAAAAAAAACTTTCACCTAGTGGGATTAGGAAAGATTTCCCAGACTAAGTGGCACCTGAGCTAAGTATTGGGGGGAGATAAGGATTCTGAAAGGTAGAGATGGGGACTGAGTGCTTTCCCATTATGGGAGAGGACCATGCATTCTCATGTTGCTGGGAGATGGTGTGTTGAGTCTGGGGAATAGTTAGTAAGTCATCCAGTTTGATGTATAAGGGGAATAATGTGAAATAAAGCTGGAAAGGTGGTTTGAAAGAAGTTTGTGAAGGACTTTGAATACCAAGTAAAGACTTTTCATTTATTCTAGAGGGAATAGGGAGCCCCTAAAAATTTTATATGTCTTTGTATTCCCTGAAGTGCCTAGAAAAATGCTTTACACAAATAGACATGCAATAAACATTTATTGAAAGGTGGAACTTAAACAAAATATTAAATTGGTGCTTTAGAAAGATTCATCTGGCAATGGCCAGTGTGTAGCATGGATTAAAAGGAGTGGAGAATAGAAACAGAAAGACCAGCTGAAGTTCTGGTGCAGTAGTTTAGGTATTAGGCAAAGATATCCTGAACTACAGAGGTAGCAATAGAAATGGAAAGGAAAGGATGTATATAGGAGGCAGTCTTAAGGGGAAAAAAAAGCACAGGACTTGGTGACCAGTTGGGTGTGAAAGGGGTGGGAAAAGGAAGAGACAAATATCTCTAAGATCTCCTTCTAATTCTAAAATTCTATTGCTCTACGACTTTCATGTTTTAAGATTGAGTTACTGGCATAATGGCTGTACAATTGATAGAAATATGAAGTTGAGAGAAGGGAAGGTGTTTGGAGGAGTGCTGTGAAGATAATGGTTTTTCCTGATATATGTTGATTTTCAGATGATAAACATCTAAGTATATACTAGAAAGATATAATTCTTGCCTATCAGAACTGGAGGATTAGAAGTATGAGAGAGATGTGAACCGAAGGATTGCATGGCTTTAGCAAAAAGGAGAAAGCATAATTCTACCCAAAGCCAGTGCAGATGAATAATTCTTTTTATCATGGTTTCTGAGCTCCTGAGTTAATTCTTGAGGTCTGACTGGGGTGTAGGAAGCAATGTGAAGGTGGGATGTTGAGACGTTGCTTTGCTGTAGGATGAAGGGATCCTGCCAGAGTGAAAACTGCTTTTCTACTTACAGAAAATTAATGCAAGAAATAACCATTCTTAGCTGCTGCCAAGTCAAAACAAGGCATGGTGGTGATAGAACATGTCTTTAAGGTGGCTGGTTTTATATTTGTCCCCCTTGGGGAATTTGGGAAAAAGAACATATTGCAAACTTTCCTTGACAGAGAAGTGAGAATTGGGTTCAATAATTTCTCATCCTTTTTATACATGGAGCAAGCTAGGTGGTACAGTGGATAGAACATTGAGTCCAGAATCCAGAAGACCTGAGTTCAAATCCAGCCTCAGACATTTACTAGCTGTGTGATCCTGGGCAAGTCACTTAATCTCTGTCTGCTTTGGTTTTCTTAACTATAAAATGGGAATAATAATAGCACTTCTGAGGATCAAATGAGATAGTATTTGGAAAGCACTTAGCATAATACCTGGTACATAGTAGGGTGCTTACTAGATGCTTGTTTTCTTCCTTCTGAGTTTAAAGGAATTTTCAGATATATTATCTCATTCTTTACTATGGAGGCAGGTATTACTCTTCCCACTTTGCAAATGGAGGAAATTCTTGACCTGGGCTTAGATAGCCAATAGCAGTCAGTATTGGAACCTAGGCCCTGACTCCTAGCTCATTACATCATGAAAAGATAGCTCTGTACTCTGGGAACTTGGCCAGTACAACCCAATTCTTCCCAAGGTAGGCTGAGATAGTAGCAAGAAGACTGCAGCTGATGCTGATGGTAGCCTACTCCCCATCTGTTTGGATGGAGAAGAACATCCTATTGGTACCACTCTAGCTCTGTGCTATTTAACATTTTTGTTGATGGTTCTGATAAAGACATTAAAAAGAAGGCTTATCACATTTATGGGTGATACAATGCTAGCAAATATAGCTGACCCGCTGAATGATTCAGTAAGAATCCAAAAAGATCCTGACAGGCTAGAACATTAGGCCAAATCTAATAAGATGAAATTTTAAAAGGATATGGTAAAAGCCTTACAGTTGGGTTAAAAAAAAGTCTTCACAAATACAAGATGGTGGAGGTGTGGCTAGACAGCATTTCATCTGAAAAATATCTGGGGATTTTATGGTACCACAAATTCAATGTGAGTCAACAGTGTAATATGGAAGTCTCAAAGGCTAATGCAATATGATGTTGCATTAGGAGAAACTCCATGTGTAGAACTAAGAAGGGTGATAGTCCCACTGTGCTCTGACCTGGCCAGATCAAACTATGTTTTGAGTCCTTTAGGAAAAACACTTGATAAACTGGAGAATACCAATAGGAGAGCAATCATCCTAGGAAAGGGCATTCAGTTCATGCTCTTTGAGGAACAGTAGAAAGGACTGTGTATGTTGATGGTGAAGAAGAGAGCCCTTAAAGAGAGGATATGATAACTAACTTCAGATATTTGCAGGGCTGTCCTTTGGAAAAGGGATTAGACATAGGAGCAATGGGTGAAGGATACATAGAGGCAAATTTGGGCTTACCATTAGGGAAAAAAACTTCCCAACAGAGCTATTCAAAAGTGAAATAGGCAGCCTCAGTAGGTATTCACCACCACCCCACCCCATGATATATATCCTTCATACACACACACACACACACACATACACACACACACATGCACCCTCAGATGAAGACTTCGACAAAGGCTGGATGATCATATGTTAGACATGATGTAGAAACAATTCTTGCTCATTTACCAGATGGCCATTGAGGTCTCCAGCCCCAAGATTCTCTGATATACTGTGACATCCTCTGCCTTGGCATCAGTTTCCTTGACTTTAAGATGAGTGGATTAAACTCCATGATCTCCAACATCCCTTCTTGCTCTAAATCAAAGAATTCAATGATCCAGTGACCTAACCTCTGTTGATCAAGTCCACTGTGGTTCCCTGAAACATGAAGATTTGTGTATGTTGGAAAAGTAGACTAGAGGACATTTCAGTTCCTTTTCCCTTCTGTCACTGGTTTCTGCACTGAAATCCAGTAAGTCTTTAGTTCTCAGAAGGACAGTTCTTAGGCACAGCCTCTAAACACATGTATTAGTGGATGTTCATGCCACTCTGCTTGCTTCCCTGAACTCAAACGTTAGATGGCCTATTGAAAAGGCTCTTTCCCCAGGATTCAAAAGAGCACCCTGACACTAGGTGAGAAGAAAAGCATGATGGGGAAAACTTTAATCTTATAGACTAGTAGGTAGGCCTTTGCTGCATCTTCTAACAGTAAAAAAGTAGGAAAAATAAAGTTGCAGAGTAAAAAGTTACAAGAAAAATCCAACCTGAAATACGTTTGACAAAACTAGAAAGAAACATCCCCTGATTGAGAAAAGTAGAGAAGGACAAAACCTTAACAGGAGCATTCACCAGGAAAGGAGATGGAATAGTCAAAGAAGTCAAAAAGTAGAGGAGGGGGAATATTCACAACAATAAAGAAATACTACAAATTAAAAGAAGCTAAAGAAGAAACACAAGAAGAAAAAAGTTAGCATCAACAATCTCAAGAACTTCTCTAAATCATATAATCATAGCTAGAGAGTTAGAAAGGACCCCATAGGTTAAGTAGTCCAACCCCCTCATTTTATACGTAACAAATCTGAGGCCCACCGAGGTTAAATGACTTTCCCAAGGCCACAGAGGTAAAAGTCTGAGGTATGATTTGAACCCAGGTCCTCTCAGTACAGTACCACCACTCTTTTTCTATACCATGTTGCCTCCCTTGCAGAGAACACACTAAATTTGCTAACAGGTGAGCAAAAGAAGGAAGTGGTATTGGGGAAGAAAAACATTATGGGACATCAGAAAAGAGAGATTTGTCATCCAAAAAGAGAAAAAAGGAATCACTCAGAATTAATCTAGGGATTTAGTGGTTTACCAATCTAAATCCCAATGGGGGTACTTCATAGAACTAGATAAAACATTGAACAAAGTCATGGAAGGACATGAAAGAACAATTTTTTAAAAATCAAGAGAAATTGGTGAAAAAGAAAACTGTGGAAGGAAGTCTCAACTGCTAGATCTCAGATTATTCTACAGTATAGTAACTGTTGAAACTCATACTAGAATTTTAAAAAGAGAATGATAAAGTAATAGATTAGATAATAATTCTTTCTACTAGATTGCACTGAAAAATGAATTCCACTTCTTGTTACTGTTAAACCCACTCATCCAAACACCCAACACCATCAAAATGGTGGAAAGGGCACCCAGGATTATAGAATCAGAAAATTGTTAAGACCTAGAAATCTTCTAATTCCAATATTCATCTTATAGTCAAGAAAAGTGAGAACTAGAGAGTGTTCATATAGAATCATAGAATGTTAGGGCAGGAAGGAGCCATAATCCGATACCTTCATTTTACAGATGAGGCAAATGAAAGGACTGGGACTCAGGTCTAATTCTCTCTGTTCAGTGTTCTTTCTGTGATAGCATGGCACCTAATTAGTGGCAGAACCAACACAAGAAGTTTCCTGGTTTCTGGTCTAGTGCTCTTTCTCCATACCCTTCTCCTTTAAATAGGACTTTTTTATTCTATAAGTCTTTCCAGGTGTTAACTATTTAATATGTTAAACTCATCCATGCTATTGAGAGAGGGCTAATGGCCTTCTGGAGACAGTATCCCCACCTATGTTGCATGAGCTGTTAATGGTCCTAATAGTTGGAATTCCAAACCAGATTAGTGGAAGGTGATTCTATGGCCAATTGGTAAGGAAAATATTTGGGAGTAGGCTGGACCTTAAAATGGTGTCCTTCAAATCATATTAGGGCTATGTCTCTGCTTATACTATTCAGTGTGGGTTTCATATAGGTAGACTGGATCAAAACTATGTTATAGTGTTAGCACCATGGTCTTAAAATAGGACAATTATGATTCTTATCCTCAAGACTTCCTTCTACTTACCAAGTGACTTCTGTGTGCTTTTAATTTCCCACACGTGAAAGATATTTAGCTCAGTCATTGACTAAGATTCATTATCTCTGGGTCTCAGATGCAAATTCTTTGAGGAGTGTTTAATTTAGGGAAGCCACATGATATAGTGGAAAGACCACCAGGCTGGGAGCTAGAGCTGGGGTCTCATTCTGCCTCTACCACTAACTAGCCATGGAACTTGGAACAAGCTGTTGCACCTCTTTAGGACTCATGTATAAAATGAGAGGGTTTTCCTAGATGATCTCAATTCAATTCAACAAACATTTATTAAGAGCCTACTACTACAGAGCCAGGCACTGTGCTGAGGTCCCTTTTAGCACAAACATTGCATGAGTCTATCCTCAAAACTACAGCTGTTCAAAAAATGGAATAGATTCCCTTGGGTGGCAATGAATTCTCTCTGTCACTTGAGATCTTCAAAGGAGGATTGGATGGCTTCTTGAGGAAGTTGTAGATAGAAATACTACTCAGGTATAGGTTGAACTTGATGATCTGTGAGGTTCCTTCCAACTCTAGACTTGGATGATTTTATGAAAATAGCTGCATCCAATTGTTCCTGGGACAAAAATGATTATCATTCTTTAGTAATAAGCCTCCAGAGACTCAAATGAACAAAATGAGCAAAAACACTAAGCATGCCTTCAAGCAAAAAATGTCTTTGTTAGATTTTTTTCTCTCTCTGAAGAATGCCCTTCAACCTTGTTTTTCAGAAGTATTTTGGTCATGGGTTTTCTCTGCTTTGGAAAACTCTCTCTCTCTCTCTCTCTCTCTCTGTCTCTCTCTGTCTCTCCCTCTCATACTCCAACTAGCTCACTGAGTATGATAGAATCATTCCTCCCACCCTGCTGTCCCACTTCTTGTTGGATATGGATTACAGCTTCCCAGTGCCTTTGGCACTGGATGTGCTGGAAAATTTTCCAGTTGACACATCTGGCATACTGGCAGGCTCCTTGGGGAGTTATGTTGGTGGTCAGTAATTTCCCTTCGGGTTGTCCTAGAGTTAATCTGCTGGTAAGCTGGTGGGCCGGCCTTAGGCCAGGGAAAAATAATTTTTCCCTCTACTAACAGGGTTTCTTTGTTTATAACGTAAGTCTTGAACTTTTGTGAAGGGGAATAATTGGAGATTGTCAATGAGACACATAGGCCAGATAAGGAGGGACTAGCCCTCTCTCTTACCCAACAAGGGAGCACTGTGGGCTGTATAAGAGTACAGTATTTCTCTTAAGAACCAGGCTGAATTCTTCCATACAAAGGGCTGACTGACACTTATTGCCTATTTCTTTTCCTCCTTAAAAATACTCTATTTTACAATCTCAGTTCTAGAGAACTGATAATGAAACACATTTCCCTTCTCCTAGTAGGGAGGTGGGGGACTATAGATATGGCACGTGCTGTCAACATAGCATATACTATGTTGGTTGGTTTTGTTTATATGTTTTTCTTTGTTTTATAAGGAGGGATTCAAGGGTGGGGGTGCTTAAGAAAATTCTCAGTGGTAAAAAAAAAAAGGCCAAAGGAAAACATATACAAATACCTTATTTTAAAAATATCTACTTAGGGGTTCTGGGGCCGTGCAAATTCCATGGAGAGGTTTCTGATTTGTTAACATCTAGGAAATAGAGTACTCAAAGAAGCAGCCATCAGGGAGGGCTATGCTCTGGCTTCTTCTCTCCTCCTGCCAATGGTTACCCTCTGGGCCATGAGGTGCACCTTTTAGAAGAGACCTGCTTTTGGTATGAAGAAGTTAGTTCATAAACCCAACTTTGATCTAGGTTCACTAGTCAGGTTAAAAGGAGTGTTTGAAATATGATTCCCCCAGGGAAGTGGGGGTGTGGGCTTCTCTCTATCAACAGTTAGCAATGACCTTTCTTCTATTTCCACAGTTACTTGGGCATTCACTAATCTTCATTGATTTCCAGGCTGTGCTCAAGTGGTTAAAAAAAAATGTGAAGCCTCTTTCTCATTGGATCAACTGAAAGGCAGTAAATCTCTGAATGCTACACAGGGCCCATGGGAGCCTCCCTTCTCAGTGCTTCCCTTGGACTGGCATTTTCTGGCTTTTCAAAAGGTTAACACCTTAATTTTTTATCTTTACAATTCTGGAAAGCAGGTGGGAGCAGATATAATTAGCACCTTTTTATAAATGACTTGCCCAAGGTCACAAAGCCAGAGCCAAGAGTGGAAACCATGGCTTTTTTGTTTTTGTTTTGTTTCTGGATCCTAGGCCTTTTTTGGAACTACCAAATTCAACCCAAACTGTCAGTCTACATGCAGAACTCCAGCAGAAGCCAAAAACACGATGAAATTTCTTAGGAGGTATATTAGGATGTAAGGCAGAAGGATGATGGGCTAAACCAGTATCTGAGTGGCATGCATATCCCTGGTATTTCATTGTCTAATCAAGAGTGTTAATTCACCCTTTGTACTCAGGCAAGGAATCTTGGGATTCATAGGAAAGATAATACAGTGGAGGAGAGTGAGGCTAAAATGGCGGTCAAGGCTTAGTTCTGAAGAAATATAATCGCTGAGTTTTCTTTCCAAAGAAGAGGGGAACAAGAAAGTCAACTATCCAAGGAGATTCTTGAGGGCTAGATCACAAGATCATAGATTTAGAGCTGGGAGGGACCTCTGGGGTCATCTGTTTCAACCTCTGCATTTTGTAGATAAGGAAACAAAGGCCCAGAGAACCAGAATAATTTGCCCAAGGTCACTCAGTTGGCATTTGAATCCAGATCCTTTTTCTCCAAATACAGCACTCTTTCCACTATACCAGTCAATCTTATTTTGAAGCACTAATTCAAATCCTCTAAACATAAGAATATAGTAAATTTTTCATTATTTTCCAGGCATCCTTGGAGCTTCCTGACTGTGAAGGGAGATCCTTCATCTTCTGTTGAAGACCACGTGGAATATCATGGTAAGTAATGAGACTGGCTAGGTGGGTTAGACTGTCTTACTATCAAGTCTTTATGCCTACTTCTTGGAGCTACAAATATGGAAGTTCCACTAGAAAGCCATCAATCTTCACTGTCTCCTGACTATTGGCTATAGGATTTTGTGGGAAGTGGGATGGTATATAAGAGAATCAAATTGGGGCTGTTTTTGAATGTATGTTGCATTACTGTTACTTTAGCTCAGAGTATAGAATATAAGTTTTTTGAGGGCAGAAACTATTTCATTATTATCTTTGTGGGGAGCTGGGTGACATAGCAGATAGAATATTGGACTTGGAGTCAGAATGACCTAAGTTTGAAATCTGCTGTGGACATTTTTTAATAGAGGCCATCATTTTCCTTATCCAAAGGGTATGTGGCAACCTAAATAATGTGGGAATTCCAGGCACCATGAGCTGCTGCAGAGTCTTTGGGCACCCCTCAAATCACACCATGTAGTCAGCTGTCTTCTTGGCCTAATAGTAGTTACCCATTATTAGGCCAAAAAAGTATCAGTGCCTTGATCCATTGCAGTACTATCCAAAATTCAGGTTTCCCGAAGTCAATAGATTTAGATGAACAATTTCATCATTCTTCATCCCTGTAAGTCAGGGAGTTAAAAACTTTTATCAAGATAAAAGTATTTGCCTGATACTTAGAAGCTCCTTGAAAACGGTATTTTGTCTTTGTATTCCTCCAGTGTTAGAATCAGTTGTAGCATTCATTCATTCAAACAACATTTATTAAAAGTGTCTATTAAGGATGGATACCACATGCTCTAGATGCTTAGGCAAATGCTAAGTTTAGATAAGACACTTGCATGTTTCAAACTGGTAACAGAAATAAAGTACAAATACAGATAATTCTAAGACATGTATGTGTTAGAGAAGTAAAAAACAAAATGCTACATGAAGTCCTATGAAAAAAAGTCATTACTGATAGGAGGTAAAAGAAGGCTTCACAGAGGAAGCATTTGAGTTGGGCTTTAAAGGATGAAAAGAATTTCAACAGATGAAGGAGGAGAAAGAACATTTCTAGCACAGGCAACAGCATAAGCAAAGGAAAGGAGCAGCGCATATATACTGCTCAGTTTGGCCAGAACATACAGTGAATGAAAGGCAGTAATGTGAGACAAGGCTAGAAAGACAGGGTAGTACCAGGCTTTGGAAGACAGGATACAAGGTAAAAAAAAAAAAAGAAGTATGAACTTTACTCTGTAGACAGTAAGGAGCCGTTGAAGGATTTTGAGCAGCAGTGACATGATCCTGTATATGCATAGGGATAAGTCTAGCAGTGGTATAAAGGGTGGAATGTGGGGATGGTGAGATATAGCACATGTGGTGCTTAATAAATGCTTATCAAATACATGAATGACCTAAGCGATGATGCTTCTCAAATGACTAATGACCTTTTGTATCAGATTTTTCATCACTGTTAATGTCATATTCTACTCAATTTGAAAAATCTCAAAGTTACCAAGCTCTCTTATCCTTTTAACAGGTCACCGAGGCTCGGCTGCAGCCAGAGTTTTTAAATTATTCCGAACTGAAAATGGGGAACCTTTCAATGTTTCGTCATCCAGTGAGTGGGTGCAAGGTAAGAAATCTATGTATTTCAGAACTCAGGAAGCCCTAGCAGCATAATCCAACCATGGAACGAGCTGTTTTTGCTGTAGCCGTGTTTTTCCATTAGATGAAGGACCACAGACTGAGCTTTCTAGTCATTACAAATTTAAAGAGAAACTTTCTTACACCAACAGAGTCATTTCTACCAAGATCATACTTAACTCCACAGCACATGTCAATGTTTTCTTCTCTTGCCAAGAATTAAATCTCTCCTTGTTACAATACACATGAAGTTCTACCCTTGGGACCTTTTTTTTTCCTTCTCTTTCAAATAATAATCAAAAATCCAATTGATAATTCAGTTAAAAATTATTTTAATTTATAAAGGTCTTTTATAGAAATTTGGGAAACTAGTCAACTAACCAGCTCTTAAAATTGTCATACCAAATGCCCAACTTGTGGACTTGAGTAGCACTACACTCATGTGTATAACATTCACCAAGGAGGTGACAAGCTCAAACAAATACGCTCTAACAGACAGCCCTTAACAAAGCAATTGCTGGATGTTTTAGCACAAAGTTATGCTGAAAGCATTTGTCAGTACAATGATCAGGCTCGACTTTCACTAAAGGGACTTTTGCTCTCCAATCTCATTATTCTTTTTCTTGTTTCTAGATGTGGAGTGGACAGAGTGGTTTGACAAGCATGAAGTGACTCCATCGAAAGGCGGGGAGAAAATTTCAGACCTCAGGGCAGCTCATCCAGGGAAAATTTGTATTCGTCCCATTGACATCCAGGTATGATAATCAGAATAATATTCTATCTTTCCTATAAGAAGAAAATATATTGAACCACAGTCCATGGGAGATGTGCTCCAAGTGCTTCCAGTGATGCTGAGAATTAATATGGCACGGTGAAAGGAGACATGAAATCTCATGCATACATATGTGTGTATACCAACATATAGATAAGGAGTGGATCTGTGATTTCATCAATATATGTGCGGAACATATGTGTATTATATGTACATATTACATGTACACATAATATATCATATCTGCACATATATGCATGTTATGTGTAATGTGCAATGTATGTGTTTTATATGTATATAATATGAGTATATGTGTGTGTACATACATATACATTGTATGCATGTATATAAGTAGAGATGATGAAACTCCTTCTACAAATGCAGTTTAGTCCCTGCTCTGTAACTTAAAAGTCTTAGAAAATTGCCTAGAGGACTGAGAGTTCAAGTGACTTGTTCAGAGTTACATTGCCAGTTTGTGTCAGTCATAAATACCTGAACCCAGGTCTTCCTGGCTTCAAGGTTAGCTGTCTATTCAATATGCCAAGCTGCCATATCTATCCATCCATCCATTCATCCGTTCATACATAGATACATATACACACATTTGTAAATACACACATGCACACACACACATACACACATATACTGCATTGGCAGAGGGAGTTTCCTCACCTCTACCTATATACATATATATTTGTGTGTATATATATATACATATACACATACATATACACAGGCACACAATATATACATATAAGATATATATCTATTATATATAACACGTACTTACATGCCTATGTATGTACACATATCCATAAATAAACATATACATAATAGAATCCTAGCTCTAAAGAGTGTAATGGATTATCCAATAGGTTCAGAATGAGTTTGTAGAATAAGAGAAGGAACCTGGCCTTTGATTCTGAAAACCTGAGTTTGAATCCTACATCAAACATTTACTGACTCTAACCATGAGATACTCATTTAACTTCTCATATTCTCAGTATTCTCATCTGTAAAATAAGATAATTATGCTATTCTGCCTATTCACAAGGTTGTAATGAGGAAAGTGCTTCAAACACTACATAATGTGAGTTATTATTATTATTGTTGTTTTGGGAGAAGAACCAGGTAGATATGAATAGGGCTGAACATTCAAGAGGAGATGGTTGCCTGAAATCAGGAAACAAATATGATGGGAGGTAGGTTGGAGAGGCATGTTGGCCATGGGTGTGTGACGGTAATATCTCTCTAACATTCACTGTACAGTGATGGACGTTTCAATTCTGGCCCTAGAGGAAAATATGCGGGAAGAATTCTCTTACCCTTCATTAGCTGCAAAATAAAATAGTGTGTAATATAAAGAAGGGTCACCTTGCCCTACAGCTTTTCATGCCTTCCCTGCAAGTGTGGGGTGGTATTTATGACTAACATGGCCTCAAGATCTCTCTTTATGTTTTTTGACAGGCTTTCAGAGTTTGAATCTCATTTGACCACATATGAATGTGCTTTCCTTTTAAGTGAAGAAGGGGAGAAAAAAAAGGCAGACATTCACTGAGTTCAAAATAACCTTTCCCCAAAAGTACAATCTTATTTTAGATCTAGGTTTGTTACACTTCTCCTCCCTAACCATAGCCCCCCTCCTCCTCCAGCCTTTTAGATTTACATATAAAAGACTGCAACAGCTGGCAGCCTCTGTTTCAAAATCACATACCTAAGATTATCATGGGACCAAATTCAAACACATCTCTCCTTTGGATGCTGATGACTGTGAGTGACCCTACTCACATCCTTCAATCATCAAGTACCTTCATCTTTCAGATCTGTACAGTAGAGATACTATACCGTTCCTCCTCTCCCAGGGATACTAGAAAGAATAACAAAAATAAACGGTAGTAAATGACTTTTGCGCGAAGGACAATTTGACACTTATGTCTATTTAATGTTTGTAATCTTTCTTTTTCAAATAAGAAAAAAAAGGGGGGGTTATGCACTGTAATTTTTATTTTATTCTAGGCCACTACAGTGGATGGAATTAAGTTAACCACTGAGGTTGTCTACAAAAGTGGCCAGGATTACAGGTTTGTGTGCTACAGTAAGAACAAGGCCTGCCAGAATTACCGAGTGAGGTTCCTATGCGGTAAATCCGGTAAGTGGTCTGTTTTGTGAAACTGGGCTTTGGAAGGAAAAAACCAATTATAGCTCTGTTTCCTACGCTGGCAGTTCTGCGTTGGCAGTTTTCAGAGAGCCGGGGTCAGCCACCTCGACCTCCTACCAGTGTCAGGCAGCCCCTTTTTGTGGCACAGCCTTTGTGACAGCAGTAGTTGTTTGAGACATCACAGGCCAGTGGGAGAGAGCTGGCAGGGGTTTTGAGAACTCCACCCCATCCACACAAGCCTTTCAGGAAGGAGAAGGGCCAGGCCCCAAGAAAACCAGGCGTCTGAAGTGCAGAAATGACCCTCACAACACTAAGATTTCAGAAGCAATCCTATCTTTTGTAGCTTTCATTTCAAACAACACTGCTCCCAAAGGTGATCATTATAAGTGATTTTAAATGGTTGGTTTGTTAAAAGAGGCACTCAGCATCCTCCAAAAAGCAGTCATTAAGCAAAACATCTCCTTTTGGGGAAGACATTTATTGCTACTGTAAATAACAGTTCAGAGCAACTATATTTTTTTTTTAAGTCATGGAGCTAAGTGGGTGTGGTGAAATAACCCCACTGAAAGTCACATTTAACTTGAACTTAAGAAGTTAGTGGAAAATTCCCTTGCCAGTAACTAATGAATGGATCTTTCTTGGTTGGGTTTTTGTTGACTTCACAAAGCCTACACCAAGACCACAATGAGGTGAGCTAGATAATTTTGTTTTGGATTGGCAGACCTGTAATTGTATTGATGGGGTAAGCAGGAAGGCAGGGCGAGAGCATTTTGAGAGGTGACAAAGAGTTAACTAAGAATGAAGGACTTGATGATTCTTTTTGGGATTACAGTGAGGCCCAAACTCACCGTCACCATCGACACCAATGTGAACAGCACAATTCTGAGGCTAACAGATAACATTCAGTCATGGAAAACTGGAGACACTCTGGTCATTGCTAGCACAGACTACTCCATGTACCAAGCCGAGGAATTCCAGATACTGCCCTGCAAAACCTGCACAGCCTATGAGGTCAAAGTGGCAGGTAAGTTTCATTTTGGCCCTCTTTGGGCCCGGCTGGAATGAAATGTGTAAGACCTCGAGTTGCCTAAACATTACCCAAAAATGATGTAGTGTTTTAGTTTTCCATCACTTTAGAGTTATCCATCTTCCTTCCCCAGCTTTTGCTTCCTATGCCTGAGCTTGAGTGAACTGGAATTTATGTTGTGCAATGTTAATTTCCAATAGTGTTGGCCTCACTTCAAATTGTAGCCTCACAGAATTTTGAATGAGAACAAATCTTCTTCAAGGGTAATTTCCTTTATGTTTTGGGTGAGGAGGTTGAAGTCTAATTTCTGCTAATCATTGCAGAATTGCTCATCTCTGCTCTGTAAGGCTTATGACCCATCTAGAGTCTAGAGACTGTTTTTTCTTTTTTCTTTGGATCTCCAGCACTTAGCACACTGACTGGCACACAGAGTAAGAGCTTATTAAAAGCATGTTGGTTGACTTTTGGACTGATCAATTAATTGGAGAGGGAATAGGACACTAATCAAGTTTGACAGTTGGTTTGGCGATACTGCACAGAGATCCATATCTCATTGACTGTGAAAAATCTGGATCCCTCCATTATGGGAAGACTAACAGTCCTTTGTAATTCTCCTTGACCTCATGAGAGTATTTCACAATATTCTTCTGGATGATATACAGGTATGGTCATTGATAGTTGTCTTTGAGGCCTGGGGAAGGGATCTTGAGCAGCAAACGAATACTAATTAATAATAGCTAGCACTTACATAGTTCTTTAAGTTTTGCACAAATCTTTGCTTATATAATCTTACTGGATCCTTACAACAACCCTGGGAGGAAGGTGCTGTTATTATCCCTATTTAACAGAAACTGTTAATGGAAACTGAAACTGAGAAAGGTTAAGTGACTTACCCAGGGTTACATAGCTAGTAAGTGCCTAAGGCAGGATTCGAGCCTGGATCTTCCTGACTTTAAATCCACTGTTCTCTCCACTACACCATGTCTCAGGATTACAGAGACAGAAGCAGGGTTCTGAAAAAGAGCTTATTTTTCCATACATGCCTGATTCATAACCAGGGAGTATTTCTGGCACTGGGATTACCTGGTTCATTGACAATATGGAATTTAAGCACACAGTCAGACAATAAGCCAGACTCCCACTGTGTTAACATTTCCAGTGGCTGAGAAAAGGGATCAGAAATACAGTAACAAGGGAGCCCTAAAAATACACTGCTTCCCACTAACTGTTATCAATCAAGTCAGTGTGGCTGATTTCCATCATACGACTAGTTTCCCCTTTAAAAGGCACAAATTTTTAACTTTGCCTGTTAAGTCCAATTAATGATGTGAAGTTGAAAACCCTGAGCCCCCACAAACTATTTGGAAAAGAATAGTCTGGTCTTTATTTCATGGCCAAATAAATATCTCTTGAATAAAGTGGAGCCTCTTCCTTTCATGACTCTTCTAAAATGCAGGGACTCTTTGGGAACAGCATTTAATTTCCCACCAAAAAAAATATGGAAGCCACCCACTTCAATTGAAAAAAAAAAACAGGATAAAGAGAGGGTGATTGTGAGAATAAAACTCAAGCATTTTAAAAGAGATGTGAAGCATGGGTTCAGGAAAACAGTAACAGGTCACATCATCCTCAGTTCTTTCCCTTCCCTGGGTGTTAATGTTTTCTTTCCAGATTATATGGGTATGACATGGATTAGGCGTGTTTGATGTTTTGTTTGGTTTTGTAGTTGGACTGCATTTATCAGTACAGCATAAAATAGGGAGGAGAAGAGGAAGGAAAGAGGGTCTGTGGTGCGAGAGTTAAACAGGATGGGATACAATGAAATCTGTTTCATTAAAGTAAGAAGCAGTAAGCTTTGTGAAGCCTTTGTGTGAAGGTACCAGGAGAACCGACAAGCTCCCCCAAGAGATACTGATGGTGAAATTCTGTGTAGATACCCTGATGCAATATTAAAGAGAGAAGAATGGATAAGCTGGAGTAATTTCCCTGGGCTATCACATCTTCTTATAGACTTTAGTGACTCATAGGCATCAGGTAAATGGTTTCTCCAAATCTTCTCAGAAACAGGAAATTTAATGACTGTGTGGGATCTTTAGAAAATCACCCAAAGCTTCTATGTCTTGATTTCTTTCTTGGAAGAATAATAATCATTCACTTTTATGGTTACAAAATGCTTCACAGACATCATCTCGTTTCATCCTCATGACAACAAAATGACCTGGGCTGGTAGTACAAGAATAATTATCCCCATTTTATAGCTGGGAAATCTGAGGCTCAGATATAAGTTTAAGGTCTTCTAAATTCATGTCTTTTCTGCTCTTTCTCTTTCTCTCTCTCTCTCTCTCTCTCTCTCTCTCACACACACACACACACACACATTTCTTTTGTGACTTAGAAAAAGACAACACTCATCTCTTTTTAACTTCCTGGCCTCATGAGGATAAATAGAATAATGACTATGATAAACCTCTGTTTCTTTATTGGACATATTTAGAAGAATGTTTGATAAATGAGTTGGATTTTAGAACAATTACCAAAATGTTTGGGGAAAATACCTAGATTATAAGGGAGGTTTACCAATTTTAGTTCTACAGCAGGATCTCTGGAAATTAGATCTAGGGGAGAAAAATGATGAGAATGTTATAGAACTTGTAGTTTCCCAAAATGCAGTCCATTATTTACACTGTGCCCTTTTCCCCCATCATGGTAATTCTATCAAGCATCTCAAATAATCACATTTCTATTACCTTCCCCAAGAGACCATTTCATTCTCTGATAACATTGGTGATCATTTTAAAAATCCCATTATTCTGAGTGCTGTAATTCCCCCTTGAACTGCTACTTTCTCTGAGAGTAAGTGCTGTAAACTGTTCCCATGCCCATCCCTTCGGTTATCACTTAAGAGCAGCATGTGTTGATGTAGCTGTTTTGGCTGTGGTTCTTTAATCCTGGCTCCCCTTGGAGCTCCTGTTTTCCTCCTGTGTCACCTCCAACTGAAGAGTCTCTTGTGATGACTCTGTTGAAAAGGACATTCAACACCATACTCTGTAGAAGGATGCTCATTGTGCACTTCAGCTTAGAGTGGCATTAATTTTCCCTCTTCCCTGGATTTACTAGTTTCCTAACTCACCTCCACATGGTAAGGAAAGTGCTTTCTAAACTTTAAAAAGCTATATAAATGTGAGTTCGTCTTTCAGATGGCCTTCATCTGTTCTGTGCATATCTTCTATGTACCTATTTATTTGTGTATTGTCTCCCTTGTTAGAATATATGTTCCTTGAGGGCAGGAACTTTTTTTTGCCTTTCTTTGAATCCCTAGAACTTAGCACAGTTCCTGGCACATAGTAGGTGCTTAATAAATCCTGATGGACTGAATTAGTTAGAACTGGTTCTGGGAAAAAAAGAGATGACTTAATGAAGGAACCAAGGGAAGAACTAATAAAGGTTAGATCTAGCTCCATTCACAGCTCAACAAATACTTGGTGGGAGTTGGAGTGGGGAGATGTGGAAAGGAGATGAGGGTAATGGAAAGATAGGATTTGTAGGCACAGGAGACCCAGATTTGAATCCCTGCTTTACAGCTAGGTAGTGCAGTGAATAGAGCACTGGGCCTGGATTCTGGAGGACCTGAATTTAAATATGACCTCAAATATTTACTAGCTGTGTGATCCATTGACAAGTCACTTAATCGCTATCTGCCTCAGTTTCCCCATCTGAAAAATGGGGGTGATAATAATAGCACCCACCTTTTAAGGTTGTTAGGAAGATCAAATAAGATTATATTTGTACAATGCCTAGCATAATACCTGGCACACAGTAGATGTTTAATAAATACTTATTTTCTTCCTTCCAATGTAGTACCTTCTTGACCTTTGGGTAATTCACCTCACCTCTTTGGGCCCCAACTTCCTTATCTGTAAAATGATAAGGGTGAACTAGATGATCTCTACCATCCTTCCTCATTCTAATATTCTGTTTTGTGTGAGCACTGATGAGGTCTCTGGTTTGCTTAACCCAAATTCCCTGGAATAGAAGGTTTTGACATTTTTATTGATTTTTCCATGTTTATTATTATTTTGAATAAGTCAGCAGTATGACCCTATTATTGTTACTAGGAGTAATGCTCTTAAACTTCCAATGGGTTGTGTTCTTGCTGCAAGGTCAGAAGCTTTGAGGCTCAATCTTATTCTTCAGTGGGCCTGGCAAAGACAGCTGGAAGGGAATAAACAGATCAATCCCTCGATCTATGGGAGAAAAGAAAGAGAAAAGAGGGTCAGAAAAACATCCCCAAGGAGTTTATACTTTCAGGAGGCCTGAACAACATCCCTGACAGACATTGTAGACATTAATCCTCTTGCTCTTTTCCCCTCTGCTATCATTACTCTGAGGGAGAGAATGATGTAATGGTGAGTCTTGACCAAGAGTCAGAAGACCTGTCATCTGGTCTTGGCTCTGCCACAGCCTCTCTGTGGGATCTTGAGAGGGGCATGCTGGAGCCAGCTTGAACTGGTTCATTAAAAACCCATTGTTAAATTTTCATGGTGAGCATTTACACTTTGGAAATCAACAAACATTATGAATCTGGATTTATTATTTTGTTGATTATCTAGACCTAGAAAATGGTGGAGGAAAATGTCATAATGCAGATTAAACTTAAAAGTGTGTCATGGGTCCTTTTTTTGTTAAACATTTATAACGCATTCCTGTATTTGACCAAGTTATTTCACTGGTTTATGTACTATTACTGCTGGTCCCATCCATGAACTAGAGGTGAGAGCCCCTCTGTTCTATGATGGCAGACAAAACAGTTTATACATGTAACATCACCATTCATGAGGGGCCAGGAGCAAGAGATGGGTCATGCAGAGAAGAAAAAAATCAGCTAGAAAGCAAAGGGGCCAGAGACAAGGAGTATGTCTAGGGTCTAGGAGAATAGGTCAGTGACATGAAACCTATTGGATCCAAAAGACAAAAAGAAAAAGAAAACATGTTTTGAGGTGAGGCATGAGCTCACGAAACCGGATATTTGAGCAAGGTTGACCACGACTGAAGAATTCATAAGCGACTTGACATATTCAACATAGTGGCCATACTTCCTCTGGTATATGATGTAATCTCACCCTCCTTTTTCTGAAAGGGCTTCAGCTATGGACAGCTCCCAGGCACACTACTAGCATTCCCTTCATAGGAAACTACTATGTCTATAGTTGCAGATACTTGGGACCTCAGTTTTTTCTGTAAAATGAGAGAGTCAGACTTGATATTCTCTAAGGTCTTTCAGTCTTTGAATCTAGGTTTCCACTGCTTTCTGCATCAATAAAATCTCCATGGTGCCAAATCACTGGGTGAGGTCATATGTGTTCTCAGTACCATCAACCGACCAGTACACGTCTCACTTGCTTCAATATACTTCCTAAGCCTGAAAAGATGGTGTAAAAATATTGTCAATATCTAACTACAAACTATCCCCATCTAGGACTAGTGGGACACAGCTTCAAGTCCTCACATCATTCTGTGGTTTGCTCTAACCACTGGAAAGCCTATTGGCACATTGGTTCAATACTATGTTCTTAGTAATGACTTACGGCCTCTGAAGTTCACTGTAGTTCAGACTGGCTGTCTCAATAACAGAAAGCAGCCAGAGAGACAATGCTATTTTGCTGAGAAAGCTCTGGGAGAGGTTTTTGCTGGATAAAGTGCCAAGAAAATAAACATTTCACTGGAGTATTTGTTACCTAAGAAAAACAGCTTTGAGTTCATTGTGTCTGTGTTCAGGGCAAAACTCGGTTAACTGTAAGCCTGGAAATTGGGAGATTGCATAAGGAAGATCCTCCAATTCTGGAAAATTAAAATGATAAATATTCCTCCATTTGACTGCAAGTTTCTTAATGACCTACTTCTCAGCCAAAGGCATTTTGGTAAAGTTCATGATGGTCAGGGACAGCGTGGATGGTCAGACAGTCAGGAACAGCAAGGGAAGAGAATAAAAAATACTTTGTTCTACACAATGTACTAAAAGGGATAGAAATGAGAGCAGTTCAAGTTATAAAAGAGATGATAGATTAGGTCCTCTCAATTTTGAAGCAAAGACTCTTTTAACAACTGGGAATAGGGAATTGAGTGGAGTGAGAGGTTCTAAGAAGACAGACCTCAAACTTTTATATAAGACAGTCATTAAATTACAAAATGGAAGAATCACATGCAGTACATCTCACTGTAATACTTATTTGGAAAGAGGCACAGACTCCCAGTGTTCACAAAGAAACAGGGTCTAGTTGTTAAGAGGAAAAAAAAACTTAAGGAATTCACTTAAAGACACAACAAAGCTCTTTTCAATAATAGAATTGGCTAAAGAAATAATAGCCTCTTAGGATATACTATATAAATAGTATCATTTAATAGATTATTTCTTAGGAGTTTCAAATCTTGAGACTGTAGAAGAAGATTGAGCTATCCCTATAACTATTATTATAGCCTAGTGTTTAGCAGGTGAACATGTTTGAGACTTTATTTCCTCTAGACATCACGCCTGCAATTCACATGAGGTGCCATCAGGCGGTCCTCAGTGTATGGGGAGTTGTCATATGATCTAAGCAAACAGATTTTCCATAGTCATTGTATAAGAGAGGGAGGGAAAACATAACACTCGTTCCCAGTCAATAATACTTTCTTCTATAAAGGTATACCTTATAAACTCAAGAAATTATTAATTTCTAGTTACTTTAGTAATTCATTATACTGATTTTCTAATGACTGCATGTGTAAAGTGATAGGCAATTTAGAGTAGTATTTAGAAAAGTAAAAACCACTTAGGTACACTTGGCCACCAGTTCACTAAATGTCAACTGTTATAAATCACTATTTAATCTAAAAACATCTTAATTCTAGCTCCCAGGCTTAAGTTGAAAAGAACTTTAAAATGTACCCCGAACCTTTTATTAGAATCAAAACCAATCAGGGCATTTTCTTGGTTCCTGGCAAAAATCTCTTGCAGGTGGCTTTGGTTCATCTTCCCAACAGCAGAACAGCTTGGCTTACAACTTCTCCATGGGAAGCCCTTATTTGCCCTCTCCCCCAGTGTTCTTCCAGTCCCTGCATCCTCTCTTTTGGTCAGCAGAGAAGAGAAAAGAAAAGGAAGATTACGGTCATTCTATATGCATTCCGTGACTATCCATTTCCAAGTCTTCTCTGGCAACTAACTTTATTTGTAAGCTGCTATAACAACACCCCTCTCCATCCTGCTTGCCAAATCAGGTTATATGATGCTAACACAAAATTTGTTTCCCTAACAAACACTGTCACAGATTTTCACCTCACTCCAAATATGCTTCTACCTTTTAAAGGAATAATAATGACCTTTTTCTATAACTATATAACATTTAAATAGAAATGCAATGTGGTTTCTTCACAGTACAAGGTATCTCTTTATGAATTTAGATATATTAACATAATCATAGTAAAGATATTTACATGGAACATACAATTTATATTTTCTTGGAGAAATTCAATTCAACGAACATTTTTAAAGGATCTCCTCTGTGCAAATCACTGTGCTGAGTTCTAGTGATACTAAGTGATAAGACAAAAGTAAAAGGAAAGTTTTCCCTCAATGAGTTTATATTGTATACAGAAAATAAGGACTATGCATTGAAAAATGTATATACCAGCAGAGCGAAATGGAAAATGATAACTTAAACTAAAACAGAGTCCTAAGACTATCATTGTGGAGGGAGCTGGAATATGGTTTTATAAGCATAAGAAAGGACCCAGTGATTTTTTCGGATTTTTTCTGACTTGAAATTGTTGATGAAAATGGGAGTGTTAAAGAACAAGGAAGATAAAAGATATCAGAAAGTTATTTAAGAATGGAATGGAAAAGGAAGCAGGGAATCACGATGCAAGAAAGCTAAATCACCTAGGAATATAAAGCATTTTAAAGTAGAATATTAACTATTGCTATTCTGACTTTTAAAATCCATTAGGATTTTGGGGAGGGGGTGCTCTGTTATCTGTGATTTCATCAGTGCCAGGAACTTTCAGGGAGAAAACTTCCTTTACCAATACTGATTAGCATCAGTTCTGGAACTAATTGTCTTTGAGCCTTTTCTGGAGGACTGAGCGATTTTTGCATGGCCAATATTTGTCAGAGATCACACTTGTAATCAGGTTTTTCCTAACTCCAGTGCTCGGTTTCTCTCTCTCTCTACTATAACATGCTGCCTCTCATTTTAGAATCATTCTGTACATAATAAAATCAGCAACAATGATAACAAAACAGTAATTTTTGAAGTTCTTTTTCAAGTGGTCCATAAAACCTCTTAGCAGCTAGAAAATGGCTAAGGAGTTTCAGAAGAGAAGTGAGTCTGACATAGTCACGCTGAAGACTCCAGGCTACTTACTCTATTTTGGCCTGAACTCTGGCCCTAAAAAAAAAAACAGGGTCTCCTTCCTAGAGTCAACATGTACATAATATTCTGTAGTTCATGGAACTTTGATATCTTTCACACTAGCAGAAATTTTATCTTCCCACTTGCAGAACAGACCTGCTTGTAATTCTTCCAAGGAAAGATTTTATTTGTCATCCCAGTTCCTGCATCCTTTCTCCCTCCTGCCAAGCAGAGTTCTGGCTAAGGAAAAAAATTAAAAAAAATTCTCCTCCCACTGTAGCCTTTCTGAATACTCAAACAAGTTTGTTCTCTTCCAGTCTCTTCCTCTGTACTCCTCATAGGTGTCAGTGGAATAATCCTCATGACCTTTGAGGCCCATAGGAAAAGGAAAGCCTGAGTGTCTATGAGAATACTGCTCATGGAAACTTTCCCTCACCAACACTTTCCCCTATTGGGCATCTTGAGCAGATTGTGCTTCCTTTTGATTGTAAAGAAACCTACTTCAGGGGATCTGAACCATAACTGAGGTAAAGGTGAGGTAGGAGGAAGGGAAGGAGGAAAAAAACTTAATGAAAAGGGTGAGCACAAAAATCCTTCCTCATAGCCCAGCTTCAGGGCTGTTCTTCTGGTGGATGTCAGAAGGCTTAATGGATACAAAGAACAAACACCACTGATGTTTGCCATCAATTCTATGGCCATGGGAGATGACTTGTCTTTGTCTTTTATATGTAAACACCCACTTCTGAGATAAAAAATTTCTGTTGGCCAGAGAGGTCAGAATTTCCCTCAGGTAACAAATGCTTTGGAAAGTTCATTTTGTTAAGCCTGAGACTTCTTTTTTAAGAGTAATTCCAACAGGATATTTTTTAGGCTTAATAATGAGCCATGTTGATATCCCTGAACAATGAACTTTAAGGAATCCTCCATATCTTCTATCTTACTGAGTCTGCAAAATGAAAAACATCACTTGGACTATATTTAGAATCTCTTTAGGCACATTGCTAGCATTCTTATTGATGCTATGGCTTTCCTGATCTGGGCTGGTATTAATTTGAACACACGCTAGTTTGGAATTTGTTATGGCCTTCCATCACTAGCAAAGTACAAACAGCAGTAGATTCATTCGTGATACTACAAGCTCACAAGATGTACCCCAGTTTTAATTGCTAAACCCTAATGGTCCAACTATGCCTGTGGGTGGTAACTCAGGGTAATGTCAGTGGTGGCAAGGGAATGAGAAAACTTCTTGAAACATAATTATAGTTATGGTATTATTTTGTGGGCACTAGCAAATTCTCTGAGTGGAAGGTTGTTCTGCATGTGAAAGTCAAGGAGCATAGCTGGTCTGGTTGGCCATTGAGATGGGAAGACCTCAGTGTGAATCCCACCTTACAGGCTTACTACCAATGTGACCCTGGAAAAGTCACCTAAACTCTCTAAGCCTCAGTTTCCTGGATTGTAAATTGGGATAATAATAATCCCTATTCCTTAGGGTTGTTGGGAGGATTAAATGACATTATATATGTATAGCATTTGTACATCTTTTTTTATTTGAATTTGAATATTTTATTTTTTCCCAATTACATGTAAAAACAAATTTTAACCTTTGTTTTTTTAGAATTTTGAGTTCCAAATTCTCTCTAACCCTTCTCTTCCTCTCCCATCATTGAAAAGGCAAGTCATTTAATATAGATTCTACAAGTGCACTCATACAAAACATATTTCTGTATTAGTCAGGTTGTGAAAGAAAACACAGACCAAAAAATCAAGAAAAATAAAGAAAGTAAAATAACAGTATGCTTCAATCTACACTCAGACTCCATCAGTTCTTTCTCTGGAGGTAAATAGCTGTTTCATCATAGGTCCTTCAGAATTGTCTTGGGTCTTTGTATTGCTGGGAATAGCTAAGTCATTCACAGTGGATCGTTGCACAATGTTGTTACTATAGACATTCTCCTGGTTCTGCTCACTTCACTCTGCATTGGTTCCAAGTTTTTCTGAGAGCATCCTGCTCCTCATTTCTTATACTCCATCGCAATCATGTACCACAACTTGTTCAGCCATTCCCCAACTGAGGGACATCCTCTTAATTGCTAATTATTTGCCACCACAAAAAAACTGCTAACATTTTATAAATCTTAAAGTCATCGTCTTCTAATAACAGTTCACATTTGTAAACTTTAAGGTTTATAAAATGCTTTGTGGATTTCTTCTCATTGAAGCCTCACAACAACTTGGTGAAGTAAATACTGCAGGGGTTATTATCTCCATTTTCTAGATGAAAAGCCTAGGAGCTCAGAGTGGTCAAATGAAATGCCCAAATTCACAAAGTTATTAAGTATCTGAGGTAGGATTAGAACTCTCAACTCTAAATCTAGCCTTCTTTGGATTATGTCACTGTTCAGCTAATGTGGTGCACAAAGGAAAGAATTTAGGTCTGCTTGCTCTCAAAAGCCCTTCCTATTTGCTAGTCCTGCCTAGAGTCCAGAGAAAGGGAGCCTGTTCTTAGCCTTCCCAAGATATATTCTGTCTCTAGCCGCTTAGAATTTAAAGTTTAGCCCTCCTTTTAATTGTTCGAAAAGGATTTGAGCTCCTTACAGCTCTAAATATTGGGAACCTGGTTCTTTTGTTAAATCTAAATTTTACCTTTTCTAAGGCACTTGTGGAGGCCAGAAGCTATCTATTATTCCCTAATGTTCTTCTAGATTTAAAGAAAAGCTCCATGACTGTTTCACAATCAGTATTTCAGGACTCTATCACTTCTGAGCAAAGAAGACCCACCATGCCTCTGGGAACCTCCTTTGTGATCTGGAAGACCTAGGTTTCAGCCCTGCCTTTGACATAGACTAGCCTTGTGACCACGAGTAATCAGGGAGTTTCCTACCCTGATGAAATCAGCCATCCAGACCCCATCATCCACTCTTCCCCCCCCAAAAAAACCCACTGAGTATTCAGAAGAGTCATTTCCCAACAATATGCATTAAGCATCCTAACATTTCCAGGCTTTTGTTATTGACAGTCATGGGTCTAATAACATTCTTGCCTGTGTCAGCTATAAACTCACTATACAGATACAGTGTTTACTCAGTGACTCTATAATCTGCTTTTACTGGAATAATGTGGTCTGTAGAACTGCCTTTCCACTCATCTCATAGGATAGCAAACCAGGGAGGAGACACTGTAGGTGTCTGTTAGATATAGTAGAAAAAGCATGAGCCAAGAGGCTCAGGTCTAGTCCTGGCTCTCCTGCTCACTGGCTGTATTATTTGGAGAAGTCAGTTAACCCTCTAGAGATGTCCCAGTCTTCTGAACCATCAAAGAAGAAGATTGGATTTCTTATTCTATGACTCCGGGAGTAATGTGTTTCCACCTAGGTACTGTACTAGGCATCAGGGATACACAGACAATAAAAGAGAAAATCCCTACCGTCAAGGAACCTACTGTGTGTCCTCTATCAAGGGAGACAGCCTGTATATAAATATAAATATAAATAAATACAAAATAAATGTAAGACAAATTTGGGTGTGAGAGAGCACTAGCAGATGGAGTGGGAAAGGATCAGATCAGTTTTTATGAAGAAGGTGGCATTTGAACAGGGTTTTTTTAAGGCAATTGGGGTTAAGTGACTTGCCCAGGGTCACACAGCTAGTAAGTGTCAAGTGTTTGGTCTGAGGCCGGATTTGAACTCAGGTCCTCCTGACTTCAGGGCTGGTGTTCTATCCACTGTACTACCTAGCTGCCCCTTAAACAAGGTTTTAAAAGAAGTATGGGATTCTGAGAGGTGGGGGTGAGGGAGGAACTCATCCCAGGCATTAGAAGACAGCCAGGGGTGGGGGGGCAGCTAGGTGGCACAATAGAGTCAGGAGGACTTGAGTTCAAATCTGGCCTCAGACACGTATCACTCACTAGCTGTGTGACTCTGGCCAAGTCACTTAACCCTAATTGCCTCACAAAAAAAAGAAGAAGACAGCCATGGCAAAGATAAGGAGATGGAAGGTGGGCCATCCTGTGTGCTGAGTGGGGAGCAGGATGATGTAACCAGACTGCAGGATAAGGAGAAATGTATAATAAGGTTTTCATAGTAGATGGGGGCAGGTTGTGGAAGACTTTAATAACCAAACAAAGAAGCAATTTATTTTTATTCTAGAGGCAATAGGGATCATTGGAGTTTATTGGATAGGAAAGTGACATGGTCAGATCTACACTTCAAGAAAAAAGCTTTGGCAGCTATGTGGAAGAAAAACTGAAGTGACTTGAGAGCCTTGAGGCAGGGAAGCCAATGAAAAGGTTGTTGTAATAGTCCAGGCAGGAGGTGATAAAGGCCTGAACTATGATGGTGACTGTGTGAATAGAGACAAGGAGAGATGCAAAGACATGTGTGAGTATAAAAACAAGATTTGGCAATTGCTTGGATACGCAAGGTGAATAAAAGAGAGGAATCGAGGATAATGTCCAGGTTGCAAACCTGGGTGCCTGGAGGCATAGTGTTGCCCACCTCAGAAATAGGGAAATTTGCGAGACGGGCAGGTTTGGAGAAAAAGATAACAAGTTCTGTTTGGGATATGTTGAATTTGAGATGCCTATGGGACCTCCATTTTGAAATATCAGACAGTTGGAGATGAATAACTCTCAGAAGAGTTCCTATGGCTAGATATAAATTTGGGAGTCATCTTTATAGAAATGATGCTTAAACTATGGGAGCTGATGAGGTCACACATGAAAGTGTACACAGAGAGAATTAGCATGGGACTAGGACAGAACCTTGGGGTATGCCCATAATTAGGGGACATGATGTGGATAATGGTCCAGCAAAGGAGACTAAGAAGGATCATTCAGACAGGTAGGAGGACAATTAAGTGAGAATGATGTCATGAAAACCCAGAGAGAAGAGAACATCTAGGAGGAATGAGTGGTCAACATTGTCAGATGCAATGCTGTGGGAGAGATTGAGAAGGATGAGAATTGGGGAATGGTCATCAGATTTGGCAAGTAAGACATCAATTAGTAACTTTGGGGAGACTGATTTTAGTTGAATGATAAGCCTGGAAGCCAGCTTGCCATATAGTAACTCCTGCTGCTTCAAGGTAGAGAATGAAACTAGGCATGGCCCTTCTTTCCACAGGAAAACCAATGTATCTTCATATTGGGGAAGAAATAGATGGTGTGGACATGAGAGCTGAAGTGGGACTCCTGAGCCGAAATATTTTGATCATGGGAGAGACAGAAAGAAAATGCTATCCCTATAAAAACCAGATCTGCAACTTCTTTGATTTTGATACCTTTGGCGGGCATATCAAGGTATGTGTGCACCAATCTTGACCAGCTTAGCTATGGTGGAATGTTAGGGTGCATCACTGTTTCACAATAGTCTTTATGCACTGAACTCTCCTGCATGTACGCTGTTCTCTAGACAAACTGGACTGTTTGCTTTTTCCAGTCCACAATCTTTCATCTCCCACCCCCATGCCTTTGAATAGGCTGTTCCTCATGCTTGTTCTTTCTTCACCTCCTCCTCTTGAAATCTTTGAATATCTTCAGTGCCTTTGATCAACCCCTAATTGTTCGTTCTTCTCCCATTCTGCTTTGTATTTACCTTGTAATAACTTCCAACTGCACTCGGGCTTTTTGGAATGCCCTGTATAATGGGAGTGGCATTGTGGTGTCATGGAAAGAGAGCCAACCTGGAAGTCAGGAAGACCTGGGTTCATGTCTAGCCTCTTACAGTATTGACTATGGGACCTTTGATGGAGTCATTTAATCTCTCAATGCACTAGGCACTAGGTGACCCTCTAAGATAATATGTTGTTAATTTGTTGTTGATAATACCTTTGTAGAGGAAACTTCTTCACAGACAACTGCCTTCATCAGTGAAATCACAGGTCTGGTTTTTTAAAATAATAATAATTAAAACAATAATAACCATAACAAACATTTGTATAGCACTTACTATGTACCAGGCACTATGCTAAGTGCTTTACAATTATTATCTCTTTTAATTCTCACAACTCTGCAAGGTAGGTGCTATTATTATTCCCATTTTACAAATGAGCAAACTGAGGCAGAAAGAGGTTAAGTGAGTTGTCCAGGGTCATACAGCTAGTAAGTATCTGAGACTGGATTCGAACTCAAGTCTTCCTGACTCCAGGCCCAGAGCTCTATTCTCTGTACCACCTAGTTACCTATACTACAGTTCACTATGTTAGGTAGACATTGGCAGAGATGCAGAGATAAATAAGATACCTTTTGCCCTCCAGGAGTTCAGTGTCTAGTAGCGCAAATAAGATGTATGCGCTAACAACAATGCTACAAAATAGAATGAGATATAGTTGATCTAACATATGACTGTCATCATCTCCTCACAGAATGTCACTGATTACTGGGACTAGGTATAGGAGCCTATGTTTCATATGCATCTATGATCTCCAGACAAGAGACAAAAGGAAAAATTTATCAAGTTCCAAGTCAAATCTAGTTAAAAAGCATTTATTGAGCACCTACTATGTGCCAGGCACTGTGCTAATCACTGAAGATACAGACAAAGGCAATAGCCAGTCCCTGTTCTAACAGCCTAGGGAAACCGGAATGGGGATTGATGGAGGGCTTTGAGGGGGGTGAAGGGGAGGAAAGTACTATTTATAACAATAAACATCAGCTAGAATTTCATCCACTGCCAGGTTTTTTTTTCTTTTTGAATGCCTTAATAGATCACTTTTGTCAGTGTTTCAAGGATATTTTCTGACTTCTGTCTTTTTTGCTTCCAGTTTGGACTTGGGTTTAAGGCAGTTCATCTTGAAGGTATTGAACTGAAACATATGGGTCAGCAGATCATGGGGCAGTATCCAATCCATTTCCACCTGGTTGGTGATGTAGATGAAAAGGGAGGCTACAACCCACCAACTTACGTGAAAGACCTCTCCATCCACCATACATTCTCCCGCTGTGTCACAGTCCATGGCACCAATGGCTTGTTGGTAAGAAATGATAGCTGAAGAATTTACTCATTAGAGGGTTTTAGAATGCTGCTGTCCAATCCTGCCTTCTGTGGAGATTGGGCTGATTCATGCTGGTGATTAGGAACAATACACAGGGCATAAGAGATCAACCCTCCCCTCTAAGGATGGAGGTCCAAGTCATGATCTGAGAGGGTAAATGGAATGTCGTGCTGGGTCAAGCCAGAGTTCAAACCCAAAGAGTTAGACGTGAGACATGAAAGAATTTAGAGCAATGGTCCAAAGTCGGGAGATGAGGGGGCAAAATCGCTCAGCACAGAGTAAGTCAGGATAGCATTATGAAGAGAGCACTGGGCACCCAAGAAATGAAGGTTTGTCCCATGCAACTTCCCCAAACAAGACAATGATCTTTTAGGCCTCCAACTCCACCACACCCCCACCCTACTCCTTGTTCTGCTGTGTTGACATCACTGTGGACTCAAGCAGTCACCATCTTTCTAAGATCCCATGCAATTCTAAAATTCTGATTCAAAGATTCTGAGTCATCTATCCTGTAACAATTAGGATACTGGATTCAAGGGAGAGACCTAGCTCATGATTGCAGAGAACTTAACCTAATTTAAATCTCTTGATGTGAAAGCAAAGGATACAGTGAGGACTTGTGCCAGACTGTGACATAGCCACCTTGGGTCATTTTTGTACTGATTCTGGGACATTCCACAATACACACAAAGCCTAACCAGGAACTGGCCAGCTGTGCCAGGCTGGCAAACTAATTGATGGAGTGACTCACTGCCCTCCCCCTCTGGAGCACATTCTTTGAAACTCCAGAGTAAACAAGCTATTCAGACACATTTTACAAATGCACCAATCCATAGCAGGAAAACCCCAAGCACTTATGCATACACCAATCAGAAGTAAACCAGATAAGAAAGCATGCCTGGGTTGGCATCACTTCTTGGGTGCTCAGTCCTTACAGATATCAGCCACTCTGATGGTTTCTGATAACTTCAGTCCTCAGGGCAAGGAGCCCAGACTGAAATAATTTCCTTGTCCCTTCTCTCTTATGTTTGATCCCCAACCAATTAAAAGTTAAGTACTGAGAATGAGACATAAAATGAGGAAGAATCATGGAATAGTGGAAAGGGTAGAGTCAAGGGACCTAGGATCAAATTCCTTGCTCCCCCAAATGACCTCAGTAAAGTCACTAAACTTCTCTTGGCCTCAGTTTCTTCATTTGTAAAATAAAAGGGTCGGGCTAGTTGGCCTTACAAGGTTCCTTCAGACTCAAAATCTATGATTCTAGATTAAATATTCAAACATACAATGCTTGCAAACCTCAAAGCACTATATAATAGTCAACTGTTATTAAAAATCTTTACCATGGGTGTGGCATTAATTATCTTCCAGGCACTTACATAACCTTCATAGCCTTGGGGGGTGGGGGGAGGAGGAGAGAGAGAAGAGACTACCTTTAGTTCAGAGAACTGAAATCTAGGCCCCTAGAGAGGTGATGATTAATTACAGCCTTAAAAAAAAAAAGCCATTGGCCAAACTGCAAGTTGAAATCAGGGGTTGCTGATTGCCATCTTATACCAAAGACCATTCAGCCACTTAAATTGGTAAGTGCTGACATGTCCCTGGTGTCCCTCAGTATCTAATTTGCTATTGTGTGAATATTGTTTCCCAGCATAAGCTGGAGCCTTGTTTGAATTGAGTGCTGTGAAATGCCGTTTTCCCCTGTGCTGGGATCACTTAGGGAATGCTAGTGTGGCTGAACCAACTGCTGGTCACATTGTAAAGGAAATCACACAGAACTCCTGTGCATTATCATCTGCTTGTCTGATAAGGAACTGAGACATAACAATACCAACTGCCATGGCCTTTAGGCTTATTATGAGAATAAGTTTTCCTTTGTAGCAGTACCACAATTCATTTCTCAGCAATAATAATTAAGTGTCTACTAAGTGCAAGATCCTGTACTAAGTGCTAAGGATAGCAAGATGAAATATAGTGCTTGTCCCCAAGGGGTATACACTGTAGTAGATCTATACAATAAATTGAATGCCCAAAGTGCATAAGATGTAGGTTTAAGGCTACTCATAAAAGTTAGTTGTAAATGTCAAACTTACTTCTTGATCTTATTGTTGAATATTGAATTCATGATTCATTACTTTTTTTTTTTAAAGAGCATAATAGAAGTATGATCTGAGTGCTTGGAGAAGTCTGAAAAGGGAGAGATAGTTTTCTGTTGCATAGGGGTGGCACGAGTCACAAAAGGTGGAAGGTGGCATTTGAGCTGGACCTTAAAGAACAGGATGGATTTCAATAAGTAAAGATGGGGACAGAGTTGGAGTCCGTAAGACATTCCACATACAGGGTGGTCAATAATATCAAATGCTACAATGAAATCAAGAAAAATCCCAACTGATAAAAATCCATTGGATTTGACAATTAGCAAATGACTGGTGGGTAGTCTTCCAGTTTCAGTAAGTTGTAATGACAGAAACCAGATTGCAAGAAGTTGAAGGGTGAGTAAACTATGAGGAAGAGAGTCATTGGGTATAGGCTAGTCTTTTTAGAAGTTTGGCCTGTCTTTTTATTGTGCTTAGCCATGAGTGCCATCATGCCAGCACTTCCTGATTCTTGAAGGCAGATACCAATCGATCCAGTACAGGAAAAAAGACATTTCACAGCACTTAAGTAGCTTATGAGGAAGAGAAGAACATTCAGGCAATAGCAGATCAGATGCTCAATGTCACCCAAGTGGAGAAGAGTGATGGGATAATAGCTGGGGTGGGGCAGGTGGGGCGGCAGAGTATTGCTCAGCACCATGGTTAATGGTTATCATGGTTATGACAAAACTAAGCGTACATGGGTAGTTCGACACAAAGGATAACACTGAACTAAGCAGTTAAGTGGCATTATCAGAATTGTTTACAGAGAAAGGGCTGTTACTAGACCATATATTTGACTATACTAATTCAATTTCATGCCTTCTGGTGGCATGGGGTGTTCACATAGCTAATGAGGTAGAAAGAGCTATGGACTAGGAATCAGGAAGACCTGAGTTCAGATTCTACCTGAGAACCCTACCTTTGTGACCCAGGACAAGTCACAACCATCACAGAAAAAAATTTTGAGCTTAGCACTTAGCAGAAATAAAGTTAAGTGGCAACACTATGTGATAATCAGCTATGATAGACCTCTTCTCACCAATACAATGATTCAAGATAACTTCAAAGGGGGAGAATGCTATCCATATCCAGAGAAAGAACTATGGAGTCTGAATACAAATTGTAATGTACTATTTTCACTATTTTTTTGTTTTTTTCTTTCTTGTGGTTTTTCTCTTTTTTTTCTGATTCTTTCACAACATGACTAATATGGAAATATGATTAACATGATTGTACATGTATAACCTATATCAGATTGCTTGCTGTCTTGGGGAAGGGAGAGGGAGAAAAATTTGGAACTCAAAATCTTATAAAAACGGATGTTGAAAACTATCTTTACATATAATTGGGAAAAAATAAAATACTATTAAGTGCAAAAAAAAATAAAATAAAAAACTTAGTTTTAAAAGGAAGCCTTTCTGAATGGCTCCATCCCACATGAGCTTCTCCCTAGCCTGCCCCCACTTTCTCTCTTTTCCATTTACTTCACCAAAAGCAGCCTCATGTTCTGGGGTCTTTGCCATTGAAATGACTCCTTGGGGTTCTCTATTTCTCCACAAGGTGAAAATATCTCTCACTCCTCAACTGATTTGTCTTTAAAAGATGGTTTGAGACCATATTTCATATTGCTTGCTCCAGGTACCAAAACTAATAGTCTCAATCCTGGATCAGCTTTTCAGTAAAGGTTATAATGAGAAGGACTTTCAGAGTCAGTTTTGCCTGCATTTCTGATATGGCATGTATTCTGGCATTACCCTAAGGGTGTATTTTTAAACTTTAGACATAACAATGAAAGCGAGATTTTTTTTTAAATGAAAAATGGGCAGGGAGAGGAGCATTGGAGGTATAGAGATCAAAGTTAAAAGAGAGAGTATTATTGATGAAGCAAGGTCCTTAAGAATATAGAAAAGAATGAAATCAATGGCACAGATTAACCTATGAAAATAAGAGAGACACTTTTGCATCTGAGTTAGAAAAGAGAAGATGTAGTATGGGTGAAAAAAAAGTTTTGAGGGGCAAAATTGATGGAGGTTGTGCAGAATGGCTTTGATATCTTCAATAAAGTATTATGCAATAACATCTCTTGGGAGTAAAGGAGGTTTGAAGTATTAAGAATAGTAGAAAAGATTTGGAACAGCTGTCATAGGGAATGCTATAGGGAGCAAAGAAGAGATTAATAAAAGGAGTGGCTAAATAGCAGTAAAGGCCCAATGAAAATTACGTTTCATGTAATTTTAGTGGCCTTTATCAGTAGGATTTTGTGAATTTCTTTGCCAACTCTTGGAGACCCAGAAGTAGGGCAGAAAATAAGGATAGGGGAAATTACTTAGGGTTGCAGACTGACAACTGTGACAAAGTTAAAGGGTGAACAATTCTAGATTGCTAGTGAGAGCATAGTAAAAAAAAAAAAAAAAAAGGTGATAATAATCCATCATTGGGTTCAGCCTGGCTAAAGAGTCAAATAAAGCCAGAAAGGGATGGTCAGCTAGAAAAATACTCAAGGATGGTTTAGGCCCACAAGTATACTAGTAACAAAATATTTTATTGTTTGCTTAATTTTCTTTCCAATTTACTGCTGTTTTCAGAGTGAAATGATCATACCTCTATTTTAAAATTCTGTTCTATTACTTTAAAATGTGTTTTTAATGAATAATATAGTTCTTTAAAATGGAGAGACATAGTGGATAGAAAGCTGTCCTATGAGGTAGGAATACCCTGAATAACAGGATGCCATCTTTCAGCAGCATTGTGGATAGTACAAGCATAGATTCACTTATGTGTGAGTATAGCCCAGAAGAAATGCTGATTTTAGCCTATCCTGAGGAAATCTTCCTGATTTCCACACAAGATTCATGCCAATTCAAATATTCAGCTTTTGGCATTTTCTTTGCACCAAAAAATAGATGGGCTTATATTTGGAAACTGGAGACCCTTATGGAACTTCCTAGTGAAACTCAACTTACTGTGCCATAACTTTGAAATGCCACAAGAAACCAGCTCCTTCAGCCAAAACAGCAGCAATGAAATTCAGACAGAGTGATGGGGAGGATGAAAAAAGAATGCTTTTTTGGTGTTGTTACCCAATAGCAAATACCCAGCAACCACACCCTGTGAAGAGTTCTTAAGTTTCCTCTGTCTGGTGCCTTACCCTTTGGGATGAGTGAGGGCTTCATTACCAGCAGAGAGTTCTAAATTTTGGAAAATTGCCTTAGGAGTTGGAATCATCTGCCCCATTTTACATTTAGTATTTTTCCTTTGGGTTTATACTTCTAATTTAAGGGCCTCACCATTTTGAAAGTTCCATTCTATGCTGAGAGCAGTCAAGAAATCAATTCAGGTCTCGTGTACAATATACTCTACTCTGATATTAAAGTATATAGCACATTCCACCAGGATTGTGTAAGTCTTTTTTCCTACCTACATGCCAGGAGCTAGAATTGAAGTAATTCTCAAAAGGACAATAGCTTGCTAATAAGAAACAGTGTTGTCCTCCTCATGTGAGACTTTCTCTGCAACCAAGCTTGTGAGTACAAATGTTGGAAAAAACTAGCTTTCCCAGACAACTGTCTTTGTTTGAATTAGAAATTTGTTTCCAAATGTACTTATTCCCCTAGTTCTTCTCTGAGGCCAATATCCCTTTCAATGGGGAAACAATTAGTAAATTCATGAATCAGAATTTTGTTTATGCTTCCCATTTAAAAGAATAAACATTTGTTAGCTTAAGAGTTTATGGCCTGACTAAAGAGATCAACACTAGAAAGCCCCTGAGTGCCTCGTCTTCGTGATAAAATTCAAGATCAGATTCAAATCCATAGATCCAGAACTGAAAGGAACCATAAAGTTAATTTAGTTCAACTCCCTCATTTTACAAATGAAGAAACTAAGGCCCCAGAGAAGTTATGTTACTTGGCCAAGATCACATAAGGATTATGTAACAGACACAAGATCTGAACTCAAGTCCTTTGACTCCAAATCCAGAACTCTTTCTATTGTGCCCTGCTGTTTCCTCTGAGAAGTGGAATATATTTTCATTTCTTCCCAGTTATTAATGAAATTAATCAAGAGAATGCATATTAAAACAAATGATTATGGCTTGCAACAGAAATATAATTAGGAGCTGTAGGGTCAGGTGACAGAAATGAGGAGAAGGAATCTTAGGGATACAACCTGCCTCATTTTTGCAAAAGCCAGAACTCAGATGCAGGCAAATGAAAAGACTTGTCTCTTTTGGGGAACGGTAGGGCAGAAATTGGAACTTATATCTGTGGATTTCTAGGTCAGAATTTTTTCTACTATTGGAGAGGAAAAAGGAAGCTCCAAAGCAGTGTGGAAAGAATGCTGGTTTGGAGCATCAGTGGTCCTGGGTTCAAATGCTGGTTCTGTTAGTCACTACTTGTGATTTTTGGCAAATCACCTCCCTCTGAGCCTTGTTTTCTTCATCAGTAAAATAGAGAGGTTAGATTAAATAACCACTGAGATCCTGTTAAGTTCTAAATCTATGATCTGATTTCTGTGAATAAGAATTCCCTGTCAGTCAATAAGCATTTTTTAAGTACCTATGTGCCGAGCAGTGAGCTAAAGACTAGTCATAAGTACTGAAGATTTGGTTTGAACACAAACCATGCTGTCTTTCCTAGCTTTCCTCTAGGACTCATAGAGGCCAAAGCCTGTAGACATTTCCTCTGAATTGCAATTAAGAACTATTGCCATCATCTTGAAGAATATTACTATGGAAAACAAATTCTGCCTCTATTAGGCTCTCCATCTCCCCAGCCCTACTGGGTACATGTGACTTTTCTACTAGCAATATCTTTTCAGTTTAACTTTGCACGCTTCTGTCTAACTACTAGGAAGAGTTTTCTTTCTCCTGTGATCTCTAAGAGGCCCTGTATCTTAGAATCCTCTTTGTGAATCACAATAACCATATGAGTCTAGCTGCTGAAATACATTTCTAAACCGTGCTCACTTCGCTCCCTGACTTTCACTGTTTTCTATTTTTACATACCAATCTAAGCCTCCAGAATATAGTCATTGTCTGAACTGCTTCAGTATTTTTCTTCAACCTTTCTGTTTCCTGGCTTTCCTCTTTATGGCACTTATATTAGTTTCTTAATCATTCTAATAACTAGGTTTGAAATCATGGATTAGTCTCTTCACCTTTCTGGGGAAATTGAAGGGGTTGTGAACTATCCTTCCTGTGCTGTATATTGACTCGGAAAACCAAAAATTAACATTCTTTATGTTGTATTATATTTTTATTTATTTTGTTAAAGATTTCCCACATACATTTTAATCTGGTTACCTGTAATTTTGGAGAACCAGCTCAAGAAAGCCAACTGTTGAATTTTCAGTATGAGCATTTAGATCATCAGTACAAATCAGGACTTGATTTATTGTTTTGCTGATTGTCTAGAATTAAGAACACATTAATAATATAGGTAACTTAGAGTGATACCAGCACACCCCTACATAGAAAAATACTAAATTTTGAACAGTTTTTAAGATAAGAAAAAGATAGAAAAGATTATTTCTGTGTCCTTTGCTTTATCTGCTATGAAAGGGGAATAGAGGAAAAACAAAGAAATGACCATTCCTTCAATGATTTTCACCAGTTTCAAAACAGAATTAAATTTAAACCTCTAGAGAATGAGAAGGAATGAGTGGAAAAGCATTTATTCAGTGTTTACTATATGCCAGGCCCTGTGTCATCCACCTTGGTTTTATTCTCACAAGTCCTCTGCCCTACAAAGGATATAAAGGTGGATAAGACACCTTCCTTACTCTTACTGAGCTGATAGTGTCCCTGGGGAAGCAAGAGACGTGTTAAAAATCATACAATATAGAACAGGATAAGAGCTAAAAAAAAATTTTAAATTTGATGAGTCTATAGAAAAAGGAAAAATTACTTCTGACTAGGGAAGTCAAGACAACCTTCATAAAGGAGGGGAGATGGGGCAAGGAGAGATAAACATTTATATAGCACCTACTATGTGCCAGGCACTGTGCTAAGCACTTTACAAATATTATCTCATTTAAGATGGGAGCTTGACCAGGATTTTGAGAAGGAAGAGAATTTCAGAAAGAAAGAACAATGTCAGAAAAGGCACACAGTGGACATGATCTTGCACTCCCTCTCAACCACGGCTAGGAAACCACATGGCTAGATTCTTTCCCTTACAGAGAGAAACTAGGCAACATTCTTTGGCCTCTTTTGGTAGCTTGCTTCACTGTGAATCACCTTTTAGTCAAGTAGCATGAAATCCAATCAAAAATATAAACAATGGAGCTCCAGTGGGAGCGAGGGATGGAGGGGAGAGATGGAAGACCATCTGTCAGGTACCATGTTCACAGGCTTCGATCTGCAATTCATTTGACATGGCAGATCAACAATGGACTAGTCTCTTGGTTATAACAGGCAACAGATGTATTTATCATTGGAGCTACTTGGGCTCAAGTGAAGTTAGCTCTGTCAGAATGTAAATGTATTGGTTGGTATAAATATATCAGAGTTTTAGATGACTTGGAAGGGACTTCAGCAGACACCTATTCCCACTCATATCTGCAGAAGAGTCCCTATTGTAGCACTATAGCCCAAGCACTCATCTAGCCTCTATTTGAAGGTTTTCATGGAGGGATCCTCCCTACTTCTTGAAGAAGATCCTTCCACTTTCCACTATAATTATTGTGAAGTCTAAATTTACCTCTTTACAACTTCTCCAGGTTCTGCACTCTGGGACCAAAAGGCAAAAGTACTATTCCTGTTCCACCTGACAGCCATTTAAATACTTGAAGACAGTGTTCATGTCCCCCCCATCCCCCAAATCTTCTCCAAGGCAAACATTCCTAGTACTGTTAACCAATCCTCATGTATCATGGGCTAAAGAGTCTTTACCATCCTGTTTGCCCTCCTTTGGACACTCTCCAGCTTCCTAAAACTATGGTATCCAGAACAAAACATCATAGTCTAAATGTAGTCTTTCCAGAGCAGAATAGAATGGTAATATCCTAATTCCAGGAGGCTATAACTCTCTTATTGCAGCCAGATCATTTTAGCTTTTTTTTTTTGGCTGCCATATCACACTATTGGCACATACCAAACTTACAATCCAGTAAAAACACTTATTTTTTTTTCAGTCAAAATATTGTCTAACCCTGCATTCTTCATCTTGTACTTGTGAAGCTAATTTTTTTAACCCAAGTATAAGATTCTACTTTTACCTCTATTGAATTTTACTAGTCAATGATTATATTACATTCAGTTCAATTATATGTAATGTAATGGGCACTCTGAAAAGTATGCTAGAAGTGAGAGTTTCTTCACAAAGATTTAAGTTCTAAGTTAAATAGGCCCTTGTAGTAGGACTTTCTGCTTGATAGGGTAATTAGGGCTCATGAGAATTAAATGAGAGGATAGTTTAATATTCAGATTGGGCATGGGACTACAGTTAAGAAGTGTTTGGATTAAAGGTGAAGAGACTGAAAAAAATTATTTAAGGAGCAGGTTTATATAAAGCAAAGCAGATACTGGGGCTTGAAATGGAACCACAGGGTTAGGAGACAAGACTAATCAATGGAAATTCAAAATCGATGAATAGAATCTTCAGGACAGGTTCCAGGGCCCTCTGCCACCAAATGCAGACACCAACTGGTCATTCCTCCAGATTGGAGTGCAGGCAGAGGAAGTTAGCAGCACTGAGTACTGAATATGTTTCCATCTCTAACTTGATGGTTACTGATACTTCATATTCACATTCTAACAACACCCAAGAGAGGGCCAGGAGGATGACCAAAAAGATATTAATCATGAATGCACAATTTCTCCCACTATTCCATCTTATTTCTAGTTCTTCATTCACTCTCTTACAAGATGTATTTTGACCTTATCTCACTTCTCTCATCATTCATCCCTCATTCTGAATGGGAAGGAGGTAAAGCAACACAAGAAAAAATCCACACTAGGTTTAAGAAAGAATAGCCAGAATCTCCCATCTACTTAATATGTAGCATCTCACATGTCTTAAGGGGTTAATGGGAAGCCTTTTAAAAGAGAGTGGTTATAGAGTTATATATATGGTTATAGAGTTCCACCCAGAGAATAGCAAATGAAAGTGGGATTTGTAAAAGGGAAACCTTCTAGTTTCCTATTTGTCTTCCAAAGCATTCATAGCTCCTTGAGCTATTCACAAGCTGAAAAGATAGCATACTATGTTGGTTTATTATTTAGTGAAATAAGTGGTACTTGTTGAAATATTGATTCACCGAGGGATAAATCTTGATTCAAGGGAACACCTGTTGACAGAGAATTAAAGGAAGGTAATATGTTGTAGAGAACCTAGAGCTGACCTGGGACTCTGTAACTTGACAGTTTTGGTATAGATTCCTAGATTGAAGGACGTAAGATCAATTCTATTCCTTCTTGGGGCCTCAGTTCCTTCCTCCAGGAAATGAGAGCAATAAGTTATAAAATCTCTGGACTCCCATACATTTTTGGCATTTGACCAAATGTGTGCAAATGTGTGCTGACCTTACCCACTTTGAGAGTAACAATGTGTTAACCTTTGGGGAAAGAGGAAGGATGGAATAGGAGTGTGATAGCCCAATGAATATCAAAAAGGTGACACCCAGGGTAAATACTTCAGGACAGGCCCAAGAATTCCAGTCTTCTTCAGGGAGTCAAAGGGGATCTTTCATACCATTGATTCACATTCACTTCTATGGCATGGCTGAGCCATTTTGCTGCCTTCTTGCAGATAAATACTTTGCCTTGGTTGATGCCAAGGTGTTGTGTCTTTTTCCAAATGACAATATTAAAATCTTAAAGAGTATGTGGCTAAGACTACTAGATGAAATGTTGCCTTTGTCTTGATTTCTAAAGGTTAAGGATGTTGTGGGGTATGACTCCCTGGGCCACTGCTTCTTTACTGAAGATGGACCTGAGGAACGGAACACCTTTGATCATTGCCTTGGACTGCTGGTGAAGGCTGGAACCCTCCTCCCCTCTGATAGGGACAGCAGAATGTGCAGGACGATTACAGAGGATTCCTACCCAGGATACATCCCCAAACCCAGGCAGGATTGCAAGTAAGACCCTATGCCTCAGAGCTTTTGGCATCTACAATGTTGATTTAAACCTCAGTCTTGAAACAACGTAAGGGTCATGGCTTCTGGGAGGTCACACTGGGCACCTTGGTTGTTCTCTTAAGAGGTATAAGCAAGTCTTCATAGCTTGAAGTAAATATTTATAGGTATAGCGGCTGAATTCATCAGAGTCTTAAATGCACGTTTAGACCAAATGACAACACAATTAGGTCCAAAGCCATTGTCCATTTAACTTTGTATAGAATCTTCATAAAGGTAATAGAACTTGAAGTATTATGGCTATGGATAGGAAAGAAATTTCTGACATTATGTAGCAAAGAACCTGTGTTCATTTTCTATGTTTCTTCCAACATATCCAACATGATACAATTTTATCATTTAATGACATTAAGGCAGAGTCATCACCATCTGCTTTGCCATTGCACCCTGAGGACCATAGGGCTTTTCTATCTGACTTGAAGCTGAAACCTTCCACAAGTGTTTTCGCCCCCATCAGAATGTGAGATCCTTGAGAGCACAGACTGTCTTCCTTTTCTATTTGTTTCCCCAGCACTTACTGCAGTTCTTTGCACACAGCAAGTGCTTAATAAATGCTTAATTTATTCCTTTATTCATTCATGTCAGACAATATGTAATTTCAAGTTTATACAATTATGTGTTATGACTCACAGACTGAAGTTGACATTAAAATTTGGGGGTTTGTTTGCTTTTCTACGCCGCTTGTAAAATGTACAATAAATAGCACACTTAGAGACTGAAGCCAAAAGTCACATAGGAAATTGGTGGCAAGAGTGGAAATAGAACAGAGAGTTTCTACTATGTGATTTAATTCTAAATCACAGCATTATGTCACTTCTCTTCAAAATTACAGTATAACCCATCAGAATTAATGGTGCCATGGAAAGGTTTTTAAATAAGGAAGACCGGGTTCAAATCCCCATTCAATCAATCAACCCACAGAGATTTATTAAACATCCTCTAGCTGTGTGACCTAGTTACTCATCCCTTTGATCCTCAGTTTCTCTATCTGTGCAATGAAGGAGATGAACTAAAATAACCTTGAAGGTGCCTCCAGTTCCAAAAGTCCTGATTCAATCAGCGTATCAGGTCTACGTGTTTAGTTTAATGTCAGACTTGACCAGTTCAGCCTAAACCAAAAGGCTGTCACTTTAAGTATTTCGGATACCAAATATTGTGAATCAATCAAAAAGCCATCACCAACTGTGATATTATCTTCTGATTTGCCTCGAGACATCTTGAGAGAGGGGGCAATAAAGATATAAAAGGTAAACCATTCGACAAGTATTTAAATAAGTATGTTTAACATTTTGCTCTAAATCAAATGACTCTTTCCAGATCGGAACTAACTTTCCCGGATTCCATAATGTAGCAAGACTTCTTCTCCAGATCCAACATTCGATTATGCATTTTTACAGCTGCAATTCCAAATGATGAGGGTCCATAGGATCCCTTGTGCCAGTATGAACTTTTGCAAAGTGAGCGAGTGGCGGGATTGAGCATGACACTCGTTTTCATAGCTGTATTTAATCTGTTTTTGGCCTAAACCTCAGTGTGGCTTTCCAAATAAAAGTTAATTGCAATGGCTTTCTATGAACTATTTATGTGATCATCTCTCTAATGTCAGAGCCAGTGTTTCATAAGACATGATCTTCTCCCTGGAATAAAGCTAGTAACATGAGGAAAAGGGCAAAGGAAGTTGGAGAGCCCGATGAACCCAGTTTACTTCCAAAGAAGCTATGCTTTTAGAGGAAACGTGGTATAAGAAAGCCGCTCAATACAGTGGTCAAAGCACTGAGTAACACTGGGGTCTGATGACTTGGGCTTGAATCCCAACTTGCTATTTATTGCCTATGTGACCTTGGGCAAGATACAAATTCTCTGGGCATCATTTTCCTTACCTGTAAAATTAGGGGTTTGGACTACATGGCCTTTTGATTCTAAATTTATTATCTCTACTATCTTTTAATGATTGCTCTGAGAGAATCTGGCTTCAAAAGTTGAGCAAATAAATGATATGGAGCAAAGCACATATATAACTATAATTTTCAAATCACCTTCCAAGTTTATCAGAGGAACCACTGAAACAGTAAAGCTCCTACTGGCATGGAAGAGTTATGCAATGTCTCAACCACTCTTAACTTCCTTTCATGGAAAAACGTATCCTGGGAGAATCTGACTTATTATTTCTCTAATTCAAAGACTAACAACACATAGGTCATAAAGAATTGGTGGGTGTATGGTATAACAAGGTTTGGGTTACCTTATAACAGCCAAACATCAAACACTGACATAAAGAAATTATTGGCTATCATCATGGGTGTAGTGGATGACTAAGATGGTGAGTGATTTGGACACATTTCAAGAAATTTCTGCCAATGACTTTGTAGTGTCACCTCTTGCCATCTGTCAGGGAAGTTCAAAAGCAAAGCAATGATTCTAGCCAAAAATTTTGCTCACCATTAACATGCAGAGACCGACACCAGATGGTGGAATTGATGCTTACAGATTGTATCCAAATCTGTCCACGTGTCTCATTGGTCAGTTTGGAAGGGAGTAAATTATATGAGTTCTTTTGACACAATTGTAGAGGCAGTTGCCAGGGCTGGACATTCTCCCCGGAGTGGGCCAAAAACAAATCCTCAAGACTTATCCAGAGTAAAGTTTAAAGAAAAGGAAGATCGTTTCTGTTCTGACCACCACAAAAAAAGTACAGAAAGAATGAGATAATGCTAACATTTATCCCAAGTTTCTTCAAGAAAGCTTGAAATCATTCTCTTAAGTGACCTTGATTCTTAATTAGCCACTTCCTTCACAGAATTTTCTGATAAGAAAATGGAAAAATTTTAGTGAAATTATAGATCATAGTTTTTAGAGACAGAAGAAATCTTAGAGGTTTCCTAATCTAAACCTCTTATTATAAATATAAAGTCACCAAAGTCAAGAAAAGTGAAGCAGTTTGCTCCAGCTCATAAGGAAATAGGTGCCCAAACAAAGATTCAAATCTTTGTCTTCTTCAGACTCCAAAGCTACTTCTCTTTCCACTACTCTCTTCGTATCCCATATTAATAAGAAAAGGACCTGCTTGGCTCAGCCATTGACTCTTTCCATGATTTTACTTTTCTACTTCAAACTTTTCTTTCTCTATAGGGAAATGGGAGTAGTTAGAGCAGTCTGATTCATAAGTAATGTCTCCTCTGTGCCCCCCCCCAAATAAGAATGAAACCCTTTACCGATGATGAGATGTAGACAATTATAGAAAAGATTAGGGAAACGAATCTATTCCATCCTTGATAGCTCCTGACTTAGCCCCTTGACCATGGTCATCAGCCCAGAGGCCTTTTTTTCTTAAGAAGATAGAAGTGACAGACCAGCTAAAAGAAGGCAACAAGATTTAGTAGACAATAGTGGATTCTATACTGAGGGCCATGAGGATTCATTTAGTTCTGTTTTTTTAGTCTCTGACTTGTGGGATAACTTCAACTGTATATGTATCTTGTCTGCTCTACCTATAAAATACAGAAAAAAGAAATAATCTTCAAGTGAGATTGTAAAAGTTAATGATTTTTTTTTTGGTCCAGTCCTGCGAGCTCATCCATAAAGGGATTTCCAGGTGTGAAAATGTCCACAAATGTAATTTATAGCCTTAAAGAATCATCTGGGGCATGGAGAGGGTTAGGGACTTAACTCTTGGTCACACAACTAGTATTCATTAAGGAGGCAGGACTCAAGTCATCCTAATTCTTATGTTGATCATAATTCTCATGTCCACTATGCAACACTACTCTACTGAAATTTATTTAAAAACTGCTTTTGGGGAAACTAAAGCAATGTCAAGTGCTGTCATTGATACTTTAGAAGATCTGGGATTTTGTCAATGGTGGACACTCCCCCCACTGACAAAGATCATAAACCATCTCTGCCTTTCATGAGCAGCTGACCACCCCCCCGCCCAAAGTTCATTGCCTAGTGGCCAGGCTTCTGGTAATGAATGGTTCAACATTTATGGATAGGTTGGGTGACAGACACCTTTTTTATAGCTCTCCTGGCAAAGCTTTTCAGAACCTAGGGTCATCTTCCCACTATAATAAAGCAATGCAGTAGTGCTTCATTGGGGTGAGGGGGAGAATAAGGACGAAAGTGGAGGAGAGTATGTCGTTGTCATTTACACTGTTTGCGGCATAGACAAAAGAAAGCAAATAATTCCACAGTCAATGTGTAACAAAATTCTTGCTTGTCCTCAGGGAATTAATAGCCACATTTCAGATTTATTAGGGTATTTTTGTTTTTCTTGAGTAAGAAATTTATCATCTCTGGGCCTCAATTTTCTCAACTATAAAATATGAAGGATTAGACTAAGGTAATCTTAAAGATTACTTTCCACTTTAAACTTCTGCTCTCAATAAAAATAAAATAGGGCTGGCTTCCATCCAGTATTACCATCACCACTACCATCACCCCCCCCAGCATTGCTTTTCAGCAATCAAGATAAAGCGTACTCTTGTTTCCATAGCAACTGCAGCTAGCTCCAGAGTCCTCCCTCTCTAAAGCTACTTACTAGTGTGAAAAATTCTTTGGATTTAATTGCTTTAATTATCTATTTGGCCTATTAGTTAAGACAAAAAAGTTCAACTCTCTTTTGCTTTTATTCTCTTAAAAACATGTAAGTAGGTTTCTTTTGAAACTAAGGAAATACTAAAATTGTAAATAATGTGGCATAATATTTCTCAAACAAGACTAAATATAAAAGTCATCCTGAATCTTCTATTTGCATCATAAACCTTCTAAGGCTTATGCTAAACCCTAGCTCTCTGGTTTCAGCCTGTTAGGACTTCATAGCCTCAGAGGGCATAATATACCCCAAACTACTTGATTACAACTTTTCACAGAGAAAGTGTTAATTTGTCCCATCAATCCTTACTCATTCCTACTGATCATTCTTCTCTGCTCAAGAAGAAATGTTTTTTTTTTCCTGTTTTACTAGAATTTTCCCCTCTTCCATACAGCTTTCTTTTAGCAGGGAAAAGATCATCACCTCCCACACATTCACAAGTTGGAATAGATAGAATGCTACTTGATGTCCCCAGCTTTCTAGAAAACCCCCTAATGGTCTCTTTGCAATCAGAAGAGAGCTTATTGAGGGCTAACACTTCTCTCTCTTCCTATTGATTCCTATTATTTGACAGAATAATTTCATTTCATTTTGTTTTATAGACTTTACTGGTCTCTAGACAGTTGCCTAAACATTCAAGGACCTCTACCACAAAGGACATTTTTCTCAAAAAATCTAGGTCCTTTTTCCTTCTAAATATTTTAAATTCTTAAATGAAAATGTATTTGAATGGAAATGAGCAGTTTTCAAACAGAGATGTGGTACTTTTTCACATGTGGTTATTTCTACAAGAGGCTCTTCAAACGAATTGTAAAGTCCTACAGAAACGCTCACTGATGTTCCTGAACATCAATCATTCCAATATGCAACTTGAATCTCTTCTTCCATGTTTACAGTGCTGTGTCCACCTTCTGGATGGCAAATCCCAACAACAACCTTGTGAATTGTGCTGCGGCAGGTTCTGAGGTGAGTATAAAAGCTTCTTCTCTGGAAAAAAGAAAGATTAGGGATAGCTAGAGTTGATCACTTCTTTGGAAATGTGGACATCTCAGAAGATTGAAGTTTAGCTAGCCCTTTTCTCATTTACTGCTGTAAATCCACTCATCATTCTTCCTCAAGAAGGTTTCCAGACCAGGATTGCATTGACTTAGTTCAAGCAATAGGCATCCCCTAGAGTTTGTAGAAATTAGAACAATGTCCTTAGAAATGGTAAGCCTAGAATTTTTTAAATTCAAAGCCATAACTACAGTAGTATGACCAGGGCTTTGCCCTACATTGCTGAATTTAGAGAACAGTAAAAGCACCTGCAGCCCCTCAGAAGCTAGAAACAACTGAGCTTTGCATCAAGTTAGCGAGAATAATTCATTAAAATCAGAAACTACTGATGCAACTCTCCCACTGAATTCCTCAATGACTTAGGGACCACATCCACACTCCTACAGTGTAAGGAAGCCTCCCCAGTGTGTTTGAAGATGTATACTATGTTGCTTGCCCTGGGTACAAAAAGTTGCTAGCTGTCGATCTGTTTAAATTAATTGACTTGATGACTTTGAAAATTACACCTTCTTCAAGAAACTTTAGTATTTCTCTTCAGAAAGAAAACTGAAAGTGTGTTTGTGATGGGAGGGTATGGGTATGTGAGAGCAATGTCAATACATTCAACATTCAATGTTCTTTACTATACTTTGCTTGATTTAATTTAATCGACCTAGAAGAGAACATTTATATAGATTTTTCCTTTTATTCCTCCTCCCTCCCCCAACAGGAGACTGGATTTTGGTTTATTTTTCACCACGTACCTACAGGTCCCTCAGAAGGAATGTATTCCCCAGGCTACTCAGAACACATTCCATTGGGAAAATTCTTTAATAACCGGGCTCACTCCAACTATAGGGTAAGTTTTCATGAAGTAGAAAGAGCTGTCCCAGGTAAATGAACCACATTGACTCTTGCTTTTCTTGGCCCACTTAGGAGATATACTAGTCATTTTTTTTTCTGCCATAGATGGTGACAATTCTATTCCCTGAATTTGTATGTGAAAATAAAGTGACCTTTTTGGAAACGTCTCAGTTTGCTGCCATTTCTCCACTAGATTTCTTTAGCTATTCTTGAATATAACAGATTTAAAACTGTGGACTTAAAATTGCTGATTCCAGGCTCAGTGTTTGGGTAGAAACCAAATGAGGGAAAAGATGCTTGTCTTTTCTTTTTCCTGGCATGAGACTCACCTCTCCTTCTCTGGAATAGTAATGTCTTGAGATCCTTTTCATGATTCATTTGATGGGGATGAATATTATAAGCCATCCATGGAAATAAGCACTGGCCCACATCCCTTAACTCTAAAGGGAGTGAGATGAAACAAAATTGGATGCATTTCTTTCTCTTCTCTCTTCTTTTCTGTTTTGGTTTCATAAGACTCCATAAATGTACCTGTGAAGCTTAAATAGCTGGATGAAAACCAAAATAGTCAGTCAGCCAGATGTTTGTCAATATAACAACAAATGATAATACTTAGAAACATCTGGGTAATTGTTTCATATGAATGTTTGGTATTATTTTCAGAAGCAAGATTTGTTAGACAAATTGTGTGTGTGTGTGTGTGTGTGTGTGTGTGTGTATGGGTGTTTTCTGCAGATAGATATAGGTATAGATCTAAAAAATTAAGTTCTCTTATCCCAGTCCCCCATTCTTCACCTCTTTCCAGGGAAGGAAGAATGAGATGATGGAAATATGGGAAGGGCCAAGTACATATTTTGGCCAGATAATAGTTTTGTGATCTAATAATTTTGAAAATAATTTTTAAAGTTGCTATAAGTTTAATGTAATTTTTAAATTCTAAAACATAATCATTCACTCATTCATTCATTTCACAAGAATGTATTGAGTGCCTACTATGTGTAAAACATACTGTAGAATACAAAGATGTTTAAGACGTGGTCCCTGCCTTCCAGGAGATTATAATCGCATAAGAAATAATATGATGCAAGACACAAATAAAGCATTTAAGTTCTATATTAGTGGTATAAGCAAAGTACTATAGGGGTTCAGAAAAGGAAGAAATTACTTCTATCTAGAGAAATCAATGAAAGCTTCATAGAATGAAGCATTTGAATAAGTCCCTGGAAAATGAATAGAATTCAATAGGTAGGGATAGAAATAGTAATAAAATTTGCTTGAGGGTAGGAACTGTCTTTATATTTTTCACTTGTATTCTCAGCACTTAGCACAACTTCTGGCACATACTATATATTTAATGGATATGTGTTGATTGAATGTAGGAAAGGACATTGAGTAGACCAATTTGGCTCAAGTATGAATGTAATATAGGAGATTTGTAAGAGATAAGGCTAAAAGGTAAACTGGGCTCAGCTTAAAGAGGACTTTGAATGCCAGATTGATCCATTTGTACTCAATTCTGTTGGCAAAGGGGACCCAATACAAGTTTCTAAGCCAGCCAGTATCATTGGGTGGGAATGACAATTAAAATCTGGTAAAAAGATTCATCTGATGTTGGGGTATAGGACACAGTGGAGAGGGGAGAGATTTGAGGCAGAAAGATCATTTGGGAAGCTATTGTTGATCTCTTATGAGGTAATAAGAGTATGAATTAGGGCTGTGGCAGTGGAAACAGCAATGAAGGAATTAATGTAAAAGTTAATGGTAAAACTGGAGCTCTAGGTTTCATCATTAGGTCAAATAAGATTGCCTAAGTGTCTAGATGGCATAGATATAGGACAGATGGTAAGACCTAGAGGAGTTTAGGATGCAGTGGCAGGGCAGATGGTAAGACTTGATAGTGCTCCATGTCACCAGAAGGAACAGAATTGGTGATTCCCATTTCAACCAAATTGTAAGATCGATCAAGTGAATTGGATGGGGTCTGGACAAAAAGGGAGGGGGTGCCCCTACTAGTGGTAGTTCTTGCCACCATGCTGAGGAAGGGGGTAAAATAAAGGAAAGGGGGCACCACCCAGATCAACCAATGGCATCTGGGACAATGGATATGAGAAGGGAACAAGAGGGAAGCAAGGGGGGAGGGTGCCCCTGGAGGTGGTGAGTCTCTTGAGAGAAAGGGAAAAGTCATAGAAGTCAAGAAAAAGTGTTCTCAAGAAGGACGAGGTTGCACTAAGTGTCAAATGCTCCAGAGAAGTTTAGAGGATAAAGTTTTAGGATAAAGCTATCAGATCTGGTGGTTAGAAAATCATTGGCAACCTTTAAGAGAGCAGTTCCAGTAGAATTGTGTAGAAAGAAGACAGATTCCATGGGAATCAGAGTGATTGAGTAGTGAACAATAGTTGCAATAGGTATAGGCCATGTGATTTTTAAAATTGAGCCACAAAAGGATGATAGAAACCAGCACTTGAGATAACAGCAGTTTTGTTTTTCTTGCTTTTTCAAGTGGGGAGGTGGAGGTGATAGAGAACATAGACCTGAAAATAAAATGAAACTTAGAAATATGGAAATTCTAATTAGATCTCTATAGACTCTATAAACCTAGAATCATAGGTTAATCAAAACTGGAAGTAACCTTAGGGATTACCTACTCTAGTCTAGTCACCTGATCTCACATTTAAAGAAACCAAGTCTTAGAGACCCTTGGCTAGTTAGCATCAGGGTCTGGATGGGAAGTCAATCCTGTGCTCTTTCTCCTTTTCCATATTGCTGTACTCATAGTCCTCAGACACTCTAATGTCCTACATCTTTCTTGGGAATCCTTGATTAAGTATTTGATTAGAATGGTAAAACTTCCTCAAAGAGGAATTTCATGGAGCATTTGTTGAGAAGAGGTGTTATATACCAAAGTTTATATAATATGCCCCAAATTTCTTTCCGCCGTAGGCTGGCATGATTATTGACAATGGAGTCAAAACCACAGAAGCGTCTGCCAAGGACAAGAGGCCTTTCCTTTCTATCATTTCTGCCAGGTAATTAACTGCCCAATTTGTGCCTCTGGATCCCTGGAAGGATAGATTGAGCATGACAGGTTTTGCCTGACTCAGACATTTTCTCATCGAGACATTTCCATGTCAAATCCAAGACTAGCTTTTCTGGAGAAGGAGGCTACATCTCAATTGCGTGATTTAAAGTCTTTTAGGGGTCAAAAAAACCAAACCAGAATCATCAAGTACTTATCTAAATCAGTCAGGCAAATCCTCCGTGTCCTTGTAAGTTAACCCGATGGCAAGTTTGAAGTTGAGGTAAATCATTGGGGCAGACAAGCCTTCTGGGAAGGAATGGACTATGAATGACCAGATCTCTTGTCAAGGGCTCTTAGCTTTGTTTGAAGTGTCCATTAAAAGCTGGGCAAGGCCAATAACGTTGATGACAAAAGCGCTGAAAAAGACAAAGCTATCTAATCTAATACCTTGGATAGTTTTCCTGAAATAAAAGGAAAAGTCAAGCAGTTCTAAGATAGACTTTTGGATTGTTGGAGCTAGAAGGGTTCTTATCTAATCATAGAATCATACCCAACACTTTCATTTTTAAATGGTGGATTTGAGACCCAGAGAGATGTGATAAACTAGATAGTTCAGTGGATAGAGCTAGGAACTTGACTTCATATGTTGTCTCAGACACCTACTAGCTGTGTGACCCTGAGCAAGCCACTTAACCTCTATTTACCTCAGTTTCCTGATCTGTAAAAATGGAGATAATAATAGCATCAATCTCTCAGAGTTGTGAGGATCAAATGAGAGACTATTTATAAAGCATTTTGTGAAAACCTTTTTAAAAAAGCTTAAACAGTCATTAACAGGGGGCAGCTAGGTGATGCAGTAGATAGAGCTCTGGCCTTGGAGTCAGGAGGACCTGAGTTCAAATCTGGCCTCAGACACTTGACACTTACTAGCTGTGTGACCCTGGGCAAGTCACTTAACCTGATCACCTCACCCAAAAGCAGGGGAAAAAAAATAGTCATTAATTAGAGGCACAGCAAGGACATGAATCCTGATCTTCTGACTCCAGGTCCAGGGAAATTTCCTGTCTACCCCTTTTTTCTTTTTCCTCCATATTTCACAACTGTGACTTGACTCCATGGCACTCAGGTATGGCCTGGAATGAACTTCTTGGACTCTCTATATCGCTCCCCACCCTGAGCCCTCTCAGCAGTAGGAATAAATGAGAGCCAGATGTCTGTCGTTTGGTCCCAAGCTGTTGCTGATAAGCATCAGCTGCAGAAATGTTTTTTTAGGACTTCCATTCACCAGGGCATTTTGTTGTGGTTTTTTTATGTCTCCTTTTTTATGACTCATCATAAGAATTTGTGATCTAATCTTATGTCAAGGGCCAGGATAAAACAAAGCATAAGCATTTTTTGCAATTGTGTATATGTGTGTATACATATATGCATATGTGTGTGCCTACATATTTGTATGTATGCTATATGTATAAAGATCTATTGTATGCACAAGCTTATATGAATGCACTGTGTATTTATATACATGTATGGATTGTATGATGATGATACAAATGTGCCCAGATAAATACATATGTGTATATACAGATGCATGGAATTTTCTCTGTGTATGTGCTTATATACATAGGCATGTACATAAATACATATATTATAACACATGTACATGTACATGTGTTATATACATATACATGCATTATACATATATACAGCATGGTATAGTCTCTAGATTTAAAAAACTAGGGTTCAGACCCCACCTCTTATACTTAATACCTGTGGAACTTTAGACAAGTCACTAAGTCTCAGTTTCCTCATATGTAAAATGAAGGGATGGGCTCCGCCACCTCTGGGGTGACTTCTAGCTCAAGGTCCATGATGCTAACAGCTTGCCTTTTGAAGTGCTTTGAACAGAAGGAGCACACGAAGGTATTTGAACAAGTAAGCCTTTTCTGGAATCCCAAAGGACAAAATAGTTCTCCGTTCTTGTGTTACAGATACAGCCCACACAAGGATGCTGACCCTCTGAAGCCCAGGGAACCTGCCATCATTAAGCACTTTACTGCTTACAAAAACCAGGATCATGGAGCATGGCTCCGAGGAGGAGATGTTTGGATGGAGCACTGCCAGTGAGTTTTGGTTTTTTTTCTCCCTTATAGTTAAACTATGCTTAGAGTCTTAGGGTTGGAAGAGACTCCACCTAGCACGTTTTTTTCCTGGTACAAGACTAATAATGAGAATTTATACCTCCTGTCTACTCAAGGTGAAAAGGAGAAGTACAGAGAAAGTAAATAGAAGATTACCACCTGTTTAATTTTTTGTGTTCTATTTCTGATAAAACTTGAGAATAGAAGCAGGAAATTACTGGGGCTGAAAGGGAACCAATACAAACAAGAAGCTGTTTTTTTGTAATATCCCCTAAAAGACTTAGAAAATACCTTTACTAAGTCTGGAGCCTAGTACTTTTCAGTGTGGCTTAGTGTCATCCTTCTATGGTTATATAAGTGGAAATGCCAAGCTGATGCCATCAGTACTTAGGTTAACAGTACTGTTCATACAAGAAGAGCTTAATTCAAAAAGAGGGGACACTTCAAAGAGGGTCAACCACAGTGGGAAAACAATCAAATGAAGGCTACTAATGTAGTAACTTGACCTATTTATTAAAAGAAATATGTTAGTCATCATCATGTCAGCTCTAGGATAGGAAAAAAGGGAGTTTGAGTGGGAGAAGGATGGGGGAAATAAAGAGGAGATAGTACTGAAGCAAGGAACAGAAAGAGATGGATGATCAGTGAGACACTTTCACAAAGTCAGAGACAAAGCTAGAGAAGGAAAAATAAAGAAGGATATATAAACAGAGATTCAAAAAAATAGAAATGCAGAGAGACAAAGAGAAGAAAAAATAGAGACAGAGATATAAACAGAGATTTAAAAAATAGAGAGAAATGCAGAGAGACAATGATAGAGAAGGAAAGACAGAGACAGTCGGGAGAATACACTCTAAGACTCGAACAGATACATAAAGATAGCAAGAGATACAGAGGTAGTGGAGACATCTTCATGAAGCAATAGCACCACCTTGTGGACTTTTAAAGTACTGATGCATTTTTACAAGCAATCGCTGAAATGAAGGAACATGATGGTTAAAAAATATTTATTGAGCTCCCCTGATCAAGACCTTGTGGGGTGGGGAAGACATAGCCTTTGCCTTCATTGTCCAGCCTCAGTCTTTCTCAGTCGGCTTGACTTTTGTCCTGCCACTGGACTTCAATGACTCTGGAAGAGAAAGTGAGGCTGATCGACTTTGCACAGCTCTGCCTTACTTAAATCTAATTCACAAACAAGTCAAGACATCACCCTCCTGATGTCATTGGTCCTCTTCAAAAACACAGGACAAACAACACCAACAATAAGAAAATGTCTTGGATGACTTGACATGTGACCAGATTATCCTGAACCAAAGTTTTGAGGCTGGCAAAAGGAAATATGGACCTGAATTCGTATTTCCAGCATTTTATCTACATAATGATAGCTTATATGTGAAACACTTTAACCTTTTTTAAACATTTTAGCCTTTCAACAATCATGTGAGATAGATCACAGGTGTTATTATCTCATGATTACAGATGAATAAACTGAGACTGAGAAGTTAAAGGATGTTCCCATAGTTATAGCAACTAGGTGGCACAAAGGATAGAGTACTAGACCTGGAGTCAGAAAGGCCTGAGTGCAAATCTGACCATATAAATTTACTAGCTCTGTGTCCCTGGGCAAGTCATTTAACTTCTGTTTGCCTCCATTTCTTCAACTATAAAATGAGGATAATAATGTGAAGATCAGATGAGATAATATTTGTAAAGTGCTTAGTACAGTGCCTGGCACATAGTAGACATTATATATAAATTCTAGCTAATAGGAGGAGAAAGAGGAGGAAGAGAAGTAGTAGTAGTAGTAGTAGTAGTAGTAGTAGTAGTAGTAGTAGTAGGCGTCAGAGGCAGGATTTGAACCCAGTCTTCTTGGTGACGGATCCAGAACTCTCCTGTTGTCGTTGAGTCATTTTTCAATCATATCTGACTCTTTGTGACCCCATTTGGGGTTTTCTTCTCAGAGATACTGGAGTGGTTTGCCATTTCTTCTCCAGATCATTTTATAAATAAGGAATTGAAGCAAAAAGGGTTAAGTGACTCACCCAGGGTTGCACGGCTAGTAAGTGTCTGAAGCTGGATTTAGAATTGTCGAAGATGAGTCTTCCTGATTCCAAGCCCAGAGCTCAGTCTCTTCACTGAGCCACCTAGCTGTCCACCTAGTGCTCCTAGCATTATACAACTTCTTCTGTATTCTCAATATAGAATTCTAGAGCTGGGAAGGATCCCAGATGTCATCTTGTTGAGGTCTGAGAGGTTTTGACCCCTCAAGAACTGGTGTGTAGGATGAGGTCATCTGGAAAGAATTCACAGACTCAAGCATTCTTTGAATCAAGGTGGCAAAGATTTATTGTTATGCTATACAGCGGGCAGAGGTCCTTAAGGAATTCTGCCAAGGTGGGCAGACCTCCTTAGGGAACTTGTGACCTAACAGGGATGGTGCTAAAGCTTATACAGGAAAAGTAGTGAATTATGTGCCAAGTATGCTAATTAGGTGATAACATACAACTGCATCATTCACTACTGGAAACCATGGGTACGGGGTTTCCTAAGGGGTGTGTTTTTGGTCTGTTATGTCTGTAACAAGATAATTTCAGGAGTTGATGTCTATAGCTTGACCCCTGGATTGACTACAGTAACTGTGGGCATCAGTACCTGATAGTTTTGCTGGTATAAGATAGTCCTGTTCATACAAGGGAAATTCTACAAAGGTCAGCTTGTTCTTGTAACAGGGAAAGATAGTTTGCCACACTGGGCCCACTCATGAGTTATTGCCAGAGATAGGGTCCTTGGGCTAGAGGGAAACTGTCAGGAATAGTGTTTCGAGGCTGGGGAGAAATATGGTATTGGAATTGAGGTCCAAATACAAGCACCCAAGTACCCCATCAATCTAATCCAAAATTTTCCTTGATAATTTCTTGAAAGATGCTGTTCAGACTGTTCGTTTTAAAATCATGGCTTTCAGGTAGTCCAATAATTCTTAAATTATGTTTACTGGTTCTGTTTTCTGGGTCAGTTGTATTTTACAATTTTTTTCTATTTTTTCATTCTTTTGATTTAGTTTGACTGATTACTGAAGTCTCATAGAGTCATCAGCTTCCACTTGTCCAATGCTAATTTTTAAGGAATTATATTCTTCAGTTAGTTTTTGTGCTTCCTTTTAAATTTGGCCAGTTCTACTTTTAAAGGAGTTGTTTTCTTTAGTGGATTTTTCCCCCCATTTGGCCAATTCTATTTTTTAAGAAGTTGTTTTCTTCAGTGAATTTTTGTGCTTCCTTTTCCAAACCATTGATTCTTTTTTCATAATTCTCCTGCATAACTTTCATTTCTTTTCCCAATTTTTCTTCTACCTCTTTTACTTGATTTTTCAAATCCTTTTTGAGCTCTTCCAAGAGGACTTTTGGGGCTTGAGACCAATGCACAATCCCGTTTGAGGCTTCACATATAGGCATTTTGATATTGTTGTCCTTTTCTGAGTTTGTATTTTAATCTTCCCTGTTGCCATAGTAGCTTTCTATGGTCAGGGCTCTTTTTGGTTTATTGCCCATTTTTTAAAGTTGAGCTCTGCTCCTGGCACACCGAGGGCACTGTCCCAAGCTTCTTGTGTTGCCGGCCGGGGTCCTGGTCACTGGCTTTCTGCTCTGGACCGTCTGGGGCTGGAGGCTTGCCCACTGCTCTGGGGTGGCCCAGCTTAGTCTCGCCTGTTGTGCCAGGGTTCCGGGGCTGGCAATTTGCCTTTTGTGTTGGGGCTAGAGGCCTCACTCCTGGCCTGCTGTGCCACTGGCTTGCTGATCCAGGACTGAGGGGCCTTGGTTGCTGATCCATGCTGTGGCTAAGAGCCTCCCACTGCCTTGCCCAAACACCACCTGCACTAGGCTGCACTCCCTTTTTATCTAAGTGAGACCAACCTTTCCTGAAGTTCCTTCTAAGTTATTTTAAACTGGGTAGTTGTTTCACTCCATCTTTTTTGTGGGTTCTGTCACTCCAGAATCCATTTAAAGGCTTGGTTTAACATTGTTTCTGAGTAAAACTGGAGAGAGCTTAGGCAACTTCCTGGCTTCTCTCCGCCATCTTGGCTCTGTGTCCATCTAACCCAGCATTATACTCAATACAGGAATCACTTATCCAGCATCCATAGCAGGCGATCAATATCTATGACCATTTTAATTCAACAAACACTTATTGAGCCTATTATGTGCAAGGCCCATAGTTAAATAAAACAGAGACCACAAAGATGAGCAGGACATGATCTCTGGATTTCATAATCAAGTGGGGCTGAGATAAGAAAGATACAGATTTTTTTTTTAAATAGACCTGTGAGTTCATCAGTATTGGGAATTCCTAAGCAAAGAAACTCCCTCTACTGATTCAAATCAGCAACTGTTCTACAATTTAAAGTCTTCCTGGGGAAATGAGAAATTAAGCAATTTGTCCAGAGTCACACAGCCAGTATGTCAAAGGTAGGTCTTGAACCTAGGTCACCTGGACTCTGACACCAGCTTTCTGTCCACTAAATCATACCACCTCAGTGTATACAAATAATAGAAGCAAAGGCAGACCAGGATAATAAGGGCTATAGGAGAGGTACTTATTAAGTCCTATGGCAGTATGGAGGAGACAGTGCTTTCCCCTGAGATGAACCTGGGAAGGTTTCCTGGAAGAGGTGTTTTTGTGATGTGCTTTGAAGAATTGATAGGATTTTTTCTAAGTGAAGAAAAAAGAAGAGATGATGTATAAGATTATGATATTAAGGTAAGATTTAGAGTTAAAAGAAAGCTTAGAATCACTATCTAGTGCCTAAAACTCAAGCCTTGATTATCTGTCATGTGAAATTAACCCCAAACTCTTCTAGGGTTTGACATATCCTTGGTGTGAGAGGCGCCATGGTATACTGAATAGAGACCTGGTTTTGGAATCGGTTAGACCTGCATTCAAGCCCCTCCTCTAACCTCTCAGATATTCAGGCAGCTATAAGACTAATAGGACCATAAGTTGAAGAATAGTTGTTGATCTGCATTAGCAGAAGGGATTTCCTCACCAGAAGTTTCCTATATTAATGAAATAAATCACAAATCTGGGCCAAGGGGGAAAAAAAATCTTCTTAGGATTTATCCTAATGGTGGTCCCATTTGGGGTTCATGAAAAAGGTGAACATTTTATTTTCTTAAGCAGACATTGCTTTGGCTTCCTTTGAAGGAAATTTGAAACACAAGCTAAGGTTATCAGATGGAAAGCCATCTTGCCATGCAATTAATCCCCAAATATGTTATCTCAGTGAGATTGTCATGGGGCCTGGAATCAACGTGACTTCCATTCTGAATACTGTGAAGCCAGCTGGATGGCAGGCCCCTCTGCCTAGTGCCAGGCACAGGGATCTGGTCTTACTTCTTGGATGAATGTTGCAATAACTCAATATGGATCCTGAAGATACAGGAGGTCCCCAAAGTGCTTCCTACACCCACTGCAAATACACAGCTAGCCTAAATAGAAGGTAGGGAGAGTTATGCAGTGAGGATGCTTGGGAAGGAGACAGGCTAGAGAGGGAACTCAGTGTTGCCTGGAGGAACATCAGGACTAGGCCCCTATTTTATATAAACTTGATGTCTCCTTTGGTACCTAGAACAGACAACACATAAATGTTACTTTAAATTTAGTCTTAGGCCATTAAATTTGTGATAACAAAGTAAGTCTAGATCTCTCTGGCTTTAATCTCTTCTTTACCCAGCTGTCAAACTTCTGTTTTCTTATGCAGAGATCAGGTCACATCCCTCAGAACCCTCCAATGGTTTCTTGTTGTCCGCCAAGTAAAACATTGTATCCTGACATCCCAGACCCTCCCCATCCAGACAACCTACCTTCCTCAGGCCTATCTCACACTACTTTTTATGTAGCCTATAAGCACTTTGTAATCCCTGAATGCACATGTAATAATAATCCATGTAATAATAATAAAAATTGTACACCACTTCAGGTTTGCAAAGCCCGTCATAAATATCATCTTGTTTTATATAGACATGAGTTATTGTTGGGAAGAGCAGTACCTTACCACCTGTTTTTCTTCTCAGGTTTGCTGACAATGGGATTGGCCTGACGCTAGCCAGGTAAGATTAATTCTTGTATTTGGGCTCCTTGATTTGAGGTTCATTATCATCAAGCTGTAAAAGAGTTCAGAAATGCTCCTCTTTCCCCTGTTACAAAAGTTGGGGGTGGGGGTGGGGGTGGGGAAAGACTACGGAGTAGAAAAACATTTGTTATTAAATGCTTACAGTGAACCAAGTACTGTACCAAGCATTGGATATAATTAGAAAATTGAGACCCTCCTCTCTCAAGGACCTCACATCCTCATTGAGGAAGGCAACACATAAAAGAAGATTTATGATTATATTCCATTCATGGCTGATGGATGAGCAGGTAGTATTTAAGTAGGGAAAATAGCAGGGTAGGCAACAAGGCCCAAAGGATCTTGAGATGTCATGGCAGGGCAAATGGTTTCTTACCAAAAAGAGAGTGGGTTCAAGGGTTATCTTGAGGCTCTGGGGTATCTCTGGATAGCAATCTGGAGTCTCAGAATCCAACTGGTCATAGGAGTCATATGCTGCTCCTGGGGTAATTGGGCAGTAGTATAAGGAAGGCTGGATGTGGAAGGTAAAAACCTTTGGCTCCCCTCAGGTATTGTTATTCTGTTTTCTTATCTCCCATTGCTGTACTAGGTTGGGGAAGGGGGAGGGAGAGGTTCTCAGCGAGGGGTGTGAAATATGGTTTATATTGTTGGGCACAGATGATATGTTAGTTGTTTTTTCTCTTCCTTTTAAAATCTTTGTTACAGAGAATAGTTCACTAGATAGAGAGGAGTTGGGTGCCATATATTCAGAAATGAAGTTTATTTGAAGATAGAAAATATCAATTAAAATGTATGTATATATTTTAAATTTGAGATTCAACCTTTAAATTTCACCTCAAATCCTCTTTTCTTCCAGTGGTGGGACATTCCCTTATGATGACGGTTCAAAGCAAGAAATAAAGAATAGTTTGTTTGTTGGAGAGAGTGGCAACGTGGGAACAGAGATGATGGATAATAGAATTTGGGGACCTGGAGGGCTGGATCACAGTGGAAGAACACTGCCGATAGGCCAGTAGGTTCCACAGCTGCTGTAGCATCCTTTTTATCCTTTTGATTTGTGCTTTTGGCTGCCTCTACTTTAGTAGAATTGGGTACAGTTTAAGGGGTCAAAAATGACATCAGTTTTTCAGGGAAATCCATGATTCCAGTAAAAGACTTAGGCTACCAACCTACTACTCAGTAACAATGGCCCCGTCACAATGACAGTGCCCCATACCCAATACGGGCTGTAGAAATTAGCAAATTAACCAGGAGACAAGGCTTCCTATAGAGAGATTTGCTTTGTGTAAGACCTTTCCCAGCAAAATCAAGGTGCCCTGACCCTTGATGAAAAAGAACTTATCTGCCCTATGATGAAAGAAACTTATCTAAGCCCTCTGACCCTAAGTACAAATAAGTGGCAGTAAGATTTTGAGCTGAGGAATAGACTCAGGGCTCTCATTCTTTGAGATCTAATGCCAGCTCTGTATGTGGCATATTTTTACATCTGAAAATAGTTCACATTTAAATAAAACACTCCGCATCTAGTATTTCTTTTGTTCCCCACAATAGCCCTATAAATTGAGTAGGATAAGTATTACTGTGCCATATTATAAATGAAGAAATCAAGGCTCAGGGGGGCTAAATAACTGGTTGAAGGTCACATGACAAAATGGACAGGACTTGAGCCAAGATTTTATTAAATCCAAACTATCTCCCCACTACTCCCTTCCCATAGGGCAGACTCCATGGTTTGCTGAGGAAAGTACTACCTCTGAAAGTCTTAGTTTACCATGTAATAAAATTATTTGAAAGCACCTTGCCCATTCCAGACAAATCTAAGCCTAAATTATTTGATGTATTTTTTTAAGTCTTTAGAAAGGCAATGTCACAGCCTCCCCTGGTAATCCTTTCTGGAGCCAGACAGTGCTCTCCATCAGGAAGTTTTGTTTTGTTTAATTTCTAACCTGAATGATAGAGTCAGTTCATATTTTTATATCAACAATTGTGCATCTGTGTTGATTACACATGTCTATAGATCTATGAAGCATTAAGTACACATTGAATCTTCTAAAGCTCAGCGTACCAGACTTCCCTTTGATTCATATCATTTTTGAATTCACCAACAATACCTAGTGGTGGAGAAAGGGGAGAGTGATAACAACTGGGGGAATAAAAAATAATCTCTTGAAGCAAGTGGCATTGGAACTTAGCCCTGGAGGGAGCTTGAGGTTCCAAGAGAAGGGGGTGAGGAGGCGGAGCATTTCAGATATGGGACAAAAGCATGGAAATGGAGGCTGCGTATAAAGAACTACAAGTAGGCCTGCTTGGTTGGAAAAGAGAGACACTCATTAATCCATGATTCTCTATTTGGTAGAAATACCAAAATTGGTGGTATAAGTCTGGAGAGCAATTTGGAATTATGCAAAGAAAGTGACTAAAATGTCCACAGCCTCTGACTCAGAGATCCCATAGCTAGACATGTACCCCAAAGACAAAAAGAAAGGCCTCTTATTCACCAAAGTATTAATGTAATTAAAGTAATCATAAAGTAATAATTGTGATAACAAATATATCAAAACAAAACAGATGTCCATGGATTGACTAATGGCTAAAATAATTGTGGTACCTGAAAGTAGTAGAGTATTACTGAGCTATAAGAAACAATGAATGTGATAAGTACAGAAAGACATATGAACTGATGCAAAGTGAAGTAGGCAGAACGAAGAAAACAATATATACAATGACTATAATAATGTAAATGGAAAGAACAATGGGGCAATTAAACCAGAACGCTGCAAAATTGTAGAACAGGATTGACCTCAACAAAAACACATGGGAAGACACATCTCCTCTTTTCCCTGTCCCTTCACAGAACTGGGAGATCATGGAAGTGTCATCTTCTGTTTAATGTTAGACTTTTTTTTTTTTTGATACATCATTTAGTTTTGCAGAATTTTTTTTTCTCTTCATACTTTATTAGAAGGTTTGACTTTCAGAGAGGGTATTGGCTAGCAGAATGCAGTGAGAAATATAAATGATATAAAATCTAAAACTATTAATTAAATTTTATTTTAAAACATAACGGAGTGTGGGATAGGGAAGGGACAACATTTCTGAACAAGCTGCCTTCTGGTGCTCATTACCCTCACTATCCTCCCCAAACTAGGTCACTGGAATGTAAAAGAAATGGCATCAACAAACTCAAATAATTGCCTTTCTTACCTTTTTGCAAAGGACTCTGTGCCCAATGGGGCCTAGTAAATTTAAAAAGTCCTTGCTGGGGAGAAAGTGGGTTAAGTCTATAGGCTGGGAGTATTCCTGATGGTCTTCTAAAACTGTGCTGATGACATTTATTTCACTGCGACTTGTCCCCCTGCCCCAATATCTGTCCATTGATAATAGAATGATCTATGCTCAAATTTATGTATGAGCTCTGAGATGTAGTGCAGGAGAGTGGGGAACAACAAAGACCTTGGAGTAGGAAGAACTAGGCTCATGTCCTGGTTATAATGTTTACTAAGTGTGTGGCCTTGGACAAATCACCTAATCTCTCTGAGCTCCAATGTCCTCCTATGAGATTGTAATTGTCGAAACCCTTAGCACAGTCCCTGGCACACAGTAAGCACTATATAAATATCAGTTATCATCCTCCTTCTCCTCATTATGATGATGATGATGATGATGATGATGATGATGATGTATAAATGGAATACCAGTATTTGTTCTACCTGTATCACGGGGTTGTTATGAGCATCAAATATGACCAAGTATGTAAAACTATGTAATTATAAAGTAATAATCCATATCCATGAGATGTGGATTCAGAAGGTTTGGTGTCAAAGTCCCATCACTACTATTTAGTAGTTGTGAGACCTTGTACACATTTCTTAATGTCTCTGAGCTTCTGTTTCCTTCTCTAGAAAACGAATGCAATAATAGCTTCTCTGTCTCCCTCACAGGAATATTGTAATAATAGAAGGATTTAATGCATGTAAAAGCCCTTTATGGCCATAAAACATTCTGTTAGCTTTAATTATAATGGTGACATGTTAAAGTTACAGTCACAATATCTCTTATGCACGAACAGCAAGATGTCTCAAGACTGACCTTAGCATAACATTTCCCTTCCTTGAATCTGTAGGAATTTCCCAATCCGAGGAATTCAGTTCTATGATGGCCCCATCAACATCCAAAACTGCACATTCCGGAAATTTGCAGCTCTGGACGGTCGGCATACAAGTGCCCTGGCATTTCGCCTCAATAATGCCTGGCAGAGTTGCCCCAATAACAATGTGTCAAATATTGTTTTTGAAGACGTCCCGGTAAGTTTGGAGGATTGGATTTGACTCTGAGCCAAACCCAAGATCTAGTTAATGCTTTAGAAGTTCCCCAAATCCTATAATACAGGTTGTTGTTGTTGTTCCAACCAGGGGAGTCCAGACAGACTGGGTAGTTTCCTGTGAGATCAGGCCAGATGGCCCCATTTGAAGAGGTTGCAGGCCCCTGCTATTGCTTTTATTTGACTAGAAAAAAAGAAATATTACGTGCTATCCTGCAATGGGGCAGTGGAAAGTCAACCTGAGTAGAAACCAGAATCTGAGGTCCATTTTGTCCCTAACTTGGTATATAAGTTCTTTTTCTCAATAGTCATTTAGTATCTAGTTAACATGCTAGTTGCCTGACTGAAATTAGCTTGTTTTTTCCTCTACAAAATGAGAACATTTGGATTTGGGGTCAGAAGACCTAGGCTTGAATATAGACTCTGCCACTTGACCGCCTGTGTGACCCTGGGAAATCTACTTAAGCTCTTGAAAGTTAAATGGTTTTAAAGGTCCTCTGAGATCTTCAAAACCAGAAGAGATGTGAGCAGCCATTGAATCCAATATGTAATCGGCCAATACTCACTTCTACAATATTTCTGACAAGTAGCCATCCAGCCTTTACTTGAAGAACTCAAGTGAGGGGAAATCTTTTAGCTTGTAAGATGACTCATTCCATTTTTTGATAACTCTCTGAAAGTTCTTCCTTCTATCAAGCCGTCTTTGTAACTTCCAACCATTATTCCTACTTCTACCCCATGGAGCGCAACAGATCGAGTCCCATCTCTCTTCCACATGACTCCCCTTTTAATACTTCTGCAATTATGTCCACCCTAAGGCTTATCTTCTCCAACCTAAGCAGCCCTAATTCCTTTATGGTCTCCAGTTGTCTCACCATCCTGCTCATTCTAATCTAGACAAACTCCACTTTGCCTACATCCTTCCCCCAAAATATGGCACTCAGAAATCAGTATTTCAGATGTAGTCCAGCTAAGGAAAAATATAGCAAAACTGACATCTTTTTTGTTCTAGGAATTATGCCTCTCCTCTCCTCTTCCTGAGAAGCAATGATGAAAATATTTTACATCATTTGAAAATCAACTAGAGTGTTGTATAGCACCAGACAGTGGTTGTGTTCAATTTTAATAAGAAACATATTAATATTTTTTAAAAATTTAAATAATTAACCTTTCAATTTTTTAAGGGAAGGGAGCAAGCAGCCCAGGATAGCATGAGCTTTACTGACTCCCATATCACCTTGTTGACTCATAGTGTGCTTGCTAAAATTCCTTAATATTTTTCAAAGAAACTGGCCATTCCTTCCCTTAACCTATGATGTTGATTTTTTTGAATAAGAACAGAACTTAAATAGTAGCCCTATTAAATTCCATCTTCTTAGATCTGCCCTCCCCTCCCTTTCTGGTTTATTTTGTATCATGACTGTTGTTCAATGTTTTCACTATCCTCCCCATCTCCACATCAATTCCAAGTATGATAAATGTGTCTTTTATAGTTTCATCCAAGTCATTGATTTAAAAAAAATGACTATGCAGCCTAATATCAAGGAACATTTCATTAGAAACCTTCCTCCAAGTTTCTATTAGCCTAAGAATGACTATCTTTTTAGAATGGCCATTCCTCTATAAATCCATTTAACTGTATTATCATATAGCTCACATGTCTTCATCGTAACCAATATGAAAGATTTTTTTGAAATTTAAGAATACTTTGTCTTGAGCATTCCCCTGATCTACCAGTCTTAATAGTCTGTCCAAAAGATAGGAAATAAAGTAAGTCTGACCCGACTGGGTCTGGATGAAGCCATGCTGGTTTTTAGTGATCACTGCTTCCCTCCATAAATGCTTACAAACCATCCCCTTAAGTAATTTATTCTGCTAATTTGCCAGGAACCAAAGTCTAACTATTGGTCAGACTCTACCCTATTCCCTTTTTTGAAAACTGAGACAACACTTCCCTTCTCCAGACTGGTGGCAGCTCTCCTGTTCTCCAAGGATTCCGCAGATAATTGGTGGAACAACTGAGCAATCACAGCTGCCAGCAGTTTTTTGGGTACCCTAGAAGCTGGTTCATCCAAGCCTGGTAACTTAAACTCATCATCTCCTCATCTGTCTTGGTTTTTCATTCCCTGGTAGTAATTTTTGTTCTTACAAAAGTGCAAAGACTATTTTTCTTAGAAGAGAAAACAGTACCAAAATAGAATTCCATAATTTTGGGTCACTGAAAAAAATTTATCCAATTGCCCTCAGACATTTTCCAAGCAAGACACTCTGAAAAAAAAAAACCTTTGTGAAACCTCCATTAATTTAAAGTGCATAGTTTTTTCTTCTATCTCAGCCTGCAAGAAACCTCTTCCAAAACTTCCATGATATAAATTCAAGATTCAAGTGAACAAAATGCCATTCTTCTAAAATACCTTGACATTGTCATATCAAGTCAGGTGACCAAGGGTGCCTCATTTGATAAAATTAATGTAATAAAAGTCAGAGCACAGGATTTTGCAGAGGAGCCTTTCACCAGGGATACTCCAGGTGATTCCAGCATTTAACAAATGGCCATCTCCTAACAACCTGACACTATGAAACATCAGCCGAAGTGATATTGTATCTCTCTGGAATATGGAAATATGAATAAGATTTCCAAAATAATAATTTTAGCTGACACTTATATAGCTCTTTTAAGTTTGGTAAGCCCTGCCCTGGAATTCGAAGGACATGACTTCAAATCTGGCCTCAGATACTTACTAGCTATGACTCTGGGCAAGTCATTTAACCCCAACTGCCTAAAAAAAATTGGTAAGCCTTTTGCACACACTAAATGCAGTGTACTGTACTACATTGTAGTACCTATATAGTACAAATGTAGTACATATGGTAGCATGCATACTATATTTGGAGTCAGAGGACCTGGGTTCAAATCCCTGCTCTGCTACTTACTACCTGTGTGACTTTGGGCAAGATACTTCTCTCTAGGCCTCAGTTTCCTTATCCGTAAAATAACACAGTTGAATTAGATGACCTCTGAGTTCTCTTCAAGCTGTAAATCTATGATCCTATGATTTCAAAACAACCTTCATAACAACTTCATAACAACCTTAGGAAGCTGGTACCGTAATTGCCATTTTGTAGATGAGGAAAATGAGGCTCAGGGTGGGTAAGTGGCATGTCCATGTTCATCCATGTAAGTGACAGAGACAGGATTTGAACTCAGGTCTTCCTGACTCCACATCCAGTACTCTCTCCCCTGTGTCACACTTCCTCTCTAAGATACATTCATGGTTGCTTATTCCTTAGGTGGATTACCCAGGCTCTTTTCTCCTCTTTCCCTTTCCTCTCTCTGTTGCCCTTCCTTGGAAATTGGGGAGGGAGAGGGAAAAGAAATAAAACTCAAATCCTTCATTCCCTCAACAGCCCAGAATATGACTACAAGTTTCCAAAGGACCCAGAGCACTTTATTCCCTGGGAAAATTTGTCAGACTCAGTGTCTACCATGTTGTTGTTATAGTTTAGTCATTTCAGTCATGCCTGGCTCTTCATGACTCCATTTAAGGTTTTCTTGACCAAGATACTGGTGAGGTTTGCCATTTCCTTGTCCAGCTCATTTTACAGATGAGGAAACTGAGGCAAACAGGGTTAAGTGACTTACCCAGAGTCACACAGCTAGTAAGTGTATAAGGCCAAATTTGAGCTTAGGAAGTTGAGTCTTCCTGACTCCAGGCCTGGCACTCTATCCACTGTGCCACCTAGCTGGCTCTTCTGAGCATTCACTCTGCAGGCTAACCCACAGCTCATCTGGAAAGGCAGTATAGCATCAAATGTAGGGGATTGCTTACAAAAGAACTATTGTTATTGTAAGATGTCATTTTGGTATTCAGAAGCTCTGTGCTCTTTCTGGTGTCAAGCAAAGACAGAACAGAATGAAATGAAATGATTACCTCTAGTGAGCAGATGCACAAATAAATCTTCTCATTTAATCATGTGAATATGAATTTTCTGGATTAGAGAATTCTAAAGAACAAGGACTTATATGGCTGCCTGGCTGTGGGTCAGTTGTAGGTCTCTGAATTGCCAAATAGCTTCTCAGGTCTGAGGCATTTTAAAATGTCATTTGAAATCAGAAACTTTCCTTATGTGTCTTCCAGCCTGACAACTTTTGCAATCATCTTTCTACTAAAGTTCCAAGTATAATTTTATTGGCTTTCTGTTTAGATTACTTCCAGAGTGTTCTTTGGGGAACCTGGGCCCTGGTTCAACTTGCTGAATATGGATGGAGACAAGACATCCGTGTTTCATGATGTCGATGGCTCTGTGTCAGAATATCCTGGGTCCTACATCATTAAGGAAGACAACTGGCTGATCAAGCATCCTGACTGTATCAATGTCCCTGACTGGAGAGGTGCTATTTGTAGTGGACGTTATGCACAGGTTAGAAGCTTCTGTTTTCACATGGTCATTTCTTAGGGATGGCTTATTTATTTTCTTACCATCATCTGCAGGAGGGGTTCAGCCTGCATGATAGGTCATCATTGTTTGGCACAGCGCCTTGCTTAATAACTAATTTCTTATGTTTTACATGATTACACATGTATAACCTATATCAGATTGCTTATCATCTCAGGGTTCAAGGAGGGGAGGGAGGGAGGGAGGGATAGAATTTGGAACTCAAAACTTAAAAAAATTGTTAAAAATTATTTTAACATGTAATTGGGGGAATAAAATAGTATTTAGAAAATAACAGAGAAGAAATTAAATGCAATTTTCTCATCTGAAAAAAAAAACAACCTAATTTATTGAATGAACATGGAAGCAGCGTCATACAGTAGAGAAACATGTGGCCTTGGAGAACCTGAGTTCAAATCTCAATTTTGCTACTTATTACTTGTGTGACTTGTGTGATTACTTATGAATGTGACAAGCCATTTCATTTCTGTAGGGCTCACTGGAACAAGATAACCTCAAGGGGTCCCTTTCAGCTCTAAAGATCAATGGCCAACTGGCCACGAAGGAATGAAAATAATGAGGCAAATGATAAAATAAGGCAACTTCTTAGGCATGATAAAGCAAGTGGCCTGGTCTGGATCCAAATTTTTCTCTGGAGATACCACTTAAGTCACTGAAATCAGGTCCATATAATTGCAACTGAATCCATGCAGGACCAAACATTAGGTTTATCCAATCCTCCCAGGGAGATCTTAACATTCTATTTGTAGCAGGGCAGTATCCAAGCTATGCGAATCACCAAGAATGACTCAAGAAGAGCAATTATTTCTGGCCCATTCATTTTTATCTGGGCTTATAAAAGACAATCTGAGACTCGCTATTTGGATCATAGGGGGATGTGTCTAATATTAGGCCTGTGGTCCTCAATCAGCCAGTTGTTGAGTTTACCTTGGATAATTAAAGAGGGCAGCTGCTGCCTTACCTTCCCTCATGTGGCCTGCAGGCCTTTCCAAGAAGGATAGGGCTGTTACTGAATGTTGCTATGGCTCCTTTCCTAAAGTTCATGGGTATTTCTAGTGGGGAGGGGAATGTGGTTGGAAGGCAACACCACTAATGCCTTGTTAATCTTTCCCATCTTATTCTTTCCCCCAGTTTCTTGAGAGGCATTGGACAAAAGCCAGAGGGTCATCCATGCCACTCTCTATTTTTCCTTCATCTTAGGGGTTTATTAACATAGCTGGGGTAAAGATATTTCTTTCAGTTACAATAAGCTTTTTGCTCAGAATTGCCCATGATCTGATGCTGCTGAACTCCGTCTCACAGACCCCATTCAAATGACATCTCCTTCAACAGATTCAATCAGAAAATACATATTAATCTGTGGGCTTCTTTTTAACCTAGAGGATCATTGCAGATCATAGGATTCTGAGTTGAAAAAATCCTTGGAGCTCAGACATTTCAGCCCCTTCATCTAACCGATGACCTTGTTAAAATGTTACTAGCTTAACTAAACTATATCAGCTTGGGGTCATGAATAGTTGTTAGCTAGTTAATAGCTAATAATTAATAGCTAATATTAGCTATATATATTAATAGTAAATTATTATATAAATAGTAATAATATATATTATAATATAATAATAATAGTATAATATAAATAGTAAATATAGCTAATAATAGCTGGAGTTAATAGCTAGAGGTGGAGTCAGAAAGACTTGGGTTCAAATTCTACCTCAAATACCTCTTATTGATGTGACATGGGGTAAGTCAGAGGTTTGTAGATTTAGAGGTAGGAAGGACCTCAGAGTCACCTAGTCCAAACCCCTAATTTTATGGGTGAAGAGACTGAGGCCCATGGAGTTTAAGTAACTTTTTTGCTTTATACCAGTAGTGTCAGAAGCAGAATTCAAAACATCTGCCACCAGAACTAGTGTTCTTTCCACTGTTTCCTCACCTGTAGAATGGGGAAAATGATACCTGTAGTACATACTTTATGAGATGGTTATGAGCTTCAAATGAGATTTCATATATATATATATATGTGTGTGTGTGTGTGTGTGTGTGTGTGTGTGTAATGTGTATATATACATATATGTATATACATATCCATATGTGTATATATGTGTGTGTGTGTATATGTATATACATATGTATATGTATATGTATATGTATATGTATATGTATATGATGTATATGTGTATAGTACTTTGAAGATCCTGAAACACTATTTAAAGCTAGGATTGTCCCTACCCTGTCTAAAATTGTCTTTTCTTCAGGAGCCCATTTCGACCTTCTTTTCTCAGCAACCTTAGTCAAAATGTCTTCCTTAGTCTTAGCTGTACTCATGTACGATAAAAAGTTGTCCTCAGTGAATATCGCATTAGCTGCATTTCTTTAGAGAAATGCTCTGTGATGCAATTCTCCTCCACCCCAAAACATACACGCTAGCCTACATTTCTATATTGCTCGCTATAGATACATTGTTGTACCTAAAATGTGTGTGTGTGTGTGTGTGTGTGTGTGTGTGTGTGTGTAACAGGAATACCAAAGTTTCGAGTCCCATCTCTGACATACACTAGCTTTGTGACCCTGGCCAAATCACTTTATTTCTCAGCCTTCCCAAGGAACTCTCTAAAATTATTCTTGCTGCCTACAATTAACTGATGGTCTTCCCCTTGTTCCCAAAACCCTTGCAATGTACCAGGCACATACTGCAGATGGTCTAGGTCCTAATAAAAGGATCACTTGAGGACCTAGATGGTCACATGTGGCCTCGAGGCTGCAGGTTCCCCACCCCTGGGCCTCTAAGAGATTCTTTGACTGCTAAGAAACCCTCCTTTGTTTATACTCAGTGAATAGTGGGTGAGTCCAGCTCTTTTCTTCTTGGGATGTTGCTACTGGAACTCACTTAACCATTCTGCTTCACGAGCCATAGAAATGATCGCGTGTAGATGAAATGCGGTGTCAATTAGTGATGAATTCTGAACTCTCACTCCTGACTTCAGTTCTGGTGCTGTGGGTTGTGTTGCTTTCATTGTTGACTTGTTTCAGTCACTTCCAATCCTGTGTGACCCCATTTGGGGTTTTCTTGGCAAAGATACTGGAGTGGTTTGCCATTTCCTTCTCCAGCTCATTTTACAGATGAGGAAACTGAGGCAAACAGGGTGAAGTGAGTCACACAGATAGTGAGTGTCTAAGGCCAGATTTGAACTCAGGAAGATGAGTCTTCTTGACTCCAGGCCCAGTGTACTATCCACTATGCCCAGTGGCTTTATGGTATAACATGCCTAACCTGCCCAGATCACCTATAAGATCTGAGTCCTGTAATACTGCTTTTAAAAAAAAACAACAGCAACTCATTTTTCTATCTTATTTTACTTTATAATTAACAGGCACTTATTTTCTGTCCTTCCCACCCACCCCCAATTTAAAAGGAAAAAAACATGTAATAAATAGGCATAGTCAACCACAATAAATTAATACTCTTGTGCTGTAATAAAAGATGAAAGGTCTTGCAACATCACTGAGACTTCTGGATTTGTTTCCATCAACTGTAACAGGCATGTCTTTACTGGAAGTGCCAGATAAGATGTTGATAGGTTGTTATAAAATTCTCAAACTAGAAGGAACCTAAAAACTCACTAATCCAACTACCAAATTCTTACATATGAGCAAACTGAGACTCCTTCCAAGAAAAATTTCTCATTTTTCTCTTGTTTTAATTTTAGAACTCTGACTGCTTAAATAATACATACAAGCATTCCCCCACTGATTTCTTAAGCCTGTCCTCTTCAAGGAATAAATGTCCATTAAGTGTAATTAGAATGGAGGGCCAAGTGGTGTTGTGAATTTGGAGTCAGAAGACCTGGAATCCTCCTTCTGGCACTTACTGGACCATTTTAGCGAGTCTCTTCATTTCTCTGCATCCAGTTTCCTCATATGTAAATATGGATAACAATATTTATACTACCTATCTCACAAGGGATTTGTGAGGATCAGATAACTAAATCATATTGGGCACTTTTATAACTGCCTAAGGTATAAGACATCATTGTATCCATAGTGAGAGGCAACATGGTGTGTTGTTGTTCTGTCTTGTCCAACTCTTCGTGACCCCATTTGGAGTTTTCTTGGCAAAGATACTAGAGTAGTTTGCCATCTCCTTCTTCAGCTTATTTTATAAATAAGAAAACTGAGGTTTCAGAACAGTTCAAACAGGGTTAAATAACTTGCCCAGGGTCACACAACTAGTAAGTGTCAGAAGCCACATTTGAACTCAGGAAGATTGACTCCAGACCTGGCACTCTATCCACTGAGCCACGTAGCTGCTAGAACATGGTACAGTGGATAGAAAGGGAGCCTCTAAACCAGGGAGACCTGAGTTTAAGTTCTGCCTCTGACACATTGGCTACATAACCCTAGGCAAGTTACTTAACCTCTTAGTGCTCTATGTAGTTTTCTAACTCTATAAGTATATAACACTATATATATATACATATATATACACACATATATATGTGTGTGTGTATAGATACATATATATAATTATATAATTATAACACTATAAGTTGCTATGGCCTGGTTGGATAGAAAGGGATTCTTCATCTAGGGAATTTCCTAGACCAATAAAGTCACAAGTCCAGTACCTGTCATATATCTTTAGTGCATATGTGCCTATGAAAGTTGATATTCTATTCAATTCAACAAATATGTATTGAAGAGAGAGAAGAGGAGAAAGCATTTTAAAGCACCTACTAAGTGCCAGGCACTGTGCTAAGCACTTTACAAACATTATCTCCTTCAATCCTTATTGAGTATCTTTATATGCTGTATCATATACTGATCAGTTCACATACCAGCTAGAAGCTCCTATCTTGCCTCCCCATTTTTGGTATCACATAGAACTTGTACCTCAAAGACCCAGAATCTTCTATAAGGTACCAGCTTTGCTTCTACTTTTTCTGTCCCCAGGATGTCACTAACAGATTCTAGCTCTCTATGGAATAGTAATTTTGGTAAAGAATGTCATCTACATGCTATGGTACATATGGTCTTATCTAGAGATGTTGCTCCTTGGCCCTCCTGGTTTTTGTACTGTTTCGTGAACATCCTTTCTTGGGGTCTAATAACTGAGCTTTGCTCTCAGTCATTTCTCTTGAAGACAACTTCCTAGGGTGTCTAATCATGCTGTTTGGATGCTAATGACCTAAAAAGGGATTAGGTTGAGGAATTCAGGTGAACCCACTCTTGGGCAAAGGCAAATGGAATTTTAAAAGGAGCCTGACACTCTTTTTCAAAACATATACATTGAATGTTAAACAGACTCCTTCTGGCGTCTCACTGATGGCTCCTAAACTGAGTACTCTGTTCTCCAGGATACACACAAAGCTGAAGATGGATGGCACATCCCAGCCGTCCTGTAAACGAGAGAAAGCTTTGGTTACTTTCAAAAGTAAGAGTAGATGCCTCAGATTTGACCTTTTGCCTAATGCCTTAAAGAGTTCAGTTTCTAAGAGAAAGCTTCGTTGAAAGCAAAGAATATATGTAGATGGTAACCAGAAGCTTTTAGAGTTATCCTAACAATTTCTCTTGTGTGTTTGATTTTTGTGTGTGTTTCAAAAAAAAAAAAAGATCTACATCCAGGCCTATAAAACCAATAACCTGGGAATGAAAATCATCAAAAATGACTACCATGACCATCCTCTCCACCTAGAGGGGGCTTTAACAAAAAGCACTCATTACCAGCAGTACCAACCAGTCATCACACTGAAGAAGGGCTATACTATCCACTGGAATCAGACAGCACCTGCAGAATTAACAGTCTGGCTCATTAACTTCAATAAGTAAGTTAACACTGCTCCTTTGGATTTAAATAAGTGGTGGGCCTTAAATTAATGACTGTGACAATCCTCCCAAATGTCACTGAGGGCAAAATCTCCTTACGCATACTTATTTGGGCTTGTCTACTCCATGAGCTAGTCCATGAAAGCTGATCACTCACCTTACTCAGATGATTAAAGGTTCTCCCACAACTCACCTTAAATGTTCTTGGACTGAGTCATCACTTTGATGAATCTGGGATTTCATGGGTTTCAGCACTTCTCCCACCAGTGTGAATTACAATCCACCTCTTCACCCTCTGCCATACTTATCCATGTCCTTCCATAAATCTCCCATGAAGGATTTACCCAATGTACTGAAGGTTTTCATCTAGGTCTTTTGACGTTCCATAAATTCTGGAACAACCCTTGGAATGTTCATCTGTTAGCCCTCACCTTTGCTCTGTGATTGGCCCACTCCGTTTTTGAGTCTTCTATCCTTTTCATCTCTCATGTCTCTTCTTGCAATTTGGCTGACTGTGTCCAATATGCCCACTTGTGACCTGTCTCAGATTACCAAGTGCAAATTATATTTTTAAATCAGCCAAGACTAAAATTCCATTTCATAGTGAATTATTTGACTTGGCTTATAATTATGCCCAGGAACCACCACATAGATTGCTTTGTCTCTCAGGAAACAGAACAGACAGCTGAGATACCAAGTAGCTGGCAGCACTGATTGGAACATGTATCTTTGCTATCCTTTTGCACTACTGGTAGTTTATTCAGGGCATCCCAAAAGTCTTAGTGAGGTTTTAAGCTTTCATAGCTTGAGCTGTGGAGTCAGGAAGACCTAATTTCAAATCTGGCCTCAGACACTTACTAGTTGTGTGACCCTAGGCCCTCAGTTTCCTCATCTGTAAAATGAGCTGGAGAAGGAAATAGCAAATCACTCCAGCATCTTTGCCAAGAAAATCCCAAATGGGGTCATGAAGAGTTAGCCATGACTGAAATAACTGAACAACAACAGCTTGAGCTTTAGTAGCTTAAACCTCCGCTAAGACTTTTGGGTTACCTTATATATTATCCATAAATGCTGCAGTTAGAATTCTTTTAAGATACTCAGAAAGCTCAACCGTATGATTCTTATTTGAACCCTTCTTCCTATTTTAGGGGTGACTGGATCCGGGTTGGATTTTGCTACCCCAGAGGTACAACTTTTTCCCTTCTCTCAGACGTCCATAATCGCCTCTTGAAGCGAACCTCTAAGACAGGCACCTTTGTGAGGACCATGCAGATGGAAAAAGTGGAACAGAGCTATCCTGGCAGGAATCACTATTACTGGGATGAAGACACAGGGTAAAAAAAATACAGACCCTTTCTAGTTGCTTGTATGGTGATGGCACCTATAGTTCATTGGGTTCCTTGGAGCCATAAAACTGAAATTGAATTATGAATGGATAGCTGAACCAACCTTTGATTTCTGGCTATCAGTGATGAGTCCCTCCGTTTTTGCCCACTGACCCCAAAAAGAGAGAAAAATAAAATAAAAAGTTTGATTCAAGAGAAATGGGTTAAACTGGAATGAAATTTAGTGGTTTCAATTTTCTTAGTAGCAATGAAGACAAAATTATATTTCTACCATCTGTTTTAAATGTTTTGAAATACAAAGGTATTTTTTCTTGTGGTCTTGATTTCTATTTTCTTCTTAACATCAATGGGAATTCACAGATGTGAATGAAAGCATAATGTGCCCTTTGTATGATCAATGTCGAAAAATCTAGGGCAGTGGTGAATACAATGCTAGCCTTAGAGACAGGAGGACTTGGGTTCAAATTCTGCATCCATCACTAGGTGACCATGGACAAGTTATTCAACCTTTCTAAGTCTACTATGCTCCCTCTTTTTTTGAGACTCGGTCTCCCTATCTCACCCAGATTGGAAGAACAGTGGCTATTTGTGGCCTGATCCCATTGCTGATCCACACAAAAGCTTTCACCCGACCTGTTTCTGACTGGGTCTGATATAACCTCCTTAGAGAGGCAGTTGTCCCCTGGAGGCTCACTATATTGGTGTTAGACTTAGTGCAGTCTCCTGATTGGCTTTAGTCATACTGTAGCTCAGAACTCCTCAACTCAAGTGGTCCACATGCCTCAGCCTCCCCAGAAGTAGTGGTTATAGTTGTATAATCACCACACCCAGGGGTGCTACCCCCTTTGAAAAGATTGAAAAATTTTGTTTTGCCACTGTGTGCATTTTCCCTCCTCTCTCTCTCCCTCCCTCTTTTCCTCCTTCCCTCCCTTCTGCCCTCTTTCTTCCATCTGTTCTCTCCTCTTTCCCCCTTTCTCATATTCTTATATTCTTTTTCTTCACCACTAATTTTGGAGTCAGGGCAGCTAGATGGTGCGGTGGATAGAGCACCAGGCCTGGAGTCAGGAAGACTTGAGTTCAAATGCAGCCTCATATACTTACTAGCTGTATGACCCCGGTCAAGTCACTTAACCCTGTTTGCCTCAGTTTCTTCATCTATAAAATGAGCTAGAGAAGAAAACGGCAAATAACCCCAGTATCTTTGCCAAGAAAACTGCAAATGGGGTCACAGAGAGTCAGACATGACTGAAATGACTCAACAACAACAAAAATTTTGGAGTCAGAGGACTTAATTTCATATCCTGTCTCTGATAATTGCTAGCTATGTGACCTCGTGCAGTCACTTAACCCGAGACCCTAGGTCTCAGTTTTCACAATGTAAACTGAAGGGGTCTCTGATGTCCCTTCTGGCTCTCGAACAATGATCTCATGACCTTTTCCCCCCCTATGTTCCCACCTAAGACTTAATCCTGACTCTATCACACCTGAATATTGTTTAGTTCTGCTGGCAGACCTCAGGGCAAAAGACTTGGCTGATTGTAGTAGATGCTAATTAACGTGTATAGGTTGTAATGCGTGTGCCTATAGCTGGAGATGGGGATGGCTGAATCAGAAAGAAATTTGCCATACCCCTACTCATAACCTCACTGATACCTGAAATAGGTCAAACAAGCAACCCAACAAAAACATAGAAACATTGGGGAATCATGTTGAGTCATACAAACATACAAACAAAACATCTCTCTGATACTTGTTATATTTTGACTTCCAAGTTTTCTATCAATTCCCCTAGCTCTGAATCTCTGACTGACAACTTGGTATTTCTGCTCAATTAGTAGAAAGTAGCCTCCCTAAGGGCAGGAACTGAGTCATTCTTCTTATAGTAAGCACCTAGCAAAATGTTGGGCAAATAGTAAGCTTATTGAATTGAGTTAAATTGAATTACATCCAATTGCATTATGTAAACTGGTATGAACCCAACTTAGATTTTCAGTTTATGCTTTTTTGCTCCCAGTTTGAACCATACCTCTCCAACCCCAAGAATGTTGTCCACTCAGGAGTACCCCTAATCACTAGCGAGTATTGGCTCTTCGTTGAGTGGTATGGGACAATTATCTCCTTGGAACATTTGGGAATACTCAGGGTCTCTGGTGAAAAAGTGGAGTTTGAATTGAGACTCCTTGATCCTTTTAGAAAACACAACCAAACGACCTTTTATTACTGCCCTTCCCTATATAGGGAGAGAGGAAAGAAACTTTGCTGGTAATTTTAACCATGCTTATGATTCCTTGAAGTCACAGATGGGTCACCAAGTAATTGAATTTTTTGGTTCCTCAAGCCTGGTACCTTCTGTTCTTTTGCATTTTTTTAAGAAAATCACTCGTTTCCATGACTTTAGGTCAGGATGATCCCTCTTTTATGTCAGAGCAAGTAGCTACACTAGAGAAATCAAAGCATTGTTATTTTTTTCAAATATTTCTCAATTGTGTCAACTGAGTTGTGCCAAAGAAGTTATTAGAAGGTTTCCTGTAGTGAAAGCAGGGGAAAATCAGCCCCACCTGTTTTCAGTTGTAGGAACATCAATTAACTGGATTAACAGTATGAGATGCTGCCACCTCTTCTATATACTGTCCCATTCACATAATACACTTTTAGGGCTGCTGAATCCTGCATGACCTTCTCCAACATCATTAAAAAAAAAATACTCTGATGTTTTTCCAAATTGGGAGTGAATAATAAACAGAGCAAGAAAATGTTAGGGTTGACTGCCCCATGGGTCTCCAGGCCTCGAGGACACATGTGGCCCTCTAGGCCCTCAAGTGCAGCCCTTTAATTGGAAGGCCACACTTGAGGACCTAGAAGGCCACATATGTCCTCAAGGCCGCAGGTTCCTCACTTCTGGCACACTTTCCTTAATAAAATCCTTCCTTTGTTTCCTGCCTCAGTGTCAGCTCATTCAGTAAAATATTCAGTCTCAATGTTAACAGGTAATTAAGGAACAGGACAGAACACTAGAAGTTAGGTGTGTTTGAAGACCTCCAGAAGCACATTTCTTAAAGCATTTGGGATATGCAAGGTATAATTGTTCTTACTGAAAATTTAACAATCGGCTCTCCTAAGCCAGTAAGAGCTGGCTCCAGCACACCCCTGAGTAACATTCCTTCACTAACTTGAGCAAATGCTACAAATCAGGACTCAATTTATTATTTTGTTGATTGTCTAGGCTCAAAAGCATGAGGGAGAAAATATTAATAATGCATATTAAACTAATGTGTCACACAATTTTTGGAGAGCTGGCTATTAAACATTTATCAACACACCCCTGCTTAGTACCCATATGAGTTTGGGCCAATCACTTCAGACTCCCTCTAGGTCTTACCTCCTTCTTTTGTGAATGAAAGGTTTGAACTAAATTGTCCCTGTCAGCTTAAAATCCGAGACCTTGTGACCGCAAAGTTCATCTAGTCTAACTGCCACTTGAACAAAAATCTCCTCTACACTATCCCTGACAGGTAGTCACCTGTGTGAAGATATTTAGTTTTTAGGGCACCAGGCCACTTTATAAGTTACAGATGAATTGTCCTGATCTGCATTGGTAGAGCCACTTTCACATGGAGTTCCCTACACCAAAGAAATTACAGGTCTAGGGAGGAACAAAAGGCCTCAGTGGTGAGGACACAACTACCTTCTAAGGCAATTCATTCTATTTGTGGATATCTCTAAATGTTAGAAAGTTTTTCTTTACATTGAGCTCAGATATGTTCCCCTCTAACCTCTTATTGCTCCTAATTCTATACTATGGGACCAAGCAGAAGAAGTCTAAATGTTCTTCCATGGGACAACCCTTCACTTACTTAAAGACAATCATAACCATCAACCCCCTTTTCTCAGGCTTTCCCAACTCTTCTCTCCAATTCTTCTATGTCATGCCTCATTGCTGTCTTTACTACTTGTATGTTTTCTGAGTATAATGCAACAAGGATTTTATTTTTTTTCTAGAGAGAGAGATTTCCTCTACCAATATGAATTGGGACCTTATAACTTATAGGGTAACTTAAAATCTTAGAGAGTTGCCTGGGGAGCTGCAAGGTGAAGTGACTTGGCCAGCTTGTCAATATGTGTCAAAGATGGGGCTTGAACCAAGGTATTCCTGCCTCTAAGGCAATTCATGCCTCTCAATTAACTATGCCATACTGCTTTTCACAGAAGATTGTGTGATGAAATTCTGCTGTGGTTAACCCAGCAACTTCAGTTGGTTCAGTTCAGATCAATGAAATCACAAGCCTAGACATTATCATAATCATAACAATAAACTTGATATTGTCTCTGTACTGACAGATGATAGGAATAACAGATCCTGAAAAACCCTTGAGAATTCATCAAATAAACTACACTGGAACCGGGGCACCATTGTAGACAAACAGTGGATAATTGAGTTCCATTTATTTTCAGGGTTGTGCTACATTGTGTTGTCTATAAGGATTTCAGGGAACATAGGAAATGATGAAACTTTAGGGGTTCTTCAGACTTTGTTGAATTGTTTAAATGAATTGGGTCCGAACTGGGCCTATCCATCTGTGGCTAAAGTCTGTATCTAAATGTCAATGTAAAATGTCCCAATTCTACTTGCTTTCTTCAGGCTGCTTTTCCTGAAACTGAAAGCTCAGAATGACAGAGAGAAGTTTGCCTTTTGCTCTGTGAGAGGCTGTGAGAGAATCAAGATTAAAGCATTGATCCCAAAGAACTCTGGCATTAGTGATTGTGAAGCCAGAGCTTATCCAAAGTATGCAGAGAAAGTGGTCGTGGATGTACCAATGCCAAAGAAACTTCTTGGTGCTGAGCTGGTAAGGAACAGATGAGATAACTCAGTGTGTCCTCCCTTCTTCAGCTAGTCTGCAAATTACTTTAGTCACAATGTGCTTACTAACAACCCCCTCAACTTGCTTAACCCAATAAGTCTTATCTCATGACCACTGATAAGGCTAACGGAACTTATATCACAGCTCATAGTTCCAAAGACTGAGACCTACTGCATGTCAAATCATGTCAGCTAACAGCTATATGTTTTGTTTTGTTTTGTTTTGTTTGTTTTTTCCCTAGAAAACAAAGGACCACTTTCTGGAGGTAAAGATAGAAACCTCTAAAAGCAGATTCTTTCATCTTCTGAATGACTTTGCATACATTGAAGTAAGTGATTCTTCTAACTATGTCCTTATTAACTCCATATAACTAATAAATCCTAGTAATGATAAGAAGATTATAGATTTGGAGTTGAAAGGGATATTAAAAGTCATACAGTTCAAGTCCTTCGTTTTACAGATGAGAGATCTGAAGCCCAGAAGGGTTAAGTGATTTGCCCAATGTTACACAGACTGTAAGTGGCAGACCCAAGGTGAACCTATTTTCTTGTCTCCAAATTCAGCATTTTTGAGTTTTCTACATCAAAGAAATCCCAAGTCATCATAATCATAGCAATAACATCATAACAATAATAACAATAAACTTGTTCTTATTCAAGTACTGACAGATGACAAGTGACTATATGACAAATACAGACCCTGAATTATCCTTGAGAATTTACCGAATAAATTATATTGAAACTGGGACATTTTCATAGACAAAATTATTGTCTGCAGTCTCCTGAATATAACAATGATCAAAAAATTTTTAAAGATATGTCCTAGTTGATATTGTCATAATCAATACGAACCATCTCCAAACTCTGCGGAATGAAAAGCTTTTAAAATAGATGAAATATATGTCACGCCAATTGTCCTGTTCTTGTAGTTGACCCAAAAATACTTTTAATGGACCTACAAAAGGTTATTTTATATCCTTGTGCTTTTATTAAATTATAAAAAGCAGTCAGTTTATCTACCAGTTCATTAGTCTGCTGAACATTAAATATAAACTGGATGGTGCAGTGGATTTAGCCCTAGAATTAGAGTCAAGAAGACGAGTTCAAATGCAGCCTCAGTTACTTTTTAACTGTTTGACCCTGAGCAAGTCAATTAACCTCTGTCTGCCTCAATTTCCTCATCTGTAAAATTGGGATAATAATAGCACCTTATTCCCAGGGTTGTCATGAGGATAAAAAAAAAATTTGCAAAGTGCTTTAAAAAAACCTTAAAGCACTACATAAATCCTAGTTATTATTATTATTATAGCAGGATAATAACTTGTCAAGATTGTTTCCATCTGAATGCCATTGAAAAAAGTTAATTAAAATGAGGTTACAAGAGTAAGAATGATAAATAACTGATGTTTATCTAGTGCTTTAAAGTTTGCAAAGCTCTCTCTCTTTAGAGAGCTATATGTATTATCTCCTTTGAACCTTACAAAAACCCTGCCAATGTTGCTCATCTTCTGTTTTCAAAGAGGACCAGTGACATCACAAGGTAATGTCTTGACTTGTTCAGGAATTGGATTTAAGGAAGGAAGAGTTGTGCAAAGTCATAAGCCTCATGTTCTCTTCCTCAGTCATCCAAGTCCAGCAGCAAGACAGAAGTTAGGATAACTTGGCAATGGCCCAGAATGCAGTAGATGACTTTGGTGTCTGACCAGGCTCTAAGCACTTCACAATACCTGCTTCAGCCACCTTCATGGGCATTGAAGCAAATTGTTCTCATCTACCCATTCCTCCTTGGAAAGTGTTCACATTCTTTGTGTAGACATTCCCCTAACTCCCCAATGGCTTTGAGGCCTGTCAGTTACCCTCAACCTGGTTTAGCCTGTCGGCCAAGATGGTTTTACTGGAGTGTGGCCTCTGAATGTTACAGCTTCTTGGAGCCAGAGATGACTCCAAGTTGGGTGAATAGAATGGACACCAAACATGGGTGAGCAGCCTTCACCCCAGAGGTTCTAGTCCTCCTTGAACATTCCATATACCCGTGCCAAATAGATAATACTGGTATTATTAGCCCCATCTTATATATGTGGCTTGTACATGGTCACAAAGCTGCTATCAGAGGTAGGTTAAAATAGTCACAGAATTTCAGAGATGAAAGTAACCTCCTAGGTCATCTAGTCCAACCCATAATTATGGTACCCAGTGTTCCCAGGCAGTCTCCCGTCAAATTAATTACCAGGCCCATCTCTGCTTAGCTTGCTCGATCAGACAAGATTAGACACATTCAAGCTTGTATAAATATAGAATAAAAGAGCAAACTGCTTTTGAAGTGACACTGTAAGATTACATGTACTCTGGGCCAGTCTCAAGGTGACATGAATCCACATGGGAGTGATTTCCTACAGGTAAACAGATGGGCTTAAATTGTCACAACTCTTCAACCCAACATGCTTTACTGTCTTTGGTCTGCAGGTTGATGGTAGAAAGTTTTCTCTCTCTGAAGATGGCATCCAAATGATCGTGATTGATGGGAACCATGGGAAAATTTTGGGACGTGTTAGTTTCAGAAACAGCATTCTGCAAGGAATTCCAGCACAGATCCACAATTATGTGGATGCTCTACCTGACAAGTAAGTCAGGATGGCCTCTTTCATGGACTTCATTTACTGCATGGATTGTACTTAACATTGTGAAGCTCCAACCATTGCTCTAGAATATGGCTTAGAGTACCAAAGAGCTCACCTCCTCTCCTCTTTTATCACCAAACTACTCACCACAGCCCAAACTTGAGATATTTATTTAGGAATCCTCTACTGCCTGGTTTGGATACTAGTTTGTGCCCTGAACAATTGCCTTTATTTTTAAATCATAGGTTGGTTTCAGAAACTCTAAACACAAGTTTGTTTATGGCAAAGTAGGCCACTTGCTAAGAATGAGAATCAGTCAATCAATAAGCATTTAAGCACCTACTATGTGCCAGGTGCTGAAGTGGGTGTTTGGCATACAAATACAAGAATGAAACAGTCTTGCCCCCCATAGATCTTTCTTTCTACTAAGGGCATACGTGTTAGCAGATAAGTACATACCCAATATAACAGAATAAATGCCCGTTAATTGGAAGGAGGAGAGACACTAATGACAAAGAAAGACCTCTGAAGAAGATGGTATTTGACCTAAGCCTTGAAGGGAGAAGGGTTCCAAGAATGAGAGGTGGGGAGGGAAAGCATTACAGACATGTCGGACAGTCTATGCAAAAGTATGGAGACAGTCAAGTCAACAAGTGTTTATTAAGCCCTTACTGTGTGTTGGGCACTGTATTAAGCACTGGCAATACAAATATGAGCAAAAAGAAAAAAAAGTCCTTGTCTTCAAAGAACTTACATTCAATAGGGGAAAACAATACATGTGCTCACACATACACACGCACACATACAAACCTGTGGGGGGAAAAGTACTATGCTACAGCATGTTGTCAAAGTCAGAAGCAGATCCAGGAGGGAAATAAAGTTTGATTTGTCTGGGACCCTCCACAAAATGGAGGCCTCACAAGGAACTCAACAATGAAAGAAGGGATCTTACGTGGCAGAGGGATATTCCAGAGTGAGAAGGCTGCAGGATTAGATAGATGTTCTAGAGTGAGGAGGCCCCAGGTTCTAAGAGAAGTTCTAGCTACTTTCAGCAGCTTAGACATCATGGTGGCAGAGGCCAGAAAGTCAGAAACTATGATGACCAGCCTGAGTCCCTTCCTAAAATAGAAGCCCTGGAAGAAACTTGTCAATGGGAAAAGGGAACCATAGTGGTAGAGGAGTATTCCAGGGTGAAAAGGCCTCAAGAAAGAATAGAAAGGCAGGAATGCCAAGCACAAAGAAGATTAAGTTGGTCAATATGACTGAATGATGGAGAGGAAAAGATATAATCATTCTGGTAAAATAAAGTGCAGCCAGACAATGAAGCATTTAAAATGCCAAATAAAGGAGTTTACATTATTTTCTGAGGGCAATGGGAAGCTACTCTAGCTTCTTGAGCACCAGAGTAACTTGGTTAGACTTGTGCCTTAAAAAGCCCTCACTCAACTACTAAACCAGGATATTTCCTATGTCTGATTCTACATCATGGAATCACTCAGTTTTAGCAAATTATCCTGAACCTGTGAATCCTGAATTAAGAATAAAACACGGATCCTAAAGATTATTGGAAGAAGTGACTATGGAGTCACAATTTACCCAAACCCTTAGTTCATAACATCAACAGCCACCAGGAGGCTCAGTAGATAACAGTGAACCTGTAATCAGGAAGACCTGAGTTCAAACCTGGCCTGATGCATACAAACTGTGTGACTTTGTGCAGATCTCTAAATCTCTGTCTCAGTTTCCTCATCTGTAAAACAGAGATAATAATAGCATCTATCTCCCTGGGTTGTTACAAAGATCAATTGAGATAATAGTTGTAAAGCACTTAACGCAGTGCCTGGCACATAGTAGGCACTATAAAATGTGAGTTATTATTATTATTATCATTATTATTATTATCTATCATGAGGCTTCAGGTGAGGATCGGTACAGCTCCTTGCCACAAAAGAGAAAGAGGAGGCCCACTATTTTAGAAAGAAGTGCTTATGAGACCAAAGGTCTCAGAATGAGAAACCATTCTAACCTGTCATTCCATGTAAGACTCAGTGCTGGCAAGCTGGGTGTTTAGATCACACAACCACCCCATTTTATACCCTTTCGTTCCCATCTCTTTTCCCCTTTGCCAAATCATTCTGACCAGGAAAATCATGAGACATCCCTCACCCCCACATTCTACCATCACCCCCTCTACCCCCATCCCCAGGGCAGCACTCCTCCTGTCTCTGTAGCCCTGCTCTGGCACCTTCCCAGGATCCTCTGCCTTCTTCCTGGCCGCTGGCTATGTGCATATTGAAGTGGAGCAGAGAGATGGAGAGATGCCATTTTTATAGGGCAGACAAATGTCAGGCAATTAGGGCCTGTCAGGAAGAGGGAGTGTCCACTCTAGTGGTTGGATGTAGGGGGTGGGGGGCAGGAAGAGAGGAGAGAGAAAAAAGCATTGCTATTTCCCTGGACCAGGACCAGGCCCCTGGTCCTATAATCTAACCAAGTTGACTATGCAAACTTCCCAAAATCTCCATCTGGATTGTATAGCAGTTATTGTTTCTTTTAGAAGTTTTCTTGATAGGAAAAGCTTAGCCAAGGGGGAAGAAAAAGAAGCAGCATTTTTTTCCTTTTCTTTTATTAAAAAAAAGGGGAAATGTATGAGGAAATCCCTCTCAGGAATAACAACCCAAATCCAAAGTTACTATTGAGCAATCCCAGGCAACTCTACATTTACAGTGTGCCAACATACTTGTTCCTCATTCTTTAGCCTCTTTGTGCCTCAGTTTCCCCATATTCAAAATGGCAGCAGTAATTCCAGATTCTCTGAGTTGGAAGAGAATTCACAAACAGTCTAGTCCAGCCCACACTTGACTCTAACCCTCTGCACCTCAGAGAGAGGTTATGAGATACAAAACCTAAGTTTATCCCCTCAGTATGTGTTCAACATGTGTTACTATAATGTGTGTGACAGAGAGAGAGCTAAGGGAAGTCTTACAATCATCTCTCCTTGAAGCATATGGTTGATAGCACACTTGCGCAGAAAGATCAGTAATCACAGCTGACCGTATAATTATCCCTCTCCATAGTTATCTCTATGTTACAGAACCAGCTCCCTGTCTTCCTTCCCAGCAACCAAGGTGGCCACTACACCACCATAGCCAGCCTTGAGGGGCCCTGGGATGCTTCTCCCTGGCTCTCTTGGCCTACGTATGGGTGGACTCTGGTTCACCCTTAGCTGAACCAGGAGGAGATTGGAATTTTTCCCAAGGATTTTTCTATGAAAATTAACAAAACAAAACAAATCACACAAGCATACAAATGGATGTTCTTTACAAAGAACACAGTTGTTATCCCTAAGGTAACTCTGATCTGGCCAGAGATGGGACCAACTGGAATATTCTTATTGTTTATTTCAGCCCTTCTGAGGAACTCTGCCCCAAAGTGCCTCTTTTTAAGCCTTGAAAATTTTCCCTTCCAATGCTCTCTTTTGGTCTCTTCCCCATAAGGGAGAGATTTGACCATGAGTTTCATTAATATCAACTTGGAAGACAATAGTAGCAATTCTAACAGTAGTTGTAGAAATAGTAGTGGTTAGTTGTGATCTCTGGCATTTATTTAGCAATTTATGAGTTACAAAACACTTTGCATAAATTATCTCAGTTTATTCTCTGTGGCAAATAATACAAGTATTATTATCCTCATTTAATATGTGGGTAAACTGAGGCTCTGAAAGTTTAAGACTTGCCCAAAGGAAGTTACAAAACTAACAAGTGAAAGCTAGCTAGCAGAGCCAGAATGAGCTACAATGCACTGACCACAGGAAATGTACAAATGAAAACTTGAACCATCTTGGAATATTGTGCTTTATTTGTTTCTTGATCCAGAGTCCATGTTTCACTCTACTCAGATTCAGCACCACAGTGCATAGGAAAAACACTGGAAGGTCCAGGTTCGAAAGCCAATTCTATTTTTTAGTACCTATTTGAACTTGGGGGTATATCAATTGATTAACCTCTCTGGGCCTCAGTTTTCCCAACTTTTAGATGAAAGCATTGGACTTTAATATGATCTTTCCAACTTTGTAGTCCCAGAAGGAGCCGTGAAAGCAACTAAGAATTTTACAGAGCAGGAGTGATGGTGTAGTTTTCTCCTCTTTGCAGAAGAGGAGGTAATCTTTCCATGTTAGTGAGGCCTTATGAGAGAATTGCATTTAATTCACATGAGGTATTCTGACCCTCTCAGAAGGGATCCATTATCTATATTTAAGTCTATTATTGTAATAATGGGGAGTAAGGAGTGGTATGAATGAATGAATAAGCCTTTATTAAGCACCTACTATATTCCTGGCACTGTAAAAGGTAGTAGAGATACAAATTTAAAAAGTGAGACATTTCTAGCCTTCATGGATCATAGATTCTGGTAAGGAGATAGTGATAGGATAGTGACTGAATCTGTTACTTCCCAGGTGAAGAAACTCTTACCGAAGCAGGTTGGCACCTTCTTTGCAACTTAATGGTCTTAGGGAGTTACCTAGGGCACTGACTTGTGTAGGGTCACAGAGCCAGTACGTATCAAAGGCAGAACTTGAACCTAAATCTTCCTGACTTTGAGATGAGCTTTCTATCCATTTTGGTATGCTCACTACCTACTAGGAAGAAATAACACATTAGGAGAAGGATGGCCAGGCAAAAGAGTTTCGATTTGGGGAGTTCCAGTTTCAGGGACAATGAGTGGAGCCAGAGTGCACCTAATTGTCACACTCTTTCTATAGCAATAGAAGTACTGGTTTAGAACTGGGAGACCGTGAGTGGAAGGGCAGTGTAGGTTTCTTTGACTCTGGTCTCTCCCTATACTTTTGTTTTCTACCACTTTTCCTTGGCCCTTTTCACTAGTTCTTCTGCTTCCTTCTACTCTCTAAGTGTGGGTGAATTGCAAAGTTCCATCCTTGGCCCTCTTCTCTTCTGTCCAGATGGTATCTTCCCCCCAAATTGTATCCACTTCTAGAGCTTCACTAATCACTCCCATGGAGAGGGCTCCCAAATCTCTCTTCACAAATATCTGCTGGACAGCTCCAACTGGATGTCCCATCAACACTTCAAACCTGTCCCTCCATTTAACTTCTCTTTATCTGTTGATGTCACCATTCACCCCAGCATGAAACCTGGGCATCATCTTTGACTCTTCCCTGTTCCTAACTTTCTGTATCCAGTCAGCTACAGTCTTGTTGATTTTACTTAATAAACATTTTTTACATCTCCTCATTGTTACGACCCTAGTTCAGACCTTCATTATTCTCACTTGGACTCTTATGATAGCCTCCTAACTGTTAGGATAAAGAAACAAAAAGAGAGAAAGGGTATAAGGAATAGTTAACAGTGTCAGATGCTTGGGGAAAAAAAGATAAAAAAGAATGAGGAATGCAAAAATTCTATAGGTTTAGTAAGTAGGAGGTCATTGATGACCATGGTGAGAGTTATTTCACTAGAATGGTGGTGATGGAAGTCAGACTATAAGAAAATAATTGAATTATGAAAAGCAGACTACTGTTTCTGGAAATTTGACAAAGGTACAGGACTCCCTGTTAGAATAATTAAAGCCTTAGAATGGAAGAGAAACACCCCTTCCTGCTATGGGGGAAGAAGGCAAACCAAGGGATAGGGCTGTGCACTGCTGAACCATCCACCTCAACCTTCTGGACTATGCCCTGAATGGCTGTTCTTCTCCTTTCCCATTTATTCCTTTCTAATTGTATGCCTAAGAAATGTCAGTGGAAATTTCACTCATCTCTTTCCTAAGGTAGATTATATGAGAAATAAGCAATTGGGCTGGGGCTAGATTCCTTTGAAGACTTGAAGGACTCAAAAGATGACCTTAAATGGGAGAAATAAATGGCTAGTCATCGCTGGTCTCGAAGTGTTACTTATTGTATTTATTGGATGCTCTTAGAAACTCTTAGATAAATTCACTGAGCAGTACAGTTAAAAGGTATCAAGCTATAGAGCTCTTGTTACATTTTACAGTCTAATAGATTATATAAGAATCCTCCAGCTCCTTCTGCTTTCCCTTTTCTCTCCCTTTCTCGCCCTGTTCTGAATTAGATTTGGATTTTGACTTGTTATGTAGCCCTATGTTAATGGAGGCCTGTGTAAAAAGGGACTAGGACTGTAAGGTACAGCCTGCAATATCATCAGTTTTATAATCTGTGTGCTACATGTGATTAGAGTTCTATTTGAGAAAGAGCCCAGAAAAGGCTAAGGGCTGAATGAGTTCCAGTCTTGGTGGAGTCCATTATGTAGTCTCAAGGCCAGATGAGTGGGGGAGCTTTATGGGATTTATTGCAAGGTTGTATCTTTTGAAATCCCAAACAGGTCCCAAAGAATAATGTTAAACTTGTATCTTTGTCATGCTTTCTTCATTTCCTTTCCCAATTCCATGACTACTCATGTCAGTTTATCTCATTGTTTTTCTAATAATAAAAAGACTAAAAATACAGTAATATTTTCAGCTAAATAATTTTTTCTTTCCTCTTAGTTCCATAGTGCTGATGGCATCAAAGGGAAAATATGTTTCCAGAGGCCAATGGACTAGAGTCCTAGAAAAGATGGGAGCAGACAACAACCTTAGATTAAAAGGTAACCAATTTGATTGAGGTTTCTAACAAAACACATACACACACAAACTTCATTTTAACTTAAGATCAGACCCATAAAGAAAACCCCCAGATTTACTTACTCACTTACCAAACAGACCTATGATAAAGAAAAGAGTTACTTATACAGTGAATTCCACCTACCCTGCCTCTGTTTCTTATTGTCTGAGCTGGCCAGTGTGTAGCTCAACATTTTTGCTATGCTGTCTAGTTGACTTACTCATAAAATGGTACTCCATGCTACAGATGGCAGCAGCATCTTCATAATCATCAAATGTTAATCAAGCTAATATTGAGCACAAAGTAGAGTAAACAGGAGTTGAGATCAGGGTAGTACAGTGGAAAGAGTCCTAGGTTTGAATCCCATCTATTCAGCACTGGACTGTTGGCCTTGGTTTTCTCATCTGTAAAATGGAAGTGATCTTTATATTCTCTCTATAAGGAAAGTACTTTAGGAAAAGTACTCTATATAGGAAAGTACTTTATAAAAATACATGGTACTATGGCAGTTTAAACTATTATCATTATCTTGTCACTGGCAAAATTGCAAAGAATACACAAAGATTATATACCTGCCCTCCAGAGTCTTTTAGTCTCTGACAACAATGCATTGAGAAAAATGCAACCCTTGCTAACAACGAAAAACTTTAAAGCCAAAAAGATTAAGGAAAGGTGATAAAATGCCCAAAGAAGAAAATGGTTCACTAGGGACCTCAGATAACTGCCCCTGAGGTCTTTATTGGCCTCAGGCCTCATGCAAGGAAACTCAATTCCTAAAGACCTCTGTGCAAACCTTCAAAGAACACAAATCAATGAATTGTAGAGCTGTAAGGGAACTTAGAGCTCATAAATAGATTACCAATAATGTAATATGGTTCATTTATATAAAATTTCATAGTTTGCAAAGGGCTTTCATTAGATTCTTACAAAAATATTCAAGATAAGCACATTAAGTACTATTACCTATTTTACAGATAAGGAAACCGAGGCTCATAGATTTGAAGTGGTTAAGAGCCCCAAGTTGCCACACTTGGTGAAAGTGTATGAACTAGCATTCAAATTCAAGCCAATTTCTCTTTCCACTACACTACTCTTGAGGGTCAGAAGCCACATCTACAGTTGTATGTTGGATTTGCTTATATGACAATGCAGATATGTCACTTCTTCAAAATTGAATTTGTTCGTCTGCAAAACACTTGTAGATGTACTATTAGTTTAATCTTGGGGTGTAATTTTGTTTTGTGTTTCCTAAAACACTAACTCTAGTAAGCACAAAAGAGTCTTGTAGACACAGAGTAATGTATATTATTTTTTTCCATATTGAAAAACTAGGTATGACTAGCAGGGCAACTGCCCCAAGGAATAGCCTGAAGAAGTACAGAAAGGGAAGAAGTCAGACAAATACCCTAAGACCTGAGGTCAAGATTAAGGCCAAGTAGATGGTTATAGCTTTATATTGGAGGCAGATGGGATTCAGCCATAGAGTATGTGTGTGCCTAAAGGAGAAGAAAGATCTGTTGTTGTAAGGTGATATTACCTCTGCTCATGGGTCTAATTCATTGCCTTCCAGAAAAAATGGCTTTTGTGGGTTTCAAAGGCAGCTTCCGGCCAACGTGGGTAACTATGAACACTGCTGAAGACAAAGCCAAAGTCTTTGAAGTGGTGCCCATCCCTGTGGTGAAGAAGAAGAGGCTGTGAGACCAGCCTTCTGTCCGTGTTTGTGATCCTGCTGTTATCACTACCTGAGTAGACTGTTTTACTACTGACCCTCCTGAGGATGAGACAAACTGGTTTTCCCAGCCCTCTAGAGATGTGGCCTTTTCAGAAGCTGCACATGATAGCCACGTCTTATCACCAACAGACCAAGGGGGCCACTGGGAACAGAAACTCTGGGTGCTGCCTATCTGGTGAGGCGGCTGGCTACTACTCCTTGGAAGATGCTGATTAGTGCTGGATATACTTTCTTCCCTGAGGGACAACTGTAGTTTTACTGTGGCCTTCTTATACATTTTTACACAGTGTGCTCTCCCTCTCTTCCTATCTATGCCTCATGAGGGTTTTGGATTTTTTTTTTTTGGCATAGGAGGGAGGTTCTGGATCACCCTGACCTCAAAGATCAATTTTAGTCTTTACCTAATGCAGGGAACCCCAATCCAAATGGGAAAATGCAATAAGAGCTTTGTCATAATTCTCAAAGCTCATATGACTAAGATAATCCACCCCACTGATCATTCATGTTCTCTAATAAGTAGCCCAAGGGTACTGGATATGTGAAAAACAGCCCTGATACTAAGGGCATTTTTCTTTTTTTCTCAGCAAAAACTTTCAGAGGACCAGTAGGTGGAGTTGCAATAGTATGAAATGGGTATAATAATGTGATATCTGTTTTCTGATATCAACAGTGGTTGGGCAGAGCATTGATGGCCACTACAAAAACCCCTCAAATACCCATCATCCATATCAGCCCATGTTGGTAATCTAAAATTGGGGTTTTCATCCCCTGGTTTGCAGAAGATAATTTTTTGGAGGGTAAACTTTTATCTCTAGTATTTACTCACTCTTAGTGGAGAACTCTGGTCTGGCTCTTCATACCACAGGAAAGGTCACTTGATATGTGCTGAACATTGTAAGTAAAGAATAACCCTGGGTCTGCCCATAGTAAGTAATTGACCAGAGCACTGAAGGTCAGGAATCTAAAGTTCACCACCACTACTGACCCCATGAGATGGTGCTTTAGGCTTCCTACATTGATGCCTTAGCTTTCTTACCACCGGGGATATTCAATAGGGAAACACCCTGTAAAACTACTGAATGCTTTGTATGATAGGAAGCTTCAAATTTTATAGTTAGAAAGGACTATAAAGACTGTCTAATCCAATCCCCTCATTTTACAAATGGTTAAAAAAGAGGGGGTAGCAGAGAGGAGAAGTCACTTATTCAAGGTCACTCAGCTAGTTAGTGGCAGAGCTGGGACTAGAATCCAGATCTGTCCTCTCCACTGCACCACATTGCCTCAAACTTTAGTCCTGAGCACTCTCATGGAACTTTGGAATGCCTCCTAACAATCGTGGAATGATTTAAAATGTCTTTTTGAAACAAACACTAACCAGGCCAGGCCAATGATGAAGCACCAGTCATTTTCATCCCCAAGCCTGATACCAAACAACTGTTCTTGGTTTCTGAAATGGCTTTTACCTTTCCTCTTTATCTGCTCTGCTTCAGATGCCATATTCTGTTCTGGGATTCACCTGGTGCTTCCAGGGGCTCTGGGTATGTAGGCTCAAGAAGGAAAGATTCTTTAGGGCAACTGTGTCAAATACAGATAGAAAGGTCCTTACCAGCCCACCTGTGTTGACTTACAAAACCACAAATTAACATTATCTATCATGTGTTGTATTTTTATTTATTTTGTTAAACATTTCCCAATTATATTTTAATCTGGTTTGGGCCAGGCTCTAGGCTGGGGCCGTGATTTTGACACCTCTGCTTTAGGGCATTCCTCTGGGACCAAACATATCTCTAAGCCATTCGGTTATGCCTAGGGATTTCAAAGGACTGGTAGGCCATGTCTTAAATATGCCTGTTGTCTCCCCCTGCTGGCCTTCCTCCCACTTCTCATCCTAATTGCTTTCTTTATTAAAAAAAATCTTGGAATGAGCCTCTTGAAGGAAAGGCTCAACTGTGGGTGAAACTGTCCTTATCACTAAGTTCTGTATGTGTGGGCACAAGAACTCTCAATATTCTTCTTTTTCCCTAAATCTTGATATGATTTGGGCTTTTTGCCTCCCCCTCCAAACCACACTCTACTCCTTTCAAAGACAGCTAGTCACATCTTTGTATAAATTGTACTTCTTAGACTACAGTAGTGAGTCACCTCCCCAAGAATATGTCAACCATTTGGGGTCACACAAGCAAATCTCAACCATTACTACAACCCACTAGTTCATTTTAACCCAGTAAGAAGTAGTCATATGCATGGCTGCTTCTTTCTTAACAATACCAAGTTCTCAGGGTAAAGTCTTACATGTCTTTGAAACTATTTTTTTGAGGAGGAGGCGGAAGAGAAAGGGTGGCCAAACCCCATTTAGAAGCATTGGACTTTTGTTATTCCTTCACAATTTCACTTTCTTTGTCTTCCAGATTTTTTTAAAAAGGGTCTCCCACTGTGAATCCCTTGGGATGTGATCCCTATTAGGCAGCCAGAAATTTTAAAATAGCTTCATAAAGCATATATCAGTCTTTTCGAGAATAGATGTTTGGGAATACAGTGAGTTGCGTGTATGTAGCACCTAGGTAACTAACTAGTGGATGATCTGCGCATTTGTTTGTTTGTCTAAACTAGCACAAATGACTCATAAAGACCAGATATCTGGGCATCTTCTTCAGAGTACTCATATTTTATTCCTAATTTCCTAGAAAGGGCCTCCCCCTTCCATCTCCATTGGTAAGGTATTAGACTTACAACATATTAGATTTTTGCTTTGTTTCCTTCAAACAAATTTTCTAAAACCCTTGTCTCTTTCATGTTGCCCGAAATAGCTGGTCCTTTTTCGGAAGTAGATGTATAATTTTTGTATGTAAACATTTCTTATAGATGTCACAAGGAGAAAGATATATTTTCTATTTATTTATTATAAAGGCACTATTAGAAGTCATTTTCAGAAATGAAGAGTTATATTAAATTTTGTGTCACACACATCCAGACAGATGAATAGACATTTGAAAGTTTCCCCTGGACCATAGTACATGAACCCATTTGAAGAAGTCTTCAAATTTCTTCATTGTTCTAAAAATGGTAGGTTACAAGAGAATTACCCTGTTATAGTTTGGAATAATGGTTGCATAATAAATATTCAAACTCATATCATGATTGTGTCTCCTTTCATTTTTCATTACAGTAGAACTCCTTTGAGTCCAAGGATTTTATAAATTAATGTTTTATTGATGACTTTTATTTTAAAATAATATTCATTCCCAGATAACCCCACCCACTCAATGGACATTCCATTGTACCAAAGATCAAGCGTTCAGCAAAACTAACCAAAAGAAAGATCCTAGGAGAGTGAACGCAACATGTTACACTCATAGCCTACCCCCCTGCCCCATCTTTTCAAGGAAAGAGTATGATACATTTCCTCATCTCTTCTCTAAGACCAAAATTAGTCATTATAATTCTATAATGTGTTGCAGTGGTTTTAAACTCAAATAGAAATGGGACAACTAATCCTTACGTAAGGATCCCTGGAGGCCATATATTCACTTAGTTTTAAAATATAATATTATCCATGTTCTATAGAATTTTTATTTATTTTGTTAAATATTTCCCAATTACATTTTAATCTGGTTTCCATGCTTGGGAGTGTTTTTGCTGCCAGTGGCCCCATTTCTGATACCTCTGGTGTGCAGTGAAGCCAGATTTTTTAGTGGAAAGGTAAGTTATACAAATCACACCATATGTCTGCTTTTTTGTTGGCACTCCTCAGACTGTTCATCTCTTCCCCTCTCCTTTCCCCTTCCCCTCAACACATATACAGAGCCCTCATTCTTTAGAGTTTTTAATAGTTAAAACACAACTAGAGACAGAACCGCAAGGTTGTTTCCACGTGCTTGCTGTAAGTAGGTGCAAATAAGAGAAAATACAATTACCAGAGGATCATAGATTTAAAGCTAGAAGAGACGTTAGATGTCAAGGAGTACAATCCTCTCATTTTACAGAAAAGGAAGCTGAGGCCCAAAAAGTTTATGTGACTCACCCAGTATCCCACAACTAGTATCTAACATGGGTTTCAAACCCAAGTCTTCCTGACTTCAAGTCTAGCCTACTATATATACTACCAATCCTAAGTGAAAATGATATTAATTTTCCTGATTAGTTCCAATAAGTTATATTTTGATACATCCATAGATTCACAAGAGAAGGAATATGGGTATTCCTTCTACTAGTATACATCAAAACTCACCCATGCCTTCTCATCCTATGTAATTTTTGTCTGTCTTCCCACGAATCCTCAATAGAGGACCTATCTGGCATGCTGGAAACCTACGTCTATCTAGGTAAAGGATTTGTGGACCCCTTTGACAATCTGGTAGAGCCTATGGACCCCTTCTCAAAATAGTATTTTAAAATGTAAAACACAAAATAAATAGGATTACAAAGGAAACCAACTGCATTAAAATACAATTAGCAAAATGTTATTAAAAAAAAGTTTACAGACCCCAGGTGAAGAACCCTTACTCTAGGTCTTTTAACATTTCATGGATACCAGTAAAGCAACTCAGGTTATCTGCCTGTTACTTCTCACTCTTGCTTCATGACTGGCCCACTTGCCTTTTCTTGATATCTTTTCCAGCACTACATCCACATAAGTCATTGTTATTCATGTGCAATGGCCTACTTATAGTCTCTCTAATGTCCTTTGGGTCACCTGCATTTTGGAAATGACTCACAGCCACAACTAAGAAAATGTTTTATTGGAAAGATGGGTATTTTGCACCAGAGAAGAGCTTGGGGTCCTTAAAAGCACTTCAAGGTTCCCAAATGGATTTCTCCTTCTAGTCAACTCTAGTCAACACACTGTCAACTCTAGTCAACACACTGTCTGGCTGTAGCTTTGTGATGCTGATGGACCAATTCAGTGACCCATCCTCCCAAATGCATGTCATTTCAAGAAAGTACTTGGTGGGGCAGCTAGGTGGCACAGTGGATAGAGCTCCAGCCTTGAAGTCAGGAGGGGATCTGAGTTGAAATCTGACCTCAGATACTTGACCTTACTAGCTGTGTGACCCTGGACAAGTCACTTAACCTCACTGCCTTGCAAAAAAAAAAAAAGAAAGAAAGAAAGTACTTGGTGTTAACTATTATTAAAGTCATTAGCATGGTATTGTCCTTATTAGTGGAAAAATATTCAGCACCTGCTAAATGCATAGCCTGTGCTAGGTTCCATGGATTGTACCATAATGTATGTAAGACTATGGTTCCTGACTTCAAGGACCTTACTTGGACAAACATACATGGTAAATAAATGTTAACTAACTGTGGCAAAGACTTTAATAATAACTAATAATAAATGCATATAGCGCTTTAAGGTTTACAAAGCACTTTACAAATATTATCTCATTTTATTCTCACAACAACCTTGGGAATTAGGTGCTATTATTAACTCCATTTCTGGAAAGGTTCTGGAAGATTTTAAGTAGAAGATAAGATTTGAACTAGAGAGGCAGCATGATGTAGGGGAAAGAATCCTAGATTCAGAGTCCAGAAGGCCTGCTTCAAATTCCAGTTTTGTTGGGGGTAGGAAGGTGGGGGAGGGGGGCAGAGGAAAGGTTCTAGTTTACTATCTGGGTAACCTTGGGCATAGCCACCACTTCTCCAGCCTCTGATTCCTCATCTGTGAAACAAGGGGATTGAAGGAGATAATACATAAATCCAACTCTAAAGTTCTTTGATTTTATGTAATAGATACAGAGAAGGGATAAGAGCATTTCAAGTGAATGAATGTTTAGCGAAGACTCGTAAGTGAGATATCCTACGATGTTTCTAAAGAATTGTGAACAGACAAATCTGACTTGGGTAGTGGAATCACATTGGGTAATGGTAGAAAACACACATTGGGGCCAGACTGTGGAAGGCCTCAAATGTCAGTCTAAAGAGTTTGACCTGGATTTGTAGGCGAAACAAAATTTTAAAACTCTTTTAAAGAAAGAATTTCTTTTTTATATAAATGGTATTTTATTTTTTCCAATTACACATAGTTTTCAACATTCATTTTTATAAGATTTTAAATTTCAAAATTTTCTCCTTCCCTCTTCTCCTCCCTCCCCAAGAATGGCAAGGAATGTGATATAGGTTACACGGGTGCAATCATGTTAAACATTTCCACATTAGTCATGTTGCGACAGAAGAAACAGAACAAAAGGGAAAAAAAAACATAAAAAACCCAATCTGACTCTGCATTCAGACTCCATCAGTTTTTTTCTCTGGATGTGGATAGCTTTTTCCATCACGAATTAAAGAAAGAATTTCTTAAAAAAAAAAAGTTTTCAGCTTTGAAAAACATAGGAATTCAATTTAATGACCAACCTTGATTCTAGAAAACCATAATAAAGGGTGCCACTTATCACCCCACAAAGGTGATGGATTCAGTGTATACTGAGACTTTTTTTTTAAACATTACCAATGCAGGAAGACTAAAGCACCCTCTCATGGAGTCTACAGAATATATATGTCTGTAACATAGATTTTGTTTGTTTGTTTCTTTCTCAAGGGTCTCAGGTAAGGGAGGGTAGTGGAGGTAGGGAGGAACTGAGAGGCAGAGAAAGTACCCACCTTTTGCGGATGACAAAAATAACAAGCTTTAATTAAAAATTAAAAATGGGTTTCATGATGAAAGCATAATTTTAGGAAGATACATCTTATAGTGATATGAGGAATAAATTGGTAACAGGAAAGAGAAACCAGTTAGGCAGCTATTGTAGTCTAGGGATATAATCAAAAGGGAAGGTAGAAGGTGAGTGTGTGTGTGTGTGTGTGTGTGTGTGTGTGTGTGTGAGGATAGTGGTGAAAAAAAAGGGAGAGATAGATATGGGAGGCATTACAAAGAAAAAGTCAACAAGACTTAACTGGATAAGGGATGATAATGGCAGGACAGAGAAGAGTCAAAGATGACTCAGGTCCCTAGTCTGGGTGAGAAAATGATGAAAACACCATCCAAGAAAGCTGAATCCTAGTTTTGGAGATCAGAGAATGCTCAGTACAGTTCTTGGCCTCCTACCAATATCTTCAACTGGAACTGGCTTCTCCCAAGGGCTCTCAGACCAGGTAGGCCTGAGCTGCAGCTGCTTTGTCTTAACCTTTTACCACCTGTCATGTTTGTTTGGGGGTTAAGAAAGGGTTTCTCAGAGTAAGAGACCCTGCTACATGTTTGAAAATGGATGTAATGAAAGGAAAGTGTAAGGATGCTACAGAGCAAAGGGATCATTGAGATACCATGAGGAGAACCGTGGAGACTTAGAAAACTCTAACTCCTTCTTTCCAGTGAGTTGACATGAGTTGAGAAAGCCAAAGTCCCCATGGGAAATGACATCAAAGCACATGGCATCATTAGCAGGTAGTTGAGGAGGTAGAAGGCAATGATTGAGAATAAAAGGTAATTTGTCTCCAAATGGATTAAGGATTCTATAAGACACAGTGGAAGGGGCTAATAGTGGAGCATGTGGGAAAAGTAGGAGTGGTCAGGCATGGGACTGAACTGTATTGAATTGCTATTTTTGGAGGAGATAGCTCGGGGTAGGGATTTAATTCCCCCAGAAAGGACTGGACCTCCCTCTCCCCACCCATCCAATTCATTTATACTACTGAGACTTGGAGAAAAGGAAAGTTTCTAGTTTTGCAAGAAAGAGAGGAGTAACAAAGAGTTTGGAGCCTGTATAAGGGCCCACAGAGTGACTGACATCCAGGGCTCTGTGGCATAGAGGTGGAATTTGAACCCAGATCCTCTCTGACCCTGGAACCTGTGTTATTTCCTCTATGGTGGAAGCAGATGGGGCCTGGAATGAAGATGTAGTTGGGTAAATCCACACCCAAACCCTTAGAGTCTGTCCTTCCCAAGCTGGCTAATGCTAGGACTTTATGAGTAATGGGGAAGATCACAGAGCAGAACAAAGTCCTCCTCATTCCTCAGGAAGAATGGCCTTTTGTTCCAGAAGCCATTGGCTCAGTAGGACCAACTCTTCACTAATAAGCATCACTCTTCACCTGGCTGGCACTGGGTGACCCAGTTTAGCCACAAAAGTCTCTCCCCAAGTTTTGGTCCCAGGTTGGATAAGCCAATGCTGGAGATTGCAAGTGGAAAAACAGTCAAACCCGGGAACATGATATTCTCTTCCTTTGCTCGCAAGCTGGTCTGGACCCTGCATTGTGGGCTTTGGAGAGAAAGCCCTGTTCTCTCTTTTAATCATATGCTAAAAACACCAAATAGGGCCAAAGGACATTTTCCAATCATAAGTTTGTGAGTTCTGGAAAAGTGCTAGCAGGTTTATACTGCCTGTCCTCCACATAGGCAAGAGGCCTCTAATTCAGACCGAGTTTATATAGTTCAGCAAAAGGAAAAGGAAAAAAAAAAGTCTTCTAAAATGCATTCAAATTGGCGGCCACTAAGGTGGCACCATCTTTTGAGTGTACTATTGCTCTCTTAGGTAGGCCCTACCAGGTGAACATAGCCACAATGGCTTGGATCATTTGTGGGGGGAAGAGGGGAGGAAATGTTTTCTTGAAATATCCAGACAAATGAAGGAAAGGTCTGTAAGAAGAGAATGGAAGTGAGGATGAGTTAAGATGAAAAGGGAGTGAAAGAAGGTGAGAAAAACAAGGGGAAAATGGAAGGTCAAGTAGAAAGAATGAGGATACAAGGGGAATATTTAAAGGGGGTGAAAGTAACTGAATTATCTAAGTAGATTGTTTATACCATCTCAATTCTCTGCATAGCTCTCCTTCTATTTAATCCCCTGAGCTTTGACTTTATAGTTGGTGAATCAGTCACAAGAAGGAGTACAACACAAGAGGAAGAGCACTGGACTAGGGAGTGAACAGAACAAGATCGGAGACCTTTATTTTCCACCTGTTATCTACATGAACTTGGTCTAGTTCCTTGGTCTCAATTTTCTCATCTGTAAAATGGGAACAATAAAAGCTGTTCTGCCTTCATGGGGTTGTCGTGAAGACCAAGTAAGATGATGAGTGTGAAAAGACTTTATAAAGTAGTACACAAATGTAAGCTATTATTAATTAATAATTCATGTAATAGCATATTATATTTTATAATATGTTATATAATAATATAATTAATTAATAATTAATACTATGCATTGAGCTCCCTTTATACGAAGAAAAACCCAGTCTCTTCCTGGGAGAGACTTAAAATCTTATATCAAGGTCTGACTGGTCCATAGGATAAATCGGTCTCATCCAGCATTAAGGAGAAATCATCTATTAGTTGCTTGTTCTGTGGGAGTAAGCGGTCTCATGCCATACTTCTGGGCATGCCTCCTCTTCCCAGGTCCTCTTCTAATCAAAGACAATCATAGATCTAGTGTTCAAAGGGATCTTAGAGATCCAGTCCAGCCCTAGTTTTACAGATGAGGAAAATGAGACCCCAAGAAGTTGTGACATGTGCAAGTCAGGGAATAAGTGGCAGAAATGGGATTCAAACCCAGGCCCTCTTCTTTTGGAGCTAGCCAGGTCTTACAAATTTTTTTTTCTTCCTGGTGATAGAGTCTCAGGGGAATGGATTCATTCCATCAAGGTCAAAGAGTCTGGGTTGAGTTAAGAGTAAGAAAGCCTCCTTCTGTTTCCAGCCTGGGAGACAGACAGAGCTAATGTATTCACAAAAAACATTCATCAACAACAAAAATTGGGCCTGTCCTATAAGTGCAAATGAAAAGCCAACCAGAAATCCACATGAATTCCAGAAATTCCTCTGGACTTACGACTCTGCGCCCCAGAGCCACGGGCCTATTAGGGGCCATGGATTCTACAGTTTCAGAGCCTTTGCTTAGATAATGATAAATCTGGCTTCAGAGGAGAGCTGCTGAAAACTCCCTTGAAAACCTCTCTCTCAGCTAGGGTCATCATTCCTGAGATTCTGGCTATGGGCTTGGAATTGCTTTGTGTCTCAAGCTTAAAAAGTGCTTCAAGACAGATCGCTTAGAATTGTAGATCCAACAGCAATTCCCAAGAGTCTATACGTCATCTATCCACCTGTCTCCTGGCAAGCATGCCCCAAACTTTTCCAAGAAAGGAGTTTCACAACTTCCTCAGTAACTCATTCCATGGCTCAAACCAAGTTTATGATGAGAAATTCTCTCCTAGATCTAACCTTCAGACCTACTACATCCTTCTGTTTCATCTTGCTTTTTGCAACTGTAGAAATACAGCTCTTTATCCTAGGAGGAGGAAGCCACCATCATATCACCTGTCCCTCCTTACCCCTTACTGGTACCAAAGTGGAGTGGCATACTTCCTACTAACACTTTCCCTAAAGTTCTTGGGTTCCCTCATACCCTGGACCTCCTCAAAGGGAAAAGCCACAGGTTTTTTTTTTCCCTGCCCCTTCGTTCTTCTTCCATTTTCCTTACTTTACAAAGAATAACGATAACTTTCATTTATAGAGGGCAGCTACCTGGCGCCATACTGCACAGACTGCTGGATCTGCAGTCAGGAAGACTTATCTTCCTGAGTTTAAATCTGGCCTCAGGCACTTACTAGCTGTGTGACCCTGTTGCCTCAGTTTTCTCATCTGTAAAATGAGCTAGAGAAGGAAATGGAAAACCACTCTAACATCTTTTTCAAGAAAACCCCAAATGGGGTCATGAAGAGTCAGACGTGAATGAAAAAAATGAACCACAGAGTCCTTTAAGAACAAAGGAACAAACATTTTATAGAAGAAAGGACTTTCCTTGCAAAAACCTTGTGAGGTAGATGGTGCAAGTATTATTACGTGCACTCTACCGATGAAGAAAATGAGACACAAAGAGGTTCCCCATGTGACTTCCCTATGGTCATATACCTAGTAAATAGCAAGGCTGGGATCCAAATCCTGTTCTGCTACTTGCACTTTATATATTATGTATGTACATCATTGCTTGTGTGTTATATCCCTCATTAGAATGTAAGTTTCTTGAGGGCAGGGACCACACTCATCTGTATTCCTTTCTTTATATTCCCAGCGCTGAGTATAGTGCCTGAAACATAGTAAGTGCTTAATAAATATTTGTTGACTGACTATTCTAACTACAAGTCTATTGCTTTTCCCACTGCACTACTGATTTTAAAGCACCAGAAAGAAATAGGGGGAGGAGGTGTAGTGTAATCATAGCTTAAAAGGCTAAAAGTTCAAAAGTTACAAAGATTCTTTGCTACACTAAGAAGCTATTCTCCCTCCCTACTTCCAAGGAAAAACTGGAAATAGACAAGTGGGGAAAAATACAGGAATCCAAGGCTCAGTGGGAGATGCTGAATGAACAGGTGACACACCTACCAGGAAGCAAGGGAAAGAGGGAGCGAAGGGCTTGATTCACCCTATCTCAACTGGGGGGAAAGCGGGTAATAGAAAGTGAATTGAGCAAAGTGAGTCAAAAGAGGTTCCCACAATGTCTAAGGGGTCCCTTGTTTGTAGGGTGGGACTGCAGAGCCCAGTGTAAAGAACAGAAGTCAATATCAAAGAGTTGTTCAGGCCCTAGAATCCAAGAAAAAGCTGTAACCTGTCAGTTGAGGCTCTGTAATTCCTTATTAGTCCCACATCTTAAGAACTGGCACCATCTTCTGGGGAGCAAGAACAATTGCTGTAGAAAATCTGCAGAAGCAGTGATTAGGAGTTGGAAAGATAGAGAACTCATGAGACGAAGCAACGCTGGAGAGAAGAAGCATGATGCTGATCAGGCTGCGGCCCATGGTGGAAGAGCAAGCCCTGACCTTGTCCCTTGACAGAACCCTACCCAGAAGAATACTGTGAGTCACAGAGAAAATACAGGTTTTCACCAGGGTGGGGAAACACAGAAAACCACGGAAGGGGGAAAGGAATTCTCTTAACTCTCCATGACCTTAGGTCTGAGTTGTCTCTGTGTTATTGTTATGAGCCTCACTACTTTTAAGAGGAGCTGATGGCCAACATATAAGGGAGAGTTATACATATACACTGAACTTATCAGGTTCATCAGTGGGACCAAATGATCCAGAAAGAGTTCGAGTCTCAGAAATAAACTGGGTCCTTCACGTGAGAAGGAAGCGTCTGACACAAGGGTTATATAGCAATTAATCTATCCAATTTACCAAAACCAAGGAATTATGCTTATCCCTCCTAGGTACTACTACAACCTTCCTGCCTGCTCTCCAGCTGGATCTTATATTTGATATTAGCTAATCAGTTCACCAGTATTTTTAGTGATGCCAACATTCTCCCTGAAATAGAGGACCATTTTTTGATGCCAATATTCTTCCATTGATGATGTATGTGCTGCAAAGCATGAGATACTATTCTCTCTGAAGAAATGAAGTTGAAAATCTCTGAAAGAACAATGATGAAGTACCTTGTGGATATAAATAGATCCGAAGTGGACCAAAGTGGTATGAAGGATGTTAGAAAAGAAATGTTAGGTTTTTTTTTTAAGTGAGGGAGGGGGAGTTGGGCTAGTCACCTAGCAAAAGAAAGGGACACCCAATGGATAGTCAATGTGATCCATTGCTATACCCATATGTCTTTAAAATATGAAGAAGGTACCTAGCACATTTGGTAGATCACATATGGGAGTCCATGTACAAAAGTCCCACAGGAAGAGTAAGGGTAGATAGATAGATAGATAGATAGATAGATAGATAGATAGATAGATAG